>NC_059432.1:29253927-29565849 GCF_021028975.2 Sphaerodactylus townsendi | reverse complement strand
CACACAGCACGACAAAGATGTCTGTGGGATGTCTGAAAAAGAGGAGATTGCCTGTTTTCACTCCACGCATCCAAAGTAAGACATCTGGGGGACATTTTTTTTAAAAAAAAAGATGGCTTCTGGTGTGCTTTTTATAGACAGCAAAGTCATCAGAGAGGAAAAGAGGCAATTTCCTGCCCTGAAAAGCATTGGGTTGACCTGCCCTCTGTGGACCAACAGTTTTTTTTTCTTACTGCACAGAAAATCTAAGTCAGTCCACATAGAGCAGATCAACCCAATGCTCAGTAGGAGGTAGATGGGTCTTCCGAGTGGCTAAATTTTTTGTATTTGTGCCTCTATAGCTAAGGAGGTGACTCACTGAAAATAAACAAAAATAGGAAAACTATATATTGCCGGAATCGGCAGGACCAACTGAGTACAACAATGTACTTTTTGCGCTGAAAGGGCACCCAGGATCAGAACCTGCAGAGCAAACGTCCTGGGGCAACCTTCAGTAAATGTCAGCCGGGAGAATCCCTTCAGCTGAACACAAAATGTCAGGTCAAGCTGAGAGTGAAATTGACCAGAGAGCAAAACAGTTGGGCAGGAAAAATAAGGCACTTCCTGAGCTCTGTATTCTGTACAGCCAGGCAGGAAATGTCTTGCAGGCAGCTTGGAGGAAAGGTTCACTTTGAAGTGTTCTCCAAAAAAGACACCTTGAGCTAAAACAAGGCTTCTTCAGGACATCTTGCTGTGCAGACTACCTTGCCAAAACACCTTTTTAAGCATCCCCAGGACATCTTATTTAGGCTGTGTGGAACGGACCAAAGACAGTTGGGTCAGCAGAATAGACAGTTATCAACAGGATGGATGGAACGTACAAGCTCGGGAGACTCGTGGCTCTTTCAATGGGTTACTACTAGGTTCCATTATTAACTTTAAATGGAATATTTAAATCATAGAGAATTCAAATAAAGCTGTGGCCAAGCATTCAGGAACTTTTGCTGCTTTCTAAGGACCTTAATATACATTTGGAAGACAAATGTTGCAGCTTTGCTGAAGCTGAGCTCTTCTAGCTAGTACCAGGA
The DNA here is from genome assembly GCF_021028975.2 of Sphaerodactylus townsendi. Lineage (NCBI taxonomy): Eukaryota > Metazoa > Chordata > Lepidosauria > Squamata > Sphaerodactylidae > Sphaerodactylus > Sphaerodactylus townsendi. The sequence goes on along the minus strand of NC_059432.1, from coordinate 29,564,782 downwards.
TGGGAGGCCTCTTAGGAACCTTTCATTGTGGGATATAAAAATCAATACATTTGTAAGTGGGCAGGGACCAAACTAGTGAGGCTGATTTCTTAATGACTTGCATTGTAATCCTAACCAAAGTTGAGACCTGTTAAATCTATTGAAGTCTATGGGCTTAGAAGGATAGAGCTCAGTTCAGAATTGCAGTTCTGGTTACCTTCCCTGTAATATTCTAAAATTTCCAACATGATCTATCCCAGGCCCCGTAAATGAGCTTCAAGGTCTATTACACTGTTTACTGTAAGCACTGTCAGCACTTACTGCATTGTCTATGGTATTTTTTTACCAAGAGTTGCCAGTCAGCAGCCAGCAACCAGCAGAAGCAAAACCACAGAGTTTCCAGGGATTCCTACCATAGAGTGACATCCCTCCTGGGTTTCCTCTGGGAGTGATGCCCCAGCTTTGCCTCCAGCAATTTTTTTTCTTACATTAGTTTCTTTCTCTAGCTGCAGGAGTGGTGGGGACAGGTAGGAAACTAGATAATCTGATGTCGCCTAATATTTGTTGTTTTTGTACTATTTCTCATATTTGTGCATTGGATACTGACTATTTCATGCTATAATAGTACAGTTGTTTTAGACTGCATAATCTGCCTTGAGTCTCAATTATAAAGGTGAGTTATAAAGTAAATAAATAAATACACTTGGTATAGATCTGATTTAGATTGATATAGATCTGTTTCCAACAGAAGGAAATATTTCAAGATATTCCCATAAACCTCTACCCCACCTCCAGTTCCTGATTTACCTATAATAGCAGTTGGCATTATCAGATTCTTCTACATCGTACTCTTGTCATTTCTTACCTGGAAAAAGTTTTTTTTAAAAAAACAGGCCTATTTTCTTCTGATCTATGCACACTTTTTATCCCCAAGCAGTTTTTTAAAAAAGTTGGTAGACCTCAAATGGAAGAGACCTGTCAATCTAAGCATCAAAAATAACAGTATGGCTGCCACCCTTAGAGTTTTGCAACATTTGCAAATGCTTGCTTTTTAATTAAACACAGTAGTGAACGAACAAATAAATTAAAACACAAGTAGCTATTCAGACATCAAGAAAAGGGTATGTAGCTCACCTGAAGCAAAATCAATAGCTGAACCAGTGTTCTGTTCCCTGGCATCTTCATCTGTCATGCAAATTATGAGGGCAGGAGGATGCTGAGCACACACCACAGGTGAAGAACATGCTGTGCCTTCTTTTATCATCTATTATATCTGTCTTTACACAAAGAAGTGAGAAATAGTAACAGATGTTAACAGGTGATAAATTTAAAAAGAATGCTTGCAAACGTATTCTGCTACAGAAATGTCTCAGCTGTCTACTTTTGGTCTATTTCCTCATTCTTTTTTCCACCCTGTGCACTGATTATGAAAAGAAAATTAAATGATTTTTAAATACAATATAAGGTGGGGAGCTATGGAGGGAAGGAAGATAATATCCTGCTTCCTAATCTGGTTTGGGAGTAGACTGAGAGATTTTTGATGTGAACCTGCTGTAATATGCATATCCTCAGGAGTCATTCCCTGTCATATCTGCCCACACTTCCAAGTTAATCTCAGCTTTAGATTGAATCTGCATTCGCTTGTAATCAAGGAAGATACTGAAGCAGTTACTGCCCATGTTCCCTGTGGGCCTGAGTAAATATTCTGATAAAAAAATGAATAAAGATGGCATAGATTGTCACAGAAGATGCTTTGTGTTCTTTTAAGTAAAACAGATGCAACGAGATATGGAGCTTCTGTGGTTTTAATGGCTGTTTTGAAGAGGCCATTTTGACAGGGTCATTTCAAGGTATTTGTTGCCCTAATGCATCCATTATGTTCTCATGTGCTATTGGCTCCTGGGTCTAAGTCTATGTAACTATGTCTAAGTCTATGTCCAAACTAAGTCTATGTAACAATGCTGCAAAGAGCTTGGATCTGACCCATTCGGGATTGGCATGGGACAGAGAGGAAATGGCCCATTGCTTCCTATGCAGCCACTGACCAGAAGCAAGCCTGTGATATGTCAGTATCCTCCTTACTATGCTGCCCCAAGCAACTATTCCACCCCTGCATTTTGATGCCTTGTTTGTCCTCTTACATCGCTGTTAGGGAAAAATAATTGTACCTACCAACTATTCATCTTGCACAGGGTTATTCGATGTATAGGCACTCTGTCCTCCATCACGTTTGGAAAGGCTGTCCATATCATAAAGCGTGGGCAACAGTGGAAGATGTGGGAAATGTGATCACTCAGAAGCAAAATGTCTCAGAGGTATTTTTGAACAATTATTCTAGGGTGTAGGATTGCAAATGTTTAAAATGTATTATCTATACAGTGTACAAGGTACACTGACAGTGTACAAGGTACGCTGTGTACCTTGTACACAGTGTACAATAGTGTACAAGGTACACTGACAAAGTAACATAAGCAAAAAAGAAGACATAAAGCATTTATTATAATCCAATGGCACTTAGTAGTTTATGAGCTTTTGTTATGTCACCTGTGACTTTCCCGAGCACCTATCCCATATTTCAGGAAAGTGGGCAAGGTTCTTGTCTGGTGGGGCATGTGATCATCAAGCCTCCGTAAGGTGCAGGCCTCACGCCAGAAATGGAGGTATATGTGGCTCTTTTGTTGACAATAATTGAAGTTGTGGCTTTCCATGAGCCGTGGAGCAAGTACCATTGCTTATAGGGGATTACTGAAGATGTTCTCCTGAAGATGAAGACAGTGCAGGTGGGGCTCTCTAGAACCATTCAGTGGGCAAATGCATAAAGAGGGGTAATGATTTGGATTTGGTGCTGTTATTGGGGTGTCATCCTCTGATGCCACCAGCAGTGGGTTCAAGAGAACACAGAGTCTTGGCCACATATCAAGAGGTGAAGTTGGCAAGGCATGACCACCAAGATCCTTGTGCATTTTGCTTCCTTGTGCAAGTACAGTATCCTTATGCATTTTGCTTCCACACACAACCATCCTGAAGAGTCAACTCTGCCACCTCTGCACACCCAATGTTTAAAAAAAAACGAAAATGTATTTCACCATATAAACAAGGCAACATTAAACAGCTAGCACAGACCCACCAATGGTTCTTCCACAGTCATAGTACAAATCTAATCATGAATCTTCCAGATTCACATACTGCCCAATAGTTACCTTCTTTGGAATTACTATAGGTTGGATTGTGTTTTAACATGCTGTTACTTTGAACCACCACTACTCATCCAAAAATATGCTTTTATCAGCAAAAAATAAATTCAAATGGCTCCAAGTAAAAAGCTTCTAACAAAATAAAACGATTAGTTTTATGCAATTGTTAGCAACACTGGTTTGAAGGCCCTTGGTTAAATGAGATCCTGAAACCATACTCTGCTGACTGATTAATCACACTTTCTCCCTTGCCAGCCATCACATACAAAGGCTAATCTTCTATACAATATGTATTTATTTATAAATATTTATATCCTACTTTATACTATATCTCTAATTGGCTGACACAGATTAAAAACAATTAAAAACATCAATAAAAACATCAAAAAACATAACAATTAAAACAACAATAAAATTCCATTTAAAACTCCAACCCCCACTTCCCCAACCCTACCCCCATACCAGATGGGGTTTCCAAGGAGGCTAGCTAAATGGCTGGGCAAAGTGGAAGGTCTTCACCATGTGCCCATACCCATTAAGGTACATGGCAACTCTTCAAGGAGAGGCAGTTGCAGAGCCTGGGGACAATCACAGAGAAAGCCCTCCCATGTGCTTCCATCCCCTGCACCTTGGCAGGGAGAGGTACCCCCAGGAGTGCCTCCCCCTCCGACCTCAGCACCTGGGCAGATACATATGGGTGCAAGCCACTTAGGTGTTTGTATATCAATGTCCACACTTTGAATTGGGCCCAGGAGTGAAATGGGAGCCAGTGAAGTTCCTTAAAGACCAGTGTGATATGTGTCTGGCCAGATGTTGTATTTACGGTATGGACATACTACTGAAGAAAGTAAGGTAGAAGTTACAACATTTCACTTCCATTTAACCTTTGAACTGTTCCCCTATTCCCTCTACTGGAATCCTTTGTTACAAATTAACATTTTTCAGCTAGCTTTGAGAAGCTCTTCACCACAGTTTCACTCAGTCAGACACTCTCTTTTACCTCTCGCTCACTAACTGCCAACTCCCTCTCTTAACTGTTGTTTTCTAACCATTCCCTCACCAACTTTTCATCAGCTCTGGGGGTAGAACCTAACTTTTCTGACACACATGGTTTGTCTGATGGGAAGGGACTATCTCTCAGTGTCTTACAGCAGATTTCAGGTTTAATCTCCAGAATCTTCAATTGAAGACCTCTTTCTCAAGCTCTGCAGAACTGATATCAGGTAGAGTAGACAATACAAACTTCACAGGTCAATGGTCTGATTCAGTATAAGACACATACATGTATTCACATGTGTATTCGTCTATGGATTGTGATGGGTATCCACGAACAAAAAATAGGGCTGATCTAGCAATATGATACAAGCTTGATCAGGGTGATCAGAGTTTCTTGTGTTGACCTTCTCCGCACCAACTGAACAATACAACACAACTGTTGGGGAGAGAGTTGGCACCAAGAAACTCTGATAGCCCTGATGAAGCCTGTACTACAAAATGTGTGGGGGCTTTACAAAACAAAAAAAGTCCCCTAGCATCTTTCCCCCCTTTTTGGGTGGCGAGGTTTGCTTGGTACCTTCTACATGGGGAAAATCCTAAGGCGATTATGCCACAATAGAGCCCCAGTCCGGATGCAACCCTGTTCTATTCTGTATTAAACATAACCTTTTGTCCAGGTTAGCAGATGCATCCCTTTTGCATAACCTTTAATTCAGATAGAAGGTGCAACCCGTCTCTGAGCAACCCAATGCTCTCCAGCCCATCCAGGCTAGCAAACAAAATGACCTACTGGGAAATAAGTAAGCAGATCTTCCTAGCAGTACGTAAAAGGAAATACGAGCTCTAGGAGCTTCTGATGTGGATTGCTGGGTTTGGAGATGATAGGGAAGAAACTTTCCCCTTCTCCCATGCTGTTCTCAACCAGCCCCCACTTTAGCCATTGTTAGACCTACAAGGGAAGAGAAGTGCTAAATGCTCCCTCCCCCTCACTACAGCTCCAATCAGAATCAGTGTCCCACCATTTACATTTTCAAAATGCAGAGAAGGTCATGAATCTCCCAGTGTTGCATTTTGTTTAACCCTCAGAACACGGCATAGACAAATTTAACATTCTTTCATACTAGCTAGAAGCATAAAATGCAACATTATGTGTACAGCTTGTAGATAACAAGATGTGGATAGTTTGGCTACTCAGTTACAACCATATAAATTGTCAGCAACTCAGGTGCGCTCATTCCACATTGGAGGAAGTATTCTTTGCAAACTTAGAAAACTGAACCTGTGGTGAGAAAATGACCAGAAAAAAATCTGGACTGAGAAAAGTACTGCCACATTTGGATCCAATGGTCCCTCAAAGGAGCTTGGATATGCACTGTATACACAGGACATTCATAACCAATTTCATTCTCACATTGTTTCTGTTTGGTAGGTTAGGATGAGAGATAATTACTTTTCTGAAACCACCCAGTGAGCATGAAGATTCAATAGGGATTTGACTCTAGAACCCCTTGTATAAACCTACTATATCACAGTGGTCTTATGCAGAGATGTCATATTTGAAAGGTATTTGGGTCGGCAAATGTATCCAGGATTCAGTATAATATTCACGATACACATTAAACATTCTGCCTAGATTAGTAGGAGGCAGGCATGCTATTTCTGGATATATGACTTTGCATGCTTCATGGGACTGAATAAAAACTAGGCATTTTGTTCAACCATTTTGAAATTTTCACTGTCTAAATTGTCTATTTCCATGTACAATTTTCAGAAAGTTCTTTGACTGTGACAGACAGTTCTGACCCAAGCTCAAATGGTGCATGCCAAAAGAAAGATGGGAATAGAAAGAAACTGTCCTCAATCGAAAGGTTGAATTGTCTCCAAATGTAGAAAATCTAGCCTGCTCCTTTCTGCTATTTGATATTTTAATAGTTTTCACTATCCTGCCAGCACCCTTTAGAGCAGATGATGAGACCATAATCAATCTTTCAAATGAATGAAAACTATTCATTGCCATGAAGCGACATAATATTTTACCGCAGGGACTCCAGAGAATAGCTAAGTTCTGCCACATGACACAGATGCCATCTGTCTCATCAACCGTTTAGGTCAGTGTTGCCTAGGTAAAGAAAGTGGTGAGCATGCATATGCTTATGTGCCGTTGTATGGCACATAAGAGTTGCTACACAGTTCTCTTCTATTTACAATAGGGAAACAGCATCTTCCTTTAACAGTCACTCTTGAGACATTAGCTATAACATAAGATGTCACTGTAAGGATACCCTGTTTCCCCGAATATAAGACATCCCCGGAAAATAAGACATAGTAGAGGTTTTGCTGAAGTGCGAAATATAAGGCATCCCCCAAAAGTAAGACATAGCAAAGTTTTTGTTTGGAAGCATGCCTGACGAACAGAATACAGAAATATAAGACATCCCCTGAAAATAAGACATAGTGCATCTTTGGGAGCAAAAATTAATATAAGACACTGTCTTATATTTGGGGAAACATGGTAGTAAGTAAAAGAACTTAATTGGGATTTGTGAAAACATGAATGTATGAAAAGACAATTCATCTGTGCTGCATAGTTAGAAAGAAGCACAGTAAATCAACTTCCAAACAATCACAAACTTTTAATTGAACTTATCATTGAAAAACTGGTTCCTTGTTTCAGAGTGAACCAATCTGACAGGTGTTTGAGCATCCAAACACAGTATTGCACTGCAAATAAGCCAGGCAGGGGCCAGCATTGCTACCACTCCACTGAAAAAATTCAAACATATGCATGTCATGCCATTCATTCATCTTGTTATGCTACTGCTACCACTCCACTAAAACAAGATCAAACAGCTACATATGATGACATTCACTGTCTTACGCTATTGCTACCACTCCACTAAAAAAGATCACATAATTGCATATGACAACTTTTATTCGTCCTCTTATGCTATCAACATTAACACTCTACTTCCCAGGTCAACATATTTGTAATTCCCTCCTATAAGGTAGTTGGGAGAATCACTGATAGACCTAGGTTTTTTTCAGCAGCTGCTCTAATTTTATAAAACAGCTTTCTTTATGTTGAAGATTTCAATTTGAATTTCATGTTTTATGCAGATGTGAACAGCATATCCTTTATATTCTGAAATATCTATATAATGCAAGTTTGGTTTGACATTTTCAATAAAAGGTTTGTTTAAGCAATGCATAAGAACATAAGAACATAAGAACAAGCCAGCTGGATCAGACCAAAGTCCATCTAGTCCAGCTCTCTGCTACTCGCAGTGGCCCACCAGGTGCCTTTGGGAGCTCACATGTAGGATGTGAACGCAATGGCCTTCTGCAGCTGTTGCTCCCGATCACCTGGTCTGTTAAGGCATTTGCAATCTCAGATCAAAGAGGATCAAGATTGGTAGCCATAAATCGACTTCTCCTCCATAAATCTGTCCAAGCCCCTTTTAAAGCTATCCAGGTTAGTGGCCATCACCACCTCCTGTGGCAGCATATTCCAAACACCGATCACACGTTGCGTGAAGAAGTGTTTCCTTTTATTAGTCCTAATTCTTCCCCCCAGCATTTTCAATGAATGCCCCCTGGTTCTAGTATTGTGAGAAAGAGAGAAAAATTTCTCTCTGTCGACATTTTCTACCCCATGCATAATTTTGTAGACTTCAATCATATCCCCCTCAGCCTCCTCCTCTCCAAACTAAAGAGGTCCCAAACGCTGCAGCCTCTCCCTCATAGGGGAAGGTGCTCCAGTCCCTCAATCATCCTTGTTGCCCTTTCTCTCTGCATCTCTTTTTTTCCTATCTCCCTCAATATCCCTTTTTTTGAGATGCGGCAACCAGAACTGGACACAGTACTCCAGGTCGCGGTCGCATCTACTTGCTTTATATATAAGGGCATGACAATCTTTGCAGTTTTATTATCAATTCTCCTTTTCTAATGATCCCCAGCATAGAGTTTGCCTTTTTTCTACAGCTGCCATGCATTGAGTTGACATTCCCATGGAACTATCAACTAAGACGCCTAAATCCCTTTCCTGGTCTGTGACTGATAGCACTTTTTGACCCCTGTAGCGTGTATGTGAAGTTTGGATTTTTTTTGGCCCCTATGTTGCATCACTTTACATTTTGCTACATTGAACTGCATTTGCCATTTCCCTGGAGCCCACTCTCACCTAATTCTCCTATCAAGGTCCGCTTTGGAGCTCTTTTGCAATCCTTCTTTGTGGTTCTCCACCACCCCTACATAATTTGGTATCATCTGCAAACTTGGCCACCACGCTTACCCACCCTACTTCCAGGTCATTTATGAATAGGTTAAAAGAGCATACCTGGTCCCAAAACCTTGGATCCTTGGGGGACACCACTCCCGACTATCTCTCCATTGTGAGAACTTCCCATTTTACACTCCACTCTTTGTTTCCCTGTTTCCTCAAACCAGTTTTTTTTAATCCATAGGAGGGACTTCTCCCTCTTATTCCTTCATTGCTGAGTTTTCTCAACAGTCTCTGGTGAGGAACTTCTTGTCAAAAGCCTTTTGGAAATCCAATGAAGTAGACAATGTCCACCGGGTTCACCCTCCTGTCCACATGCCTGTTTACACCCTCAAAAGAACTCTATAGTAAGTTTGTAAGACAGGATTTGCCTCCTTGCAAAAGCCATATGCTGACTCTTCTCTCAGCTTAGGTCTTGCTTTTCTACATGTTTTATAATTTTATCTTTTAATGATAGATTCTACTAATTTACCAGGAACAGATGTCAAACTGACTGGCCTGTAATTTCCCGGGTCCCCCCTAGCTCCTTTCTTAAAGATTGGTGTGACATTGGCCATCTTCCAGTCTTCAGGGATGGAGCCCTGGATTTCAGTGGGGATAAGGATTGCATATTAAAGGTGAGAAGATCAGCAATTTCCATGCTTGGAGCTCTTTAAGCAACCTCTTGGGTGAATGCAATCTGGGCCAGGGGATTTGGTAACATTTTAGTTTCTATCAATGGCTGCCAGAGACTTCTCTCTTCCTTGTCTACCACTATCTTCGCTAGTTCCTCGGATGGGCCTCCTGAGAAGCTTCTGGTTCAGGTGCAGGCAGGAATGTTCCTCACCGCCTCTTGGGTGAAGACAGGATCGCAAAGGGAATCTCCATTCAGCTCCCCTGCAATCTCCCTGCCATCTTTTAGCACACCCTTTGTTCCTTTGTCATCTAACGGGCGTACCGCTTCCCTTGCTGGCTTCCTGCTTTTGATGTACTTGAAGAACTGTTTGTTGCTGGTCTTGATGTTCGCAGCCATGCGTTCCTCATAATCCTTTTTTTGCCTCCCTTACAGCTAACTTGCTTCTCTTTTGCCACCATTTGTGTTCCCTCTCATATTCTTCATCAGTCAAACTGGACTTCCATTTTCTAAAAGACAGTTTCTTTTTTCTGATAATTTCCTCAACCTCTCTTGTTAACCATGGTGGCTTTCTTTTGGACTGGGTGCTGCCTTTTCTAACCTGTGGAACACATTCCAGCTGAGCTTTTATTACTGTGTTTTTAAATAACCTCCAAGCATCCTGGACAGTTTTGACTCTCTTGATTTTCCCTTTCAGCTTCCTGCGCACTATCCCCCTCATCTTTGAGAAATTTCCCTTTCTGAAGGCGAATGTAACTACATTAGTAGTTGCCACTTGTTCGCATGCTGAGATACTGAATCTGACAGCATTGTGGTCGCTGTTCCCTATCAGCTCAACAATACTGACTTCCTGCACCAGGTCCTGGGTCCCACATAGAATTAGATCTAGGATCACCTCTCCCCTGGTTGGTTCCACAACCATCTGCTCTAAGCCACAGTCATTTAGCATATCCAGGAATGCTCTCTCCTTACTATGACCTGAACATGCATTTTTCCAGTTTATATGGGGATAGTTAAAATCACCCATTACGACATTTTTGCTTTGTTGGCCTCTCTAATTTCTTTTCCATCTCAGAATCCTCTTGTGCACTTTGGTCAGGGGGACGATAATATATTCCTAATATTAAACTGTCCTTCACACCTGGTATTGATATCCACAGTGATTCTGTAGGGGAAGCAACTCCCCTTGCATTGTCTATTTTATGTGATACTATGCTCTCTTTGATGTAAAGGGCAACTCCACCCCAATGTAGCCCTGTCCTATCCTTCCTATAGAGCCTGTAGCCTGGTATAACAGCATCCCACTGGTTCTCCTCATTCCACCATGTCTCTGTAATGCCCACTATATCAAAGTCCTCCTTCAAAACTCTGTACTCTAGCTCCCCCATTTTAGGTCGAATGCTTCTACTATTAGCATAGAGACACCTGTATACCCTGTCTCTGTCCTTAACCTGGGATTTATGTGCTTTACCCTCAAGTCTTTGTAGACACTATCCCTTGTCACATGCACATTGCTATGTTCCTGGCTTGTATGTGGTTGATTTAGAAAAACCTCCCTCTCTGTCTGCATCCCCATAGATACTGTATTGCGAACCGAAGTCACCTCAGCTCCTGTCGGCTTTCCCCCAGTGATCAGTTTAAAAGCTGTTCTGCCACCTTTTTAATGTTGAGCGCCAGCAGCCTGGTTCCTCTTTGGTTAAGATGAAGCCCATCCCGTTTGTACAGGCCTACCTTGTCCCAAAAGGTTCCCCAGTTCCTGACAAATCTGAAACCCTCTGCCTTACACCACCTTCTCATCCACGCATTGAGACCCTGTATCTCCGGCTTGCCTAGCTCGCCCTGCTTGGCGTGGAACGGGTAGCATTTCTGAGAATGCCACCTTGGAGGTCCTGGACTTCAACCTTTTTCCTAGCAGCCTAAATTTAGCTTCCAGAACCTCCTGGCTACATTTCCCAATGTCATTGGTGCCAATGTGGACCACAACTGCTGACTCCACCCCAGCACTGTCTAAAAGCCTATCTAGACGAAGCGTGACATCCGCAACCTTCGCACCAGGCAGGCAAGTCACCATGCGGTCATCACGCCTCTCACAAACCCAACTCTCTACATTTCTAATGATCGAATCACCCACTACAAGGAGCCCCCCACCTCCCCGAGGGGTATCCTCAGTGCGAGAGGATAGCTGATCACCAGTTAAGGAAGGGATCCCATCTAAGGGAGCATCTTCCCCCACCTCAGACTGGCACCCTCCATCCCCAAGGCCTTCATTCTCCATGACATCTGAAGAGATGTCACCTTGGGAGTGGGACCCGGCTGTTAGGTCCCTGAAAGCCTCGTTTGTTGCCCTCTCTGCCTCTTTCAGCTTCTCCAGGTCTGCCACCTTGGCTTCAAGAGAACGCACATGTTCCTTGAGTGCCAGGAGCTCATTGCAGCGAGGGCACACCCACGACTTCTGTCCTAGTGGCAGATAGTCATACATGTGACACTCAGTGCAAAACACTGGAAAGCCCCCATCCCCCTGCTGGCTTTCTGCCTTCATATCTGATTTGTTTAGATATTTAAATATTAAGCTTTTAGTCACTGCCCCCCTGGAGCTATCTGCACGTACTATCTGTCAAATATGTCCTTATTAATTTAAAAAAACAAAAAAATTAAATTAAAATTGCCCCACTGGTTCCAGAGACTGAACTAAAGCCCCACCTCTCAGGACAAAAGCCCCACCTCTCAGGACAAAGAGGAACAAGAGATGAACTCCGTTAACCCCTGTTAAGCCCCACCTTCCAGATTCAGCAGCCTTACAAGGAGAAAAAGAGATAACCCCTGTTAAAATACACTGTTTTAAAAGCTGTGGCTTTGAGAAAAGCCCTCCAAAATGAACACCAGCAGGTCACTCTGCTCTTCCTGGCCAAGTCTCTTCTGCTGCTACTCCTCTCTGCTGGTTCCAGAGACTGCATCTCCCTGTTAATCCAAAACTACATTTCTGTTACTCCAAGTGTATAACCTAGAAAAGTAACTGAACCCCTGTCGTGAACAGGACTCAATCCATCGAAGAAGTTCAAAAATTTGACCTGTGGAAATGTTGCTGATCTTTTTACATTACCTCATGTCTATGTGATGAATGAAACAGAGAGAAAGTTCCAATTACTTTTAATTATTATTATAGATATAATGGATTGTATAACTTGCTTACTCAAAAAAATGAGATTATAATAGAAGCTGACCTTTTGGTTTCTGTTACTATGGAACCCAAAGAAATGAGACATGGCAGCAGCAAGTATGTGGGAAAATATCATTAACTTTCAACACTTTCTTCATTAAGGACCATTTTCCCTTCTGGCAATTATGTGGACACAATTGGACATTTCTCTCGTTTTCAGTAAATCATATCAATAAAAAGCTGTTTGCTCTAAACAAAAAACTGGGACATGAATTGTAAAATGAATAAAAATCAGGCAACCTTTGTGAACCTTGAAGTGTTTTGAGAATGCTAGGAAATATTTCATTACCTCCATAACACACATTCCTACAGCAATGGCAGAGACCATATATCTTGACTAGAACTCTGAAACTCCATTACTTTCTCCTATCTATGTTTCCACAGACACAAAACTCCCTGCACACAGTAACATTTAATGTATCAGATGACAGGAGGAGGTTTTTTCACTACAAAAGCTAATTTTACCACAACTTTGCTTTTCTGGGTGTCTTGTATGATGTTATCACACATAACAGATTATTTCAGAATCCATAAAACATGAGCTGATACTCACCCCTAGAACCACGAGTTTCCATTCCTTCCAAGCTCATCTGATTTCAAGGTGGATGAAAGACCAGTAACTATTAACAAAGGCTGGCATCTTATTAATGGCTTTTCCAAGGACAACCCATAGGTTTCTTCAGTGTGGAAAGTCCACAATTAAGTTCCACAACTGTTATGCTTTTACAAACTCTATATTGCCTCTTATCGTGCCAAAAACAGAACTGATCAAGGCCAAAAGAGCTGAATTACCCTGTTACCAAACTTAATATTCTTTGTTAGCTTCTAAGGGTCTATGAGTTTAAAAGAATTCAAGTGTTATTGGCATATTAATTGTAAAAGGAAGTTAACATTTTGGAGCCATTTTTCTACTGGAATCCTCTCAAAAAGCCACTCATTCTGCATGAAGCAGAAAAGAGTTGTTTTTAAAAACAAACAAACAAGGTTACAGGGAAGCAGAATCATAGGCTGTCAGAAACAGAAACAGTTACATTCTTGTGTGTTCAAACTCTTGCTACCATTGCAGCAAAGATTGTCTTTTTTATTATTATTGCAATCTCAACAACTTGAGAGAAATCAGCTTACCACCACAGCAATGATTTGGCCTATTCCCACATATGCAGTCCTTTCATATAAGTCTTTCTATGAAGTCGTGTACTTCAGTACAGAATCATGCCAGCATGAAAACTGCATTTAGGCCATTTCTGCATAGCCCAAAAAACAACGCCCTAGGGATGGTGAAAACACCGTCCCTGGGGCTGTTTGCACAGCTGTCATTGCTGCAGAATAGCAGCACCATGCTCAACCCCCAAAATGGCGGGAAAATGCTGCTTTCAAAACTCACTCCATGAGCGAGTTTTTTGGAAAGCAGCATCTTCCTGCCGGAGCCTGGTGCAGGGCAGTGGCATGAGGGCACAGCTTTCAGGCGCTGCCTGTTTGCGTGTTTTGTTTACCTTGTCTTTCCTCCAAGGCTCCGGAGGGAGAAGGGACATGCCTACACTGCCAGTTTGCAGTTCGCAGCAGCTTCGGGGTCACCTGCATGAGACAGTGTGAACAGTCCCGTGGCTCCACCGGCAAGTAGATACATCATCATCATCATCATCATCATCATCAAATCGAGCTTCAGCGTCTATGGCACAAACCAGCTGAGGTCGTCTGAACATGATGCATGTTGGGTCAATTAATGTAGAATTGATGCATGTTCAAATACATGGCAATATAAGTATATCAATCCCATGTAATCTTTACCTTACTCCCTTATTTAAAAGTAGATGTTGAAATATGTTGAGTAAAAGTCCCCTTGTGGTATATGCTCACCATTTATATATTGCATCAAATGCTTGGAGATCATTGGGAATGTGTGCATGATACAGCTGTAGTATTGCTTCTTTTAGTTACTTAGTATGCTGGACATAGGCATAATGGCACTTTAAGAAAATAATAAGTTCCTAAAGCAACTCTAAACACAAAGATTCATTCCATAAAAATAAACACACCACTTTTTTGAAACTGAGCACCATATTTTATTAATTGATATGTGTGATCTGTGTAGGAGGAGTGTAACGAACAAACTGAGTCCAGGGCAAAGCCTATCAGAATACTGCTCTAGCATCCAATCACCTTTGAGAATTCTGCCCCCCTTGGCTTTTGCCGCATAAACCAACAACAAAGGTTGATGAAATGTTCTGAAACACTCCAAATTTTCTGGAAAGCTCCTAGGGTTGTCAGCTCTTGGTTGAGAAACTCTTGGCAATTTCAGAGCAGAGCCTGAGGATGCTGGAATTTGAGAAGGGGAGGAAATTGGAGTCTGGAAATGTCAATACCAGGAAATCTCCAGGCTATACCTGGAGATTGGCAACCAGTGTTTCCTCAGTGAGTCCAAAGATGCTCAATAAGCAGGGCTGCTATGTAGATAAAAATGCCTTTGACTCCCTTGCCATGTAATCAAAGTAATTATCAGTCCAATTACAATGTAACAGTTTTAATGACATTCAAACAAAATAGATAGGCTACTCTCCTACTGTCTAAGATACTCTTCCACATAAACAGCCATTAATATGCACAGCAGAGTCTCTCCCCATTTACACAAACAGATACATGTTTCTCCAGAAAGATCAGAACTGGCTTGGCATTGCTATTTACACAAAATTACAGAAATGATATTTTCTGCTTTTCCATTTGCTGCAAAAGATATTTGAAATTTCATCATAAGCTCAGTATTCTCACACAGCCCTGTTATTTATCGATCCTTGCTTGCATGGTTCTGAAACAAAATACCTGATGGACAAAATACCTGATGCTCTTGGGGATTCTCTCTTTTTCAATTTTGCTTTCAAAAAAGCATGACCTTTAGGCAACCCCAGCTTTTCCACTATCGGTCTTCACATAGGTGCATTCACATCCTCTTGTCTTTGATTCAAGATCACTTGTTTACCACAGAGTTACCAGTGGTGCTGGATCAAACCAGTCCACCTAGTCCAGTATGCTCTCTCACACAGGGTTTAACCTGATGTCCCTCGGTAGGATTGCCAGCTCCAATCTGGGAAATTCCTGCAGACTTCAGGATGGAGCCTGAAGAAGGCAGAGTTTGTGACAGGGAAGAACTTCATTGGAGTCCAGTGCCATAAAGGCTACCCT
This sequence comes from Sphaerodactylus townsendi, assembly GCF_021028975.2. Taxonomy (NCBI): domain Eukaryota; kingdom Metazoa; phylum Chordata; class Lepidosauria; order Squamata; family Sphaerodactylidae; genus Sphaerodactylus; species Sphaerodactylus townsendi. The sequence continues at coordinate 29,549,327 of NC_059432.1, read as the reverse complement.
CCAAAGCAGCCATTTTCTTTAGGCGAAACAGTCTATGCCACCTGGATATCAATTGTAATTCCAGGAGATCTCCAGGTCCCACCTACATTTTGGCAGCCCTATATCTGGCAGACCTACAAACATGGCCTCAACTTGCTCTCTTAGCATTCCCTCAAAGTGCCTGTCTGTTGTATATGTTTCTTAAGACACCACTTGGCTGATATTAACCAATCCAACAGCTCGTATATACATATACAGCTTCGTATCAACAGGTACTAGCTCTTCTGCCCAACACATAAGTTTGGGGCAAAATATGGGCTTAAAATCTATAGTCCCAACAGATTCTATAGCACTTTTTGATTATGCCATAGAATACAGTAATCAAACCAGTCATGGCTTTTGGCATCAAAATAAGCACTCTAAATTTTTCCTATGAAAGTTTTAGGGTTGTTGTCCATACAATGGAGCACAGGTTTAAACCACTGCTCATGACAGGATTCCCCCTGAGGACAACGAAGAATCTTATGGCACCTAATAATTTTATTGTGGCATAAGTTTTTGTAGTTCAGAGCCTCCTTCATTACTGAAAGATGTATTACTCTCAATGCATGAAGTAGTGCTCTCAGTTGGGAGACAGAGATTGAGGAACTTGGGGGATGTTTAATTTTTAAAAAAAGGCTGGAAGACTCAACAATCCATCCAAAAGGGGGGCCGAATTCGCTTGTCCGACCAGTGTGCTGCTACACCAGCAGATTCGCCCTCCCCAGGGTATTTGCCCCAGCAAAGGGGCGATTTTGCTGGCATGTGGCCCCCAAGGCCCCACCAGGATCCCTACCACTGCTGGCATAGTTGGGGAAGGGCAGGGGCCGGGAGGAGCCAACTTGAGTCAGCTTCCTCCTGTCCATTGCCACTGTCATGCCAGCAGTATGTACTTTGGACTTAAGCCACCCTTTTGGGTGGTGTAAATCTATTGAGGCCCCTTCAAGCTTCTTGGTGGCTGGGAAGTTTTTTTTTTTTTTTACTTTTCAGGTCTCCCCACACTGCTGGGAAGCCTCTTTGGGGAAGGCAGCAGGATGTGACTGCAGTGCCTTGGCCAGGTGACCGGCTCTTGAATAGGGCTGCTCAAGTCTATTATGCAGAACCACAAATGAAAACAAGATCTAGTCAAATGAGCAGAAGACCCAGAGTGGATTTAATCACTCCTAACTGGTGCTAAATTAGCAAAATGCATGATGGGGCATTTACTTTCTGTAGCTGAATTAGCCATTTCCTGGCCCTGTGGAGCAGGAATCCAAGTCATACAGCTCGCAACTATGGTCATCACCCTTGAACATTCACTAAATAAAGGAAGGTTGTCATTTTGATTAAAACTACAACAGACTTACTTTGATGACAAAGATCATTGTAGGAATAGATGAGATGGATATTGTCCACCAATTCAAAAACACTTATTTTTTCAATTCCAAGAGTGATTTTGAACCTGTGTGGCACTTCTGCCTACAAGACCACCCATTTAGTAGTCCCCTGATTGTAGAGACTATGTTAAATATTTACTTAGGCGATGGTGTGTTAAAATGAATGGCAAGGAGCGTGCATTCACAGCATTTTTAAGTGGAATGTAAATCAACCTGGCTCTCCAAGAATAGTATTGCAAACTTTCTAATCTCCCAGGGTTTAGGCCTCCCTCATTTCTCTGTTCCTTGATACAGCTTTCCAATTCAGTGAGTGAGCAATTTCATGCTAATAAAGTCAAATTACAATTAAAAAAGGAAAATCCACATTCTGCTCTTATTTGAAGATCCTTATATATTCTTTGGTTTATGGAGAGGAGTAGGGATTTAAAAAATTTCAAATGCTAAAGCAACTTTTGAAAGGTGCAGCAACAAAGTTTCAAATCTTGCTTTATGGATTTCTCTGGATGAGGTAACCTGAAAATTAAATAAAGAATTCAGGAATAAATTTCATTCTGCTTACTTCACTCTCCCGGTATAATACTCTTATATCAATAAAGCGGTGGTTTTAATAATTGAATCAAAATGACTTTTTGCTCAGTAATAGAGCACGCCCTTTGCATGTAAAAGGTCCCAGATTTAATCCCTGACATCCAGTTAAAGAATTTTAAGTAGTGGATGCTGGAGGAGACTTTCGGATGCCTGAGACCCTGTGAGCTGCTGCCTGGGCAATGCAGAGTTGGATGGACCACTGTCTTGACAACGGTAGAATGCCCAATGTTGGACTTAACATTGGGCATTCAGTATGCCAGCACATTATGGGACTACCCCATGCATTCACACTCCTTCCATATCCCTACCTAGTCCTCTGCTGCCCTGCTCAGTTAAAAAAAAGCAAGCATGACCAAGAGGAGGGTGTGGGATCTATGGAAGGGTGACCACAGAGATATGGAAATCACACACAAGACTCCCATCTGCATATGTTCAGCTTCTACCCGTGTGTGTACTCCAAGGGACTGTAATGGGCAGGGTTCTTTATCAGTCCCTCTACCTATCACAACCCTCAATGGCTAATGAGGGGAAGGTGTAGTCGTAGTTCCTAGTCCCTGAGACTTCATCTGCATTAGCATTTTGGATCACCTTCCCTACTTTACGTAGAATTGTTCAAACATCAAAAGCAGTAGTAATTTCACATCCTGCTTTCAGCAGATCAGTCAGACACAGAACAAAGATGATCGGGACTGGGTTAGACCAGTGCCCAAATAGGGGATTGTGAGCTGCTTGGAGGAAAGGCAACATATAAATGCAACACATGCATGTTCTGCTAAAGTGTAGACCACTTTGTGAAAGCAGTCAATGGTGTATACTTTTTCCTGTTTTCATATATGCTCACTGAAATTACAGATTGGAAATAGCATATTAACAGACTGGAGCTTTAGAAGACTCCACCAGCCTTTCTGTCAGTGCTACTGCCAAGACAAGCCTGCTCGGTCTTTCGTTATTAACACTGATAAGATTCAACTCATGCAACACACACTCAACATTTAAAACCGAGCCAAGGATGGCCAGCTTAGCTTAGTCTACTTAGATCTATTTTGATCATTCAAGCTCAAGTTATTGTTGTGACAGGATTTTCGTCTGGGAACTGTCAATACTGGAAATCGCATCATGGCAAAAGACCCACAGATCTGTCTTAGTCATTTTGGCATACTCAAGAGATCGGTGAACTGGAAAAGGGGGCTCATAGCCCAGATGAATCGAAAACATCAACATGTAACAGCTTAGGTCATGCCTACTGAAGGGGTGAAAAGTATTTACCGCTTCAATGAGCTGGGTAAATTTTAGTAAAGGTGACAGAGTAAGTGGTTCCCAAAAATGTAAATATGACCAGACTTAATTTCCCTCACTCTTTGTCTGATGCCATCTTGTCTAAAATGTTGACATTCAAAGTTCACAATTTCATAATACTTCATGAGGCTAAGCTGCCACTTGCTAGAGACAGAGTAAGCATTTACTATTCCTGCTTGAAGTTCATGCATCTAAAGCAGTAAAAAAACCTTATGTTTTTGCAACATTAGCCCAGCGATGTGGAAATAACCTTCAACCCCCACCCCCAGGAAAAACTGCTTTAAGATTAAGTGCTCAGCTTTGACTCAACATTTATTCTTCTCAGCAGGCACACCATTTCAGATTTCAAAAGGGAGATACCAAGATTCAGCAAGGTCCAAAGGATTGTTCCTGGATACATCTAAGGGTATGCTGTGCAATAGGCATGAATGTTAAGAGCAAATGTTGCTATTCTTTTCTATTAATTTATGCATTTTCTATTAATTATAATTATAACAAAAGCAATGGTATATAAACATATTGACAACCGTAGGAACTGAGCCCTTTGGGGGTAGGGCGGTTTACCAAATCGAACAAATAAATAAAATAAAATAAATAAATCTATGTTTTAGCCCAGTATTCCAGAGACACAAATCTGGCTGTAATTTTTCTTAAGTGTCTTTGAGTGAAATTAATACATTACTAGAGATACAGGTCACTTTATTTCAGTATGTTTGTGTCTTATGAAGGGGTATCTGTATCTCCAATCACCACAATAATTTAAAAGCATAAGAACTTGCCAGTAAGATCCAAGATTGCTGCTGTCTAAGGGCCAAACTAGACAATATATGTTACACAAATTGGGATCCTGATCCAAGTTGATGTGACTTCAGGAAACTCCTGTTCCCAAGTGTTCTAGAGCTGGAATCATCTTGAAAGCATGGTGTGGAAAGAGCAGGGACTTCAGCCTTCCATTCCATGCCATTTTCCAAGCTGAAACAGCAGGGCGGGGGGGGGGGGCTTCCTGGCCACTCTGTGAGGCTCCATGTGCTAAATGTTAATTTCTCAAAGATATATGTGGCTGCAAGTCATGTTAGGGCACCTGACTCGATTAATATCACCTGTATCATCTAGTTTGGTCTTTATTCTGTCTCCAGCATTAGCCACCCAGATACCTTTGTGTAGCTGACAAACAGGGAATGAAGGATATAGCTCCCCTCCCTGCAATCATTTATCGTATCTACAGGCAATCATATATTTGCTATTTCTGGAACTGGAGATTCCGTTTTTAGCTGGTTGCTTTTTGGACTGAATCTTGTTTCTTGTCAGTCTCTCTTTGTAACATGTCCCTCCCCCAGTTTTTCGCTTGTATACGTAACTTTGCCTGATAGTGAGCTTTGACTCACAAAAACTTATGCTAGAATAAATTTTGATCATCTTTAATGTGCCACTGTATTCCTATTTTTGTCACCTATACGTAGAATCTGATGAGAACCAGAGGAATCAGCTGCTAGATCCATGTGAGCAAAATGTTTCCTGTGGCTAGGCCACCCACAAAAGTTGGCCTATTGAGCTGAACTCAAAATCCTGCCTGACTCTGTTTCATAGGTATTTCCTAGCAACATACTGGTATTTAACCAGGTGTTCTTGGGCACTACTCCAAAATATAATCTATTCAGTGGGTGCAGAACTGGCCCTAGTACAATGCAGAATTAATCAGTCTGTTTAAAAAGTATTTGGAAATCACCACTTACAGGACTTTTTGAAATGGTAGCAGAAGTTACCAGGGAGAACAAATAAATCGTACAGTGGATCCCAGCAGGAAACAAACACCAACCAGATGTCTCCACAGAATCAATCATTTCAGAAACGTATAATATCCAAAGAGATCACAATAAAAGATTGTTGAGGTAACATATGGAAGGAAACTTTAATCCAACAGAAAACGAGGATAGTGGCAATAGAGGGTAATGTGTTGAACTCATTCATCTCCCTATCACCAAACAAATTTCTTGAGAATAATCTGCGGAGAAGGATTTTTTTTTGGAAAAAAAAAACAGGTTTCAAAATTCAATTATGCAAATAATAACAATAAAAACCACGACACATGGAACGTATTGTATTACGATTTCATTGCTGAGTATTTGGGGAGGGGTGCTGCCAATTCAAAAAGCCTAGAGGGTGGTAAACTAATATGAAATTGATTATTCTCCAGCCTAAAACTGTTTTGGAATTGGTTGCTGTAGCATATGTGAATGGAGGTTTTATCCAACAGCACAACGCCAGGAACCAAATGATGCCAAACTGGATGGGGTGGAGCCCAAGGACATGTGAACTGTAACCATGGCAACCCCACAGCACCTGAGCGATGAAAGCAACATTATTGTGGCAACCTTGTGTCACCAGCTAATAGCAGAAAGGGGTGAAGCTTCAAAGGGAAAAAAATCCCGGGAGGACCAGAGCCAGGAAAATATGCATTCATTATTTATATACTTATAAGCTGTTTTTCTCCCCAACGTGGAGCTAAAGCAGTTTCCAACATTTCACTCATTAACAAAATGTATATCCCACCTTTCTGCCCATACATGGGCTGTCAAGGCAGATAAGTTAAAACATTCAAGATTAAATTCCATTATAAAACCATTACAATCAACACCCCCTCCCAAACATGCATCATTACAACAATTTTTAAAAGAGTAAAAAACAGTTAAAAGTATAAAACCATTGGTTAGGAAGGAGGGATAATTGACGGAATGACAAACAAAACAAAAGAGGCTTCATCTACTAGTGGAAGATAAAATGAGACAGACAAATCTCCCAGGGGAAAGAGTTCCAGAGCTCTAGTGTTACGTGTAAGAAGGACCTCTTTTGAGTTGCCACCCTCCTAATCTCAGAAGGCAAGCGCACCTGAAGTAGGGCCTCCAAAAATTTCTGTAATGGTCAGGCATGTTCATAAGGGACTGGGCAGTCATTCGGGTATGTTGGTCCCAAACCATACAAGGCTTTGACTGTCAAGACTTGAATTGAGCCTGGAAACAAATTGGAAGCCATTGCAGATAGGCCAGGTTGGAATGATATGGTCTCTAGAACCACTCCGGTCAACATCCTGGCTGCAGTGTTCTCAACCAACAATGATCTCCTCTCCTCCATTTTATCCTCACAGCATCACTGCTCTGAGGTATCTTAACCTGACTGACCCAAGAACAGCCAGTGAACTTCCATAGCAGAGTGGGGATCCTACATAGACCAATCTAAGGCAAGGATTTGAAGGAAAGCCAGGAATGTTTAAGCAGGATATGAAATTCACTCTAGATGAGAAAAAAAGGACCTCTTATAGAACTGCTTAATGCCCTCCACTTCTTATTTTAGGCTGTAAAGCAGTTAGAAGTCTTCAAGGCCACACTGTGATCATACTACAGGTGTGTTCTGCTTGTTCTTTCCCCATGTCTAATCCCCCTCCCAACTCTGCTGTTGACATCTGTTATGAAAACTAAATTTCTCAAATGCTCTGAATATCACTTGGTGATAAGACCAGCCACAGTAAACAGACTGATAACACCGAAATAACACAAAGACAAAAGAGGCTATAAAGAAGACAAAAGTGTTCAAACACCACGACAAACCCTCCACAGATAAAAACAAGCATCTAAAGGACTCTGTCTCCATCTCTCCTACACCATTACATTATTGTCACTCGCTACTCAGCTGAATTATACGGTGATTAAAATTTACTGGCCTTTTATGCACCAACAACCGTGTTTTGGAAACAGTTTGGAACATCTCTCTTAGCCTTTCTGAGGATTTATGATATGCTCGGTAGTTTGTCTAAATCTGAGTGATGAAAATAAGGGAGAGAGTATAGCTCTGTGTTGGGGGTTGAGGGTGGAGAATCAGCTTTTCCAGTATTCAAACATAAGCCATCAGCTCTTCTAATTTATAGCCCATTGTGGACCAGCTATGCATCTGTAGATAAGTTCACAAAGAAACAAGTATGGAAGGTTGGGGCTGCTGCATTTTTCATGGTTTCGGCCACCCATGCTTAAAAAAAGTATTCCTTTGCACCATCTCTTTCATTGTTTTGGGCAACAGAATAAAATAATTATTTTACCCAGAACTATATTATTTTTTATTTCATTTTTATTTATTCCACTTTTATACCGCCCTCCCCCAGGGGGCTCAGGGCGGTTTACAACATAATACAAGTGGATAAATAGAATAAAATGTTAAAATTTATATTAGTTAAAATTTATATTAGTTAAAATGCAGCGCTCCAAGTATATAAATATAGCCTTGTAAAACTCTCTAAATGCTGAAAATTACAAAAATGGTGAGGTGAAAGCTCTGCCCTGCTGAAGTCCATTAATGAGCTTATAACTGACTCCAATGAGAAAGGACTTCAGCTTCAACAAGGGCAAAGTGAACAAAATATCACTTTAAGTGAGTTGCCCTCTTGCAGATGATTCAAGAACTGAGCCATTCCTGCAAAGGACTACATTCTTGAATTTCTGGGGCTCTCTAGCTATCTGTATTTTATTCATACCTACAATAGCAAATAGCTGGGAAATCCCCTTCGCACTCTACCAAACCCTTCCTGTCAGGGAAGGCATAGGTGGTTGAAGTCATTGATTGCCTGTCACATTCTGTGAGTGCAAGCTGAGTGCCAACAATATGCTAGTGTGTTCTGTTCAGGCCACCTTTAGTAGCATCTTGGTGACTTGAGCAGAAAACTGGTCCTGGGTGGTGACAGAAGGCTTCATCATTGCTTTTTAAAGGAGCCTTTTAAACCAGTTCTAAGTGCCTAGCTATATATGGAATTGTTGGGGTGGGCGCTATTCAGATTGGTTGATTATGTTTTTAGGTGAGTGGGTTAGGATGGGGATCAGGATGGTTTTTAAATGAGATTTTAGGATGGTTTTGTATGATTTTATTTTTGTCACGTTTTTATGATTGCATCCCACCCAGGGACTTTGGTGATGACAGACAGACAGACAGACAGACAGACAGACAGACAGACAGACAGACAGACAGACAGACAGACAGAAATTCATCACTAGACTTATAGTTGGTAGTCAAGAAACTGGAATATCAATAACATAACATACTCTTCTGTTTTTCCCATTTCTTTCCACCAATGGAGTATCCTCAGGGCAGTTTACCTTCCTCAGTTCTAGCTGACTCATTCATTGTCACTACTGAGTCCATACCTGGGGAGTCAAACCTACTAACATTAGCAGAGGAAGCTAATTTTGCCATATCTGGGCTAAAGGTTTTCTTTAAAAAAAAACTTATAACATGTTTGTTAGGTTAAAAGTATGAGACTTCTCATTTCCGTTCATTTTTACAGTGCTAAAAAAAGTGGGTAGAAACTCTTGAAAATGGGGTATCTTTCAGAGATACAGAGAATTGTAAGTATCTGAGAAGCACAGAAATTCTTCTATAACGTCTAGTAGACTATCATAAATTATACGTGTAAGGCTTTTGGAGAATGGCCCTGGAAGGCTTAACATTCTGATTGCAGGCACCAAGATGTACTTTGTTTCTGTTTGTAAGCATGTTTTTCTGACAAATCAATAAAATAAATTCCAAAACAGGGTAAACAAGGGAAAAAGCAACTATATAGCTCCTAAGAGAATGATAACACTGGAAAAAACTAGAACCCAAATACAGACAGAGCACACTGTGCCTTAAGTAGCATTATCACCTTGTTTTCACATTATACCTAGGGAGAAAGAAAACTAAGGAAAATATTTTTCCCACCAGTGCTGGTCCCCAACAACAACAACAACAGTTATATTTATATCCCCCTTTCTCTCCTGTAAGAAGACTCAAAGAGGCAGACAATCTCCTTTCCTTACCACGCCCCCTCCCCCAACAAACACCCTGGGGCTTTCCCCACTTACCATTTGCTGCGCGCTACTTCGGGAAAGTAGCGCGGGGTCCAGCGGCACTCCCCACTTGCAAGGGCGGCAACCACGCAGCCACCCCGACACTGCCACTCTCCTGCCCCTTCAGCATGCGTCATTTTTGGCGCTGAAGGAACGGCACCTTCTGACTGCCCCGCGCTCTGGGAAACGCAACCCCGCGGCATGAATCACTCGTGCCGGGAGCGCGCTGGGAGTAGCGCGCTGCAAATGGTAAGTGGGGAAAGCCCCCCTGTCAGGTAGGTGGGGTTGAGAGAGCTCAGAACAACTGTGACTAGCCCAATGTCTACTAGCTGGTGTGTGTTGGAGTGCACAGGCTAATCTGAATTCCCCAGATAAGCCTCCACACCTCAAGAGGCAGAGCGGGGAATCAAACGCGGTTCCTCCAGATTAGAGTGCATCTAATCTTAACCACTACGCCACTGCTGCTCCTGCTGCAAGGAAATCTACTCAATTCAAACTTATCCTGTAATGCAGTTTATTAAATGTAGAATACTTCTGTGGGATTCTACAAAAGGCTAGGGGCCCCAGAGAAAAGTATAAGAAGAGAAGAGTTTGGATTTATACCTCACCTTTCTCTCTCCTGTAAGCAGAGAAAACTCCTTTCCCTTCCTCTCCCTACAACAGACATCTTGACCATTTCTACATAAGTCATTGAAAAAGTCTGCAATACACTTGCAAAACATTTTCAATCCCCACCCCCTGGTTTGTTTGTACTCAACTCCTCAAAACGATTCAAGGTCACCATTTTGTGATTCTTCTGGGTTCTTTTCAACATCTTTGTGGATTCAGTGCTTCAATGTTTCATGCTGCAATTCATGATAGCATGTATAATTAAAGCTTTGAAGGAATAAATCTCTAAGGCCCTTTCCGCACGGGCCAATAACGACGCCCTGGGGATGGCAAAAACGCCGTCGCCAGGGAGCCGTTCGCGCAGGCGGCGCTGCCAAAACGCAGCAGCGCCGACCTGGCTCCCTTCCCCCTCCCCCAGGGCGGCGTCAGGCCGCCTCCAAAAACCTCCCTCCTGGAGGGAGATTTTTGGCACAACAGCGCATTCCCGGCGGCGCGGTGCGAACGGCACCGCCGGGAATGCGCTGTTGTCCCCATCCCTCTCCCACTCACCTCATCACCTCCGTCACCCTGCTGGCCTCCGAAGGCCCTCCCTCACTGTCCTCCAACCCCTGGAGGTCGGAGGGCAGCGTGGGCAGGTCTACGGAGGCCAGCAGGGCGACGGAGGCGACGGGAGAGGGATGGGGAAGAGGCGGTTCAGCCAGGCGACAGCGCTCCACGGCGCCATTGTCCCAGCCGGTTCTGGGACCGTCCATGTGGACGATCCCAGCGTCGTTGGGTCGGCGTAGATTACGCCGACCCAACCCCTTCTGCCTCCGTGAGGAAGGGGCCTAAAATAAAAAACAAAATAAACAGGTGAGACGGTTGACACGAGCTCAGAAAATGGTGCTGAGGAGGAAGTCTGGGGACTGCAAAGAGGTGTGGGAAACATTTTAAGGAGTTACGCACAGCAAGTGAAAATACTGTGAAAAAATTTCCATAAAAGAATCACTAAAGCTGTGAATAAAATGTTTTCAGGCTAAAAATAAAAGATTTTAGGGGGGAAAAAACATGTGGAACTCCATAGACTAAACAATTTATTTCATGCCTCAAAATGTTTTATTTTGGTTGAGTGGAAAAGGCCCTTGTGAGGTAGGTGGGGCTGAGAGAGTTCAGAAGAACTGTGACTAGCCCAAGGTCCCCCAGCAGACTTCATGCTTAGGAACAGGGAAACAAGTCCAGTTCACCAGATAAAAGTCTCCCACTCTTGTGGCGGAATGGGGAACCAAACCTGGTTCTCCAGATTAGAGTCCACTGCTCATAACCACTACACAATGCTGGTGTAGCTCCCTAGTCTTCCCTTTCATAAACAGGAGAAACTGGAAACCACCTATTTTGAAAAAAATCTTCCCTCCTCTTCAGCTACAGATCCAATTAAATCATCATGATAATTTAAAATAATTATGAAAGAAGTCTAAAATTAATTGCTTTAATGATCACCAAAAGGTTAGAAATTGTTTATTGCAACTGCCCAAATGCAGTTTTGAACTCATTTAGATGCATGTTATGATTGTATGATAACACCACACAGTCTGAATCTGGAAAAAGATTATTCAGATTTATAAAATTAAAGGTGCTGGCTAAGATTAAGCACAAAACAAAAACATTAGCCTCCCAAAACACAAGAATAAATTAAGTCATGTTTTTGTATTTAGAGATCCTGCATAATTTGAGGCCCTGCCTAAACCAAGAGTCCTCAAAGTAGTGCCCGTGGGTGGCACGGTGACATCTAACATTTTTTTTGGCATCCATCCTTTGTTTTTAGAAAGTGAGTGTGGCCTGGGGGCAGTGGAGTCTTTTCCTTGTAAGGACTCTGATTGGTTGCTGAAAATTTGATTGACTGTGAAGATTTGTTAAAATGTTGCTTTGGTACCAGCTGCCACACTCCAAAGCTGTCATTTTCTAAGTGAATTGATCTCTATAGACTGAAGATCAGTTGTAGTTCCAGGAGATCTCCAGGCCCCACCTGGAGGGTGGCAACCCAATGCAAAGAACTATTCAAAAATAGTGCAACTGCCTGAAAGAGGCAGCATCTGATGAAGTGAGTTCTTCCACAATATAACTGTCCATTTTTAAATATTACAAGGATTGCTTTGTTTGACATCCATTAAAAAAAGTCCATTCCCCTCCACACACTCATTGCCCATCTTTGGCTAGTCTTGGGATAAAAGAAAAATAAATATAGCTCACTTCTCATTTAGGCAATTCAGAATGTGATCTCTGTGGTACAAAAATAATGACAAGAGTTAGGGCTGTAGGCTAATAACATGCACTAAGCTAGCTGGAGGGAGCAGCTGATACATCACAATGAAGGTGTGCAAACAGGCCCATAAATAAATCCAGTTTAGCATTATCTAGCTGCTTCTGCAGACCTATAAATGCTGCCACATTCCACTGAGGCCGCAGATTGCCAGTCCTCTTTCTTTGGCTTGAGTTAAAGATACAGTTGATTAAAATAATGAGTGTTGTTACTTCAGCAGCCAGCAAGATGGGCAGAGTCGGTTGGTTTATTTAACAGCCAAGAAGTAATCACAGCTTGGCTAACAAATGGCAGCGCTTCAGGAGTTCAGCCTGTACTGTATGTTGTGTGGAAGGACAAATGCCAGCCATTGTTCCATGGATCCCAATGTTATAATTTGCACACAGTGCAAATTAGAATGCAAATGGGTTACACAAAAAAACAAAATATGAAATAATGGTACCTTTTGTTTGAAAACAGTTTTCATATCAAAGAGCTACTTAAGGAAAAAATAATATAATACATGAATCTGTGTTCCTGATATCTTAAAAAATGTAACTCAGGTTATGAGCAGCTGGCTGGAATATTCATTTGTGCTTACATTTTAAACTAGCAGGATACCCGTGCTTCACTACACATACTTCATCACAGCCTCTCTATGAATTTCAGGATGACATTCAGCATACTTCTTTACAGCCTGTTTGTGAACTTTAGGGTGACATGCAGCATATTTCCACACAGCCTGTCTGTGGACTGACGGGTTGGTTTTCGCATATTTTGCAGCAGCTTCCTGAAGTTGTCTTTTTCTAATGCAATTTAACTCCTCCCTTTAGCAGTTTCAGCAGAAGGAACAGGTTCGTATGCTTTGAGGAGGGCAGTATTAGAATGCAGTTGGCGCACCATTGGATCAATCGTGCTTGTTGTTTGGTGGGCATTAGCAGAACTTGTTGAAGCGACAAATGGAGTTAGAGCTTTAAAGTGCCCTTCATTAAAATGTCCTGTGAAATGGAGCTATATATATAAATGCAAAATACCACTAACTGACTGATTGACTGACTCATCAAAAGAACTCAAAAACTATCGAAAATACCATATTGAAGGACATGAAACTTGTGGTGTTTAACTGTCACCCTTAGAATGTTTGTGCAGATGGCCAGAGTTGAACAGTAAATATCTAATAAGTCAAGTGGAAGTGACTATTTTGGAAAATCCTTTTTTGCGAGCACCTGAAGCATATAATGAACCGGTATGCCAAATTTCAACTTTGTAGTTTCGGTGGTTTTTTATTCTTTTGATGAGTCAGTCAATGAGCGGTATTTCGCGTTTATCTATATAGATGCTGGGCACCCTTCCCTAATCTTTTTGAGGTCTCTTGCTCCATTTGGTTGCCACAGTACTATCCATGGCAGGACCTATTTGCCTCAGTTATCATGAGCCCTGAAACATCCAGTGTAGATGGTACAAATGAATAACTGGGCTGGAGTCCACTATGAAAGTAACTTATATTTCTTACCGATTATTGGTAACCAATACGGCCTCTGACCAATACTGCCTTTCCTGGGTTGCTCAAAGCAGAAGATGAGAGGGACCACTTCCTGACCAATCTTCCAAACCAACCTGTACTGGCTTCTCTTTACCCCTCAATCCAGGACACCCTTGACCAGCAGTAGAAATCTTGCATGTACTTTGAGGCATTCTTGAGCTAGAATCAGGCACCCAGACAGGAGTTGGCCTTCTGCCTAATGAGCTGCTGTGATGTATTAAGAGAAAAATAAGATGGAGCCGCATATCTTGACCTTCTTTGACAATATACAAATTTAGCCATAGTGATGAGGCTCTCAAAACTGTCATATAATAAACTGGGCCACTCATTAGTCAGCCATCTCAGCATCTGAAACAATTTGTTGCATGAGAGATAAAAGGACTGATTGGATTGTGCCATCACCTCAGCAGAAATTATACTGTACCATAGCCTAAGTAGGACTCTAAGAATGATTGGTCTATAATTGGTGCCTTTGAGAACGGAGAAAAGATGGGGGGGGGGAACTTGAACAAACCTAAGCCTCTAATTCCACAAATGAGGGGAAATGTTCAGTCGGTCTAGAGAGGGCTTGGAGCTTATTAAGATTGCTAAGACAGTTGCTGTGAAGGATTTCTGATCTTCTGAAGGATTTCCTGAATGATATCCTTATTCTCTTCTGCACTCAAGCCTCAAAGCCTAGAGGAAAATAAGGATGTACAATGTTTCCCCGTAATTGGCAGGCACAATTAAGCCTCAGAATTACCCAGGCCTAGTGTAAATACCAGCCCAGTTTTCTGTTACTGCCTGGTCATCAGAGCACTGCTTTCTACTTTTGGCACTTCCTGTTCAAGCCCTGACCCCTGGTCTCTGATCTGGATTTAAATATGATTATCAATTAGCCTTCCTTACCTAGAGCTGTCAGTCTCTAGGTGGGGGCTGAAGAGCTCCAGGAATTACAACTGATCTCCAGATGACATCAGCCACCCTGGAGAAAATGGCTGTTTTGGAGGTTGGGCTCATGGCATTGTAACTACAGAGGCCCCACCACTCCCCAAAAACCACTCTTCCCAGGTTCTAGCCCTAAATCTCCAGGAATTTCCCAATTCAGAGTTGGCAACCTTATTCTTCTGTTTTTATTGTTATTTTTGTTATTATTTATTTAACTTAGTATACCGCTCTATACCGAAGGGCTCAGACATACATGTAAGACTCAATTAAGCAAGAAATACAAGTGGTAACAGCTGTAGTGGAGTCCAATGGACCTTTTCTTCTCTAAGTGGGTCTACTGTAGCAATGATCAGCATTCAAACTATGGAGCAAACTCCAAACATTATGGAGCAAACTCCAAACTATGGAGCAAACTCCAAACATTATTCTGAACATTTATAGGTCAGACTAGGCATTTATAGTGCCTAGTCTGGATGTTCTGGATTCCAATTCCTCCCAGAGATGAAAGAAGCAGCAGAAGTTTCAAGCAACTGCAACTAGCAACAAAGATGGCACAATGTTAATGTTCAACTAAGAATCCAGTCTCTTGGATAACACTATCTGCTGCTGGCCTGCAAGAGGAAGAAAGGGGCAGCTTGAACAGCTGCAAAAACTAACTGTACTGGCTTCTTCTTTCCTTACTACACCGCTTTTTCAATCCCAATGCATTCTTTTTTGTGGCTTACAAGTTGGCCTTCTTATGCCAAAATGTTATGTACTGGACTAGTTTTAATCCAGATTTTTTAAAAGTGAAACTGTAGCATACGGAAACATTCTAGTCTAACCCGAGCTTATTTTTTTATCCATAATGGTAATTTTAACTCAAACAGTGAGTCCATCTGGGCTGGACTTGGGGGCAGAAGTCCAGGACCTTTTCAAATGATCTCGGGTGGGATGAGAAGTTGCAGCTTTTTAAACTGAAGCACACATCTAAGGATGACTCCCATTAATGCCATTAAGTCAAGATTCTAAAATAATTTCACTGTACCATCAAGAAAATTTCCTTATGCACCGTTCTTGCTGTTATTTGCCTCCTGTCCAAAACATAACCCGTGAATACAATCGTTAGCTTTTCTTGCAGAGTTAAATAGCTACCCACCAATGGTCATAGCCAGCAAAAGAGATCTGCATGTGCCGTTTCTGTGTAGCCATTCACATCCTTCCCCTTTGTATAGTAAAACACTTCTAAGCCCCACCTTTTCCACTTTCCAAGAAGTCTCAAAAGAGTACTTGCCAAAACTGGCACAACACAAAATCACTTCAAATCAAAATAAAGAAGAACCAAACAGCTCACAGTTCTCAGTCCTCCAGGACCATGAACCAGACATGTCAGTCTCCATTAAAAAACCTTTCTAACAATACCACTTTGCAATACTTTCAAAAGCCTGCCAAGATGAGCACCTTTCTAAACTTCTCTGGGACAGGGACAGTGCTACCAACAAAACTGCTCATGAACACATGAAGCTGTCTTATAAGGAATGAGACCATTGGTCCATTAAGGTCAGTAATGTGTAGTCAGACAAGCAGGGGGGCTCCAGGGTCTCAGATATAGATGTATTTCATATCACCTGAACCTTTTGACTGGAGATGTCAGAGATTCAACACAGGACCTTCTGGATTGCCAAGTAGATGATCTAGCACTGAGCCATGGCCCATCCCTTATAACTGAACTATGACTGATACAAGGATGGAGGATTGACCAGGGAAAATTGATCAGGTGATCTAAGTGAGTGAATAGACCCTGCTTGGGGATGAAGCTTCCTTCCAGTACCCAAAAGCCCTCCTCACACCCCTCCCTTTCATGGACATCCACCCATGGATGGTCTGACACCTTGCAACTGGTGACCCTGCCCACAGACTTACCAGTGAACAAAGGCACCTTGTGGAAGCCATAAACCAGGAGAAACTGCAGGGAGTTAGCAGGAAGACAGTAGGAGCCAGCCTCAGCAGCTCCCTAGAGCAAAACAGGGTGACACAGCTGAGGCCAAGCTGCAAGTAGCAGGCCTTAGCAGCTCCCCAGAACAGGGTCGACACAGCCCAGACCAAGCTACAATCAGCAGACCCCAGCCTTTCTACAGAGTAGGGCAGGGCTCACACAGCCCTGGCCAGGCTGCAATCAGGGGGGATGATCAAGAGCACTGGGGGGGGCAATCCCAAGCCAGAAGGGCTCAGCAGACAGTCCGACAGCCATTAATAGCCTGGAGCAGGGAGATCCAGGGGGAAGGGGGAGAGAAACCTTTTATCCCTCTTTTTTGAGAGGGATAAAAGGAGGGAAGAGGGAGCAGCACAGGGAGATTGGCAGGAGAGATGGCGAGCAGGGAGGAGAGGATTGTAACTGCTTGAAGCAGAAATAAAAGCCTTCCAAGCAAAGAACTTTGTGGTCTTCTCATTCTGTTGTCTTGTTGACCAGATGTGGGGGTCTGAGCCTATCCTGTGAGGATGGCGGAGGGGGGCAGCAGTCACAGGCCCAAATACCAAAATGATCCTTTAAGTGTAGTTGAAACTTCTGCAAAAACATGCCACCACCCAGGACTGTGGGTTGAAGGACTATGGGTTGAATGCTACTGGGCAAGGACTCAAATATTCATGAGATGTGAATAAGGGTTATCCATTTAGCATCCGTGTGGTCTGATGCATTCAAACCAACACTGGGTATGCCTTACTTTGATGACTGGCAAACTTTTCTCGATCTGGATAAATGATAAATGGAACGCACAGTTTTGAAAACTAATTGCATAATTCTTAGAGGCCTTTTCTCCCTTTTCTAACGCAGATGCTTTGGGCTCTTGGGCATGAAGTAGGTAAGGCCTCCCCTATTTGTCTTGCAGGTACCACATTTGTCAAGCTGCTTCCCTTGCTCCATATGAAATTGAATCTGTGCTTATTACTCAGGGGATGGGACACATCGATCTTGTCAGGTTTCACTTGTAAGCTAAGCTTTTAAAAGTTGCAGCTTGGGCTGTGGAAAGAGGTTTTGACCAATTCACAGCAATTAAAATGGGTAATTGCTCCAGACTTGCTCTTCTCTACTTCATTTCACACTATGCTGGCTGAAGTGACCTAACTCTAATGTCCTCCAGGAAAGCACTCAGGACAAGGACGGGCTTTTCTGGATGATTAAAAAGCACAAGGGCACGGCCTCGCCAAAGTTAAGCACGTTCATTCGTACTGAATTAGGAGAGAGGGTTAATTGACTTGATTCTGTCCGTGGTTTCCCTTCTTTCTGCTGTGCTAAGATATGGTAATGCTGATCTAATGCAAAAATAAAGGAAGAAAAGCCTTCACAAAGAGAACTCCAACCACAGAATACACAAAAAATGATCTGGTTTTCTGCTGCCTCCACTCTAGATTGGTTGTTTACTTCATTTATACCCCACTTGTCTCCCTGATTAAAATAAAGTTTGGATTTATACGCTGCATTTCTCTCCTGTAAGGAGACTCAAAGTTGCTTACAAACCCCTTTCACTTCCTTTTCCCACAACAGGCACCTTGTGAGGGAGGTGGAGCTGAGAGACTTCTGAACAAACTGTGACTGGCCCAAGGTGACGCAGCAGAAATGTAGGGGAAACAAGTCTAGTTCACCAAATAAAAGTCTACTGCTCATGTGGAGGAGTCAAACCTGATTCTCCAGATTAGCGTCTGCCTTTCCTAACCACTACGCCACTCTGGCTCTCAATTTGATTAGGACCCAGAGCAGCCTACCCTCACAACCACCCTGTGAGATAGGACTGGCGAAGGGTGTGTGACTGACCCGAGGTCACTCAGCAAAGCTCCATGTTACAAATAGGAGTTCAGACCTGAGATTCCCAGATTCTAGTCCACAACTATAACCAGTACACCATGGTGTCTTTCTTTCACACTGGATCAGAGCTTTCTTTTTGGAGTACAAAAATAAGACAGAAAAACATCACCGTTTCTGGAAGTTGCTACCGAAAGCATCAGCTTCATTGCTTCAAGGTAGGGTTGGCTTTGGAATAGAGGATATTTCTGTTAGTTTCCACTTTTTTTGTTAAGATAATTTTTATTCTTCTCACATAAAAGACAAGCACACTCCTACATCAACACCCACAACAATAGCAAAGAGAGAAAAGAAAAAGAAAAAGGAAGAACAAACTGAAATATAACCAAATACAACCTCTTATACAATTAAAGTTACTTCCAACTATCTCAACTTTGACAATTTATGTTCAAGCCTGTGATTTACCTAGAAAAAGCATTTGTTCATTTAATTTCTGTTTAACTCATATTCTAATACATTCTGCTGGGTCTTTTAGTTTTCTGCTATTGTTTGAATAGGTTTTCAAAAGATATTCTGTAAAAGGTTTCCTTTTTTAAAAAAATTATCCAAATTATTGTCTCTCAATGGAGACATCAGTTTTGTCATTTCTGCATATTCTGTAACTTTCCAAATCCAGACCTCCTTTGCTGGTATTTTATTACCTCTTCATTTTTTTAGCATATTAAGTCCTTGCTCCAGTAGGCACATACATAAAGAGTGGTCTGCATTGATTTGGAATATCTTCTCCCATAAGTCCCAACAGAAAGGCTTCTGGTTTCTTCACAGTCGTTACCTTCAGGATCTTTGGCATTTCTTTCAATATCCTATCCCAAAAGGACTGAACTTCTTTACACACCCACCACATATGAAAGTGTTGGCACTTCTTGTTGGCACTTTCAACTTCTTGTTGGCACTTTCAACACTTATTAGACAAACTTTTATCCATCTCTGCCAATTTTGGGGCATCAAATACCATCTACATAACATTTTATAGTAATTTTCTTTCACATTATAACATGCTATAAACTTTAAATCTTTATTTCATAATTACCACCACTGTCCCACCTGAATGTTACCAATGTTTCTAGCCCATTAAATGGGCCAGTTTCCACCTTTAAACCATATATATTTCATCTTCCCTGTGTAGGATTAGCTTCCTTTTCTAATTAATACTTTCTGTCTCACCTGTCACTTTGCCATAGTAGTCATAAAAACAACCTTGCTTATTTTCATTTTATTTGTTATCAGACCTTGACAAAGCATAGGAGGCAAAGGGGTGGGATTGTTTCAATCTTTTTTTAAAAAAAATCTGCATACCCTAAGAAACCAGAAAAACTATGGGGCTCTGCCAAAGCACTGGCCAGGTGCTAAAACATTTAAGAGTTAAGCATCTCATTGCTGTTTTATAATTGACAGAGAAAATATGACTTGTTTCATATTGGTTCATTAGGTTGCAACACAGAAATTAAAATTGTACCTTTAAAATCCCTGATTAAATTGGACATGATGAGGTTGTGGTTTCCCTACATCTTCCTTTTCTCATCTGCTCCCTTCCTTTTCTGTTATATGGCAAATCTCCAGCCCAGATTACAACAGCAGGATTAAGTAGGTGCAAAGGCTTCAGAAGAAAGAGGCGAGAGAAGCTGGTTCAACTTCCATTTCACTGTTATTGTTTTTGAAAAAACACCCCAATCCTCAGAAGACATGTGAGAAGGCCAAGAACTCATAAATCACCCATCCTAGACCATGGATGTTAAATCCCTTGCCCACAGATTAGCCCTTTCTGCACAACCGAAATAAAATGTTTTCCGGCCTCGAATAAAAAGTTTTCCCTGAGAAGTTTCCCAAAACATTTTATTTGCAGCCTAAAAATGTTTTATTTGCATACTCCTCTTGAGTTATTCTTTTGTGGAAACTTTTCACAATGTTTTCATTTGCTGAGCATGTCTCTTTAAAACATTTCCCACTCCTCTCCGAAGTTCCCAGACTTCCTCCATTTTGAGCTTGTGCTTGCTGTGTCACTGTTTTATTTCATCAGTCCTATTTTTATTTTGGATGGTTATTCCTTTGAAGATTCAGTTGCACATTCTATGGTGAACCTCAGCATGAAACATGGAATCATTAAAGCATCGAATCCATGAAGGCATTTAAAAAATGGAACAAAGACAAAATGGCAGCCAGGAATCATTTCAGAGAAGTAAGTGAGAACAAATGGAGGGACTGAAAACATTTGCAGATATTTTGCAGACATTTTCAGTGACTTGTGCGGAATGGGCTATTATCTTGCAACCCACTAATATCAGCCCCTCCCCAGTAAAAAAAAGCATTGGCACCCACAGGTTATTGATTTCCAAACTTAAATCCTCAAGAAAATCCCATCCCTTGGAGAAAACACAAGTTCCTATCTTCAAGCTATTCAACAAAATAAGGCTAATCTCCTCCAGAAATGTCAATCCTCAAGCAACCCCATCTCCAGCCCCTGTCTTCAAGCCAGACATGTCTCAAATAGGGTTGCCAGATCCAGATATTGCCTTCTTCTATGTTGTACACCGCCCAGAGCCCCTCGGGGATGGGGCGGTATATAAGCTCAAAAAATAAATAAATAAATAAATAAATAGGAAAATCCCTGGAGATTTTGGGATGGAGTCTAGGAAGGTAGTAGGGGGGCCTCAAGGATGTATATTGTGTGAATTGCTGGTAAAATTACCTCCCTTCTACCTTTTGGCACCCTTGGTGAACATAATTTAATCAGTTTTTAGAATGGTCTCCTCTTCTTTTCCAAATGGCATCCAAGTGTGGTTGCTTATAGATTGACTAAAGATCAAGGCATGCGCATGTGAGAGCCACAGATGTGCACCACTTATTCTTGGAGTCACCAGCAAGCATGGCTGCACAAACCAAGCAGGGCAAATAACTTGTCTTTAATTTAGCCTCTGTCTATCTGTTTAGTGCAGTCTCACTTGTGTCATCCAGTGCCTTTGTGGTTTTTTCCCCTGCCTTCCTTTTATGCCTGGAATGCTTTAAAAAGCAGGGCAACTTTAAAGAAGTGACACTTCAAGAAACTGAAAATGCAAATGTTAAAGCACTGCAACATGAAATGCCGGATCCAATTTAAAAACAGGCAGAAAGCCTCTTATTAGGGAAATCCTTAAGAACATCAGAAACATCTCTATATTTCTTCACATCAGTAGTCTTGGGAGCATTAATAAGCCCCAAGAATTTTTTTTCCACTTGCCTGTTAATCCTGGTGCAAAAGGCTTACATGCAGCCAGGTTGGGTTTTTCCCCCAAGTTCTCCCTCATCCCAAAGGCACCAATTACACGGCCAATCATTTTTAGAGTCCTGCTCAAACAACAGCACCATCTAATTTCTACCATTCTTAGCAAGCCTTCTTGTCAGTCAGGCAACAAATTGTTTCAAATACCAAATGTCTACTAATGAATGGTCCACTTCATGAGAATCACAATAGCTGCTTTTTCGCAAGGAAAGTGGAGCAGAGCTGTCCAGCAGCTCCCATTTGCCTTTGAAACCAAGGATTCAGCCACACTTCTAGTAGCAGAATTAGTGAACCATGCTTAGCATGTTGCTTAAACTGCAGTCCTTGTAACAGGATCCCAAATACCCATAACAAGGCTAAGAGGCCAAGAAATACTGGGGCCATACTGGCAATTAGTTCACTGGTTTTTCAGGCAGTGGCCCAACAGGATCAGACTGATCATCTTTCTTCTTTCACCCATTGCTGCAGAAGGTTTAAAGAAACCACAGTGCATAATCCATTCTACAACAACCATTGTATTAAATGGGTATAAGTTGTAGGAAATGACACCCCATTTCCAACAAGGCAGTTGTATAAAAATCACAACTTTGGAAAGTATGTATTTTTCACTCTGCTGATGCTCAGAGGCTAATTTAATATAGGTTTCCCAGCTGGACAAACAAGTTTATCTACTTAGCTTTCAGCTCACATGTTTTGGAGCAAGGTAAACGAGATTTCTATGACGAGGAGTCAAAAGAGCCATCTGGTGCCTGCTGGGGCGGGTAGGGCCAATACAACTGAGCTATGAAATAAAGCAAAAGCAATCTACATCCAGATCGTGCCTTTATATGCTGCGTTCCTACTAAGCAAGTATTCAATGCACTGACTAAATTATCCATAACAAACCTAGTATGAAATTGCAACACTGGCTGAGTAAACAGAATAATACCAACAGCCAAGAAAAGCATTCAAATTCCACACTGTTTCTCCTTTCTTCACCAAAGTTTGATGGCAGCAGACAGCAGGCTCAAGTCCAAGCACAAAGGAGCTGTTCCTGGTGCTGGAAAAAACAGCAGCATCTTGCCAGTTATTTTATCCACCAACCCAGGAAGCGGCACACACTAGATCATAGGCCAGTGCAAATACCTCTGTCTCCCTTCTGATTGGCTAAAGGGTTTAGAGAAAGTCTGTCATCTAAACCTTTTTAAACTCACCACTCCCTCCCCTATGGCCTCTTCCTGTACTGTTTATTCACTGGCAGAGATGACTTTCACCCATGCAGAGTCTTCCCTTCCTATACTTCTGAGGCCCCTTCCACATGGGCCAATAAATACAGGTGTAGGATGCTAAATAACTTGCTTGGGGGGGGGGACTTCATGTAGACCCTGCCCCCCAAATGAGACTGCCCCATGTTATTTCCCCCAAACCGGTTTTTTTTTAATCTCTAAACAAGCAATTCTTTTCAAAAATCTTGGGTTGCAGCTGCTTCCGAGTGACTGGCCAGGCAGGAGATGCTTTATTTGCCGCACTTTTCCCTTTTATTTTTATTTTGCTGCTTGCATCTGCGTAGCTATGCAGTTGCAGCTGGTCGTATTGTGGGACATCGGAATGGCTGTGGGGTTCATTTGTGCATGCCTGTGTAGCTACACATGTGTGGGAAGTTGTGAAAAAAATAGATGTGTCTCCGTACGAAAGCGTGATAGTAACCCCAATTGTTTCCTTGGGCTCCAATTGCTGGTTGCGTGGATGGATTTGAATGCAAAAACAGGAAAATGGGTTCCTTTATCACAACTACAACCTGTTATACATTTGCTGTGTAGAAGGGGCCTGAGTCTTGCAGGGAGGATCTTGTGCATACCTCAAAGGAAAGACTGAGACTGATTAGAAAGATGTTGACAAGCTGCTATGTCCTGGAAGAGTAGAAAGTAAAGAGGGTGCAAGATGGAACTAAGGGCAGCTGAATTCTAATGCTCTAATGGATCAGAATAATTCTTAATCAAAGTTTTTTTCCTGATAGCAATGGTACCCTTTCATTCAGATAATAACCACTGCCACTACCACCAAATCTGAAAGAGACTAGATGAAAGATGACTAGATGGATTTGCAGATCTGCGTTGCTGGTTAGAGACTCCACCAGATTGCTGTGTCTCCTGCAGGCACAGGGATAATCAAGCACTCCTCTGTACTTTTGAGCTATTGCCCTCAAGGAATGGTGAGTTCAACTGCTGCTCCTCCCTTTTACTGCTATTTGGAAAGCACAACCAAGTAGGCAAGATAAATTTACAGAGATCAGGCTTTGAGCATTCATAATATAAGAAAGTCTAATAAAAATACATGGTTTGTTCAAGCATCAGGCTGAGCAAAGATACAAAGAAATAGTGAAAACAAAATCTTCTTGCTCTACATTCTGTGCTTATCCTAAATAATGTTTAATTGGGATAGGCTAGTAATTCTCAAAGATGTAGCATTTAAAGTCCATCATTACTTGCCATCAGAGTTGGAACTTCTCCCACTGACCCTCGATGCATGATCAAGATGGAGTCTCTAGAAACAAGAGAGATTTTTCCTCACGTCCTGAGAATTTATAATTTATTTTATTTATTCAAAACATTTACTAGCTGCCCTCATATGTTGCTTAAGTCAAGGCAGCTTACAATAGAATACAATACCATAATCCCCCCCCCACCCCTTTTAAAGTCCATTCTAGGCTAGAGGGTCATTCTGGTCTTCCTGCTTCATGAAGAAAAATTACAGTTAGCCTTTTGGGTGTCCCAGTTTCTATCCTCTTGTGCTGTGATATTCCAGCAAAGTGAGATGTTAATCTTTTTGTTCTTACCATTTGCATAACTAAGAGCTGGGATGCTGTGTGCTTGGGAGAGAGATGACTCATCTCCTGTAGTTTTTTTCTTAACAGCATTGAAGCCCTGAGGCTTTTGTAGAGTACAGGCCTCAATTAATAAAATATTGAAGTAGATTCTAGAATGGAAGACATTTGTCCACGTTCTCCCAATTATTTCTCCTTCCTTCTGAAAGAATAAATGTCCTCTTCTTAAAAAATCTAATAATCTCAAAAGAACCATGCTTTTCCCCTATCAAATGCAGCTATTAGGCTAAGTAATAAGCCCACAGCTATCCATTAAATAAAAACTAGGTGCAGCCTTCCACACAGAAGTTGTTAAGAAACACTTTTTGAGAGAAAAAATGATTCTTTAATTATGGTGAAATCATAACGGGGAAATGTTCAGTCTGGACAAATGCTTTGCACATCTTAGTTCGTAATTATGACTCAAGTACTGAATCATTACTTTTTCTTCTTAATTCAGATCTTATATATATAATCCCAGGTACAAACAAGTTTGATCATTCATTTTCCTTATGAAAAGCTATGCTGTTCATTTATTGCACAACTTTGTTTTTTTAAAACACTGGCTCAAATCCCAAACCATCTGATATAAACATTTGAATATAATACCACACCCTTTCATCATGTTTCTGGTAGATTTTTTTCTTTTAAAAAAAACTGTTTTCCTAAAACAAATGCCAGTAATTATTATTAACTTCTGCAATACATGAAAACAATCAAGCCAATGTTAACAATTTCTAAGTCTAAATTATTTCAGGGGAAGACTATTATTTATGTGTTTAATTCTTCTGCTGACAACAAAGGGTAATTAAAAATGTACTCTATGCCATACCTTCATTCCTTAATCAATTTTATTACATTTTGTGACTATAACATTGCTTCAATCAGATTTCAGAAGCTAAGGAGGGTACCAAGGTCAGTATTTGGTTAGTATTGGTTAGTATTTAGATGGGATGAATATCAGGGTCATGATACCAAGGCAATCAATGGAAATCACCTCTGAACTTCTCTTGCCTTGAAAATCCTACGGGGCCATCATAAGTCATCTGCAACTTGACAGCACAGAAAAATATTATTAGTAGTATATATGTTACCATTATCTGTGCATCTTAATTTTTTTAACTAGCCAGTGGCACAATATATTCTCCTTCCCATTAGCAGTAGGTTGGGGGTGGGATGCAGGAAGGAGAAAGAAATCAGGCAAACTAACCCCTCCTCAGGCAGAAGGATGTAGGTATAGATTTTTAGGGGGGGCTGTGCCCCACCTGACACTGGGGATGTGGCCACGCCTCACCAAGCCCCGTCCCTGGCCTCAGTGCTTATAAAAGCAGCTCTCTGAGGCTGGAGACGGCAGACTCCCCTGCCCCCCCCCGCCCCGCCCCCCCCCCACCAACTGAGCTCCCAGCCGGCAGCTCCTTCTGCCCTCCCCTCTGGGAAAATTTTCCCCTCTAGGGAAAATTGAGGCCATTGCAAAATCTTTTGTGGGGGGACCCATGGGTGGCCACTGTGATGCTGGAATCCACCCCCAAACAGCATCACTTTCATGGTGTTTAAACTAGAGAGCCCAAATTCTCCTTTTAAATCCACCTTAAAGGGAGAATCTGGGGTCCCCAGTTAAAACAACATTGAAAGTGATGCTGTTTTGGGGTGGATTCTCCCCCACCCTGAAACAGCATCACTTTCAATGTTGTTTTAACTGGGGACCCCAGATTCTCCCTTTAAATCCATGCCGAAGGGGGTGGGTTTAAAGGAGAATCGGGGGAAATTTGGTGGGGTGCCTGCTGTCAGGGGTGCAATAGTTAAGCTAGCAACACCAAACTTTCAGGGTATTTTTAGGAGACTCTCCTAGTGATACCACCCAGGTTTGGTGAAGTTTGGTTCAGGGGGTCCAACATTATGGACCCTTAAAGGTGTAGCCCTCATCTTCTATTAGCTCCCATTGGAAACAATGGGAGATGAGGACACCCCCTTTGGGAGTCCATAACTTTGGACCCCCCTGAACCAAACCTGGAAAGAATCATTAGGAGAGTCTCCTGAAAAATTCCTGAAATTTTGGTTCTGCTAGCCTAAAAACTGTGCCCCCTGCAGGCCAAAAACCAAAAAAACACTGAAAAATACAAAAAAACTACAAACATGGGGCAGAGCTTCGGACATGTAATGGGGGGGTTGAACCCGAGAAACCCCCCCCCCTTACCTACATCCTTGCTCCAGCAATGAAGAAGTCAATCACAAGCAAGAGAGAAAAGGGGAAGGGTTAGAGCACAGCACTTGCTCATCTAATGACAAGCCATGGTTTGATGTTAAGTTATCAATCTTCCCACTGAGTTCATAAATACATTGAGCTTCCACATGGGCCATTCGAATGTGAGGGTGATCTGGTTGCAACATCTGTCACCCCACTGATTGCCAGAGCTGATTCACCTAAACTGGCTGGCTAGGCGGATGTCCCCTACCTTCCTCACCAGAGAGCAGCAGTGGTGTAGGAGGTTAAGAGCTCGTGTATCTAATCTGGAGGAACTGGGTTTGATTCCCAGCTCTGCCGCCTGAGCTGTGGAGGCTTATCTGGGGAATTCAGATTAGCCTGAGCACTCCCACACTCGCCAGCTGGGTGACCTTGGGCTAGTCACAGCTTTTTGGAGCTCTCTCAGCCCCACCCACCTCACAGGGTGTTTGTTGTGAGGGGGGAAGGGCAAGGAGATTGTCAGCCCCTTTGAGTCTCCTGCAGGAGAGAAAGGAGGGATATAAATCCAAACTCTTCTTCTTCTTCACTCCATGTGCATACCTCCGGAAGCTGTGCACTTGGCAGAAGAGGTCAAAGCAGGAGTGTACCATTCTTTGGTCAGGGGTATAGAAAAGCAATGGCCATCCTGATTCACAGCTCAGTCTCTTAACCATAAAGATATATCAGCTTTCTGCTGGAAGTTTGCCCTTTGGTTTCTTAAGTGCTTAAATTTACATTTTCAGCATTTTGAAGATACACCACATGCACGTTCAAGGTAACATTTTTTTAAAAAAAGGAACTGCTCATATAAGTTAAGGATGACTGAACTCAAAGTCTGTTCCATTGCTTGGTCCCATTTACTTATCTCACAATTACATGCTGAATCAACAATGACAATGATATTCTGCCTCTGCCAATCCTTTGAACAAGTTCTCTCTGATACAGCTGGCGAGTTTTCTCACAGAATAGATTAAATCCCTCTGCAGACAGTGCCAGGTAAGTGGATTAATAAAGAAGTTATTAAAGAAACTTTAGAAGAAAAACGTTAGGTGCGCTTCAGACGCAGCCAGTACTTTTGTGACATGGTTTCAGTAGAGCAAAGTAGCTCCGGTACCAGGGTGCCTGAATCACAGAATGATGGAGGCAATTTGTGCTATCCAGAGAAAACAGTGGGATCTGCAGGTGCCCTTTGATAATCTGTAGCACCGATTTCTATACTTGAAAGGAACTAGCCTGGAATGAAAAAGGATGTGCCAATACTTCATAATTATTTTTATTTGCTTGTGCTGCAGCACTAGAATAAATATTTGAAGCCCAGTCCTCAGCATGATTCCTTGCCATTGATTACTGACATAAAAATGAATAGGCCAGACCTGAAGGGGCTTTTCAGCTATGCATTTCTAGAGATGACGATATTCTAATAGCCCAGAAGAGTGCCATTAAGCCACTGGACCTGCTCTGGTGTAAAGGCTCAAGGGAGATGTAGGTGGAGGAGACTGGACAAGCTCGTAGCAACGTGAAGTGCAATTAAGTCCATGTCAACAGGTGCAAGGCCCTCTCTAAACTCATTCTACCACCAAACATTTGTGTTAACTAAAACTCAGGAATACCCATTGCCCTCATGTATATTAGGGCTTTTTTTCCCCCTTTGCTTGTCTTTTCTCTCTCTTTCTGGCCCCTTCCACACAGGTCAATAAAAGTGGCTTGAAGGCGGGATAAAACTCGTGTTGGGCAGGAACTTCGCTTGGTTCCCGCCCTGAACACAGGCCTAACCTGCCCCTAAACCACGCTGCTGGCTGCAGCACGGATTATTTGTTGATCGCTTTATCTGCGATTCTTTTGTGTGAATGCGCCTCACAGCCACGGCTCAAGAAAACAGCTGTGGCTGTGAGGCATATTAACACAAATGAATCTCAATTTGCATTTCTCTTTCCCCCTCCCCCAATCTCCCTTCTGCAGAGCTGGAGAGGGGAAGCAGGCTGTTCCATGGCCCAGGGGTTGCTCCTGCTTGCCTGCGCGGCTGTGCTACGCAGGCAGGCAGGGGAGGAAAGGAAAGGCAGCTGGGGAGGGAGAAAGGGACGTGCAGCCGTGTGAACAGCGCATGCCCCAGTTGCATGGCTAGCTGTCCACGGGTTGGCCAGCCATGTGAATGGTTCGGGAGTGGGGATGGGTTCACGTAACCCACCTCTCACCCGGGTTTTTGGCCTGTGCAGAAAGGGCCTCCCTCCCTCCCTCTCTCTCTCTCTCTCTCTCTCTCTCTCTCTTTCTCTCTCATCCTTTCTCTTTTCTTTCTCTCTCTTCTCTTTCATCTCCTCTCCCTCTCTTTCCTTCTCTCTCTTTCTTTCTTTCTCTCCCTCTCTTCTCTCTCTCTCTCTCTTCCTTCCTTCCTTCCTTTTCTTCCTATCCCTCCCCCAGGTCCCAGTTGTTCACAGTAGGGCCCAGTTTTAATTGCAGTTGATTTTGAGAGAACTTGTGTCCAAGTAATTGTGTTCAAGGCATGCAACATTTTAGTAAGAGTGGCTTGTTGGCTGGAGTAGGCAGATGGGCTACTGGGAAGGAAATCCAACTGGTCAGGATGGAGGAAAGCTGCATCAGCTAGATGAGGAATAAGGGAACTCACTGGTTCACTGTCTAACAAAAGCCTACCTAGAACCAACAAGAAAGATATCTGTGTTGCATCTCCCAAACAAATGAATAAGCAAAAGAAGTTGATGCTTTTAAGAAAAAAATAAGGGGAGAGACTGGGATTGTCCAGAACATTCTGGGATAACTTCTTTGCCAACACAATCTTTAATGCCAAGGTAATATTCTAATCTTTGGCCCCCTCCACTAGGAAAACTTTGACTCCACAAACTATTACAATTGAGAAACTCCAGGCTCATCTAACAAAGTGACGCTGAGCTAGCAGCTTGTACAACATCCATGTTTTTAAATATCTCATGTCTTCTGACTTTCTGGCAAAGAGGTTCATCAGGATTACATTCTTTGAGAATGTTTGGGTGTTAAAAAGCACAGAAATTTGGTACAGTGGAGTGTTGTGGGGTTTCCGGGCAGTATGGCCATGTTCCAGTAGAATTTTCTTCTGACGTTTCACCTGCATCTGTGGTTGGCATCTTCAGAGGATCTGATGGAGATCCTCTGAAGATGCCAGCCACAGATGCAGGTGAAACATCAGGAGAAAATGCTACTGAAACACAGCCATGCAGCCCAGAAACCCCACAACACTCCAGTGATTCCAGCCGTGAAAGCCTTCGACAATAAATTTGGTACATCTTTTATAGGTCAGAAGTTAAAGTTAAACTGTGATTTTTGAACTCAGCTTCTCCTTTTTCTTCCTTTGATGTGTGTGTGTTTTTTAAGAAGTCTTGAG
This sequence comes from Sphaerodactylus townsendi, assembly GCF_021028975.2. Classification (NCBI taxonomy): domain Eukaryota; kingdom Metazoa; phylum Chordata; class Lepidosauria; order Squamata; family Sphaerodactylidae; genus Sphaerodactylus; species Sphaerodactylus townsendi. The sequence continues at coordinate 29,519,304 of NC_059432.1, read as the reverse complement.
AAATTTGTTTTTTTTTCCTGCATCTGGAAGCCCTTGGTAGCATTTGGGGGGTTGGGGTTGCGGGGGAGGGGGAGCTGTGCATACTGTGAAGCAAATTGCATACTGCCTTGCCTGTGGTTTTGCAAATACTTCCACAATCCTGACTATATCAACCGGGGCATCTTTAAATCTGACACAGAAGATACTATCAGACCCCAAAGATAACAGACAAACATGAACTACATAATGAGGACTGCTTACTGAAATTAAGGACCTTTCCTTTACTGGGGTTGGGAAGTGAGATATACTGTCCATACTTTTAGAGGCTAATTTTAACTGTTTGGAGTTTGCCACAAGCTTCATTTTTTGTGACCCAGAAATCTGGAGAAATTTATCTATGGTTTGTTCATGGCCCACTGGGTTTGCTCAACAACACAGTTTTCTTAGATATGGAAAAAGCAAAGGCAGCTGAAAGTGATATTGTGCTAGAAATTAATAAGTTGAAAACTAACCTGAAAAACATTATTCCCCAAGACACAAGAAAGTGCTCAAAGTACTAATGGAAGAGGGAGAAGGAATATTCATTTAGGAAAGAATAGGCCAGGTTTTATGATTGCTGCCTGTCTTACATTGAACTATGGGAAAACAGTTTTGAAGGTGGTGAACACTCGGGATAGCAAACAATGTTTTCACATGGCCTGACATCACTGCAGAAAAAATAATAATGAAACAGTTGGAAATGCTATAATCAGTGTTGATGATCTGTTTAATGAAGTATTCCTTGCTAAGACTTTTTGGTTTTCCAGATGTGCTGAATGGAAAGAAAAAGAAAAAGAGTGTGAAGAAAAATGGGTCAAGCTTTTCTGCCATTTAAAGATCGAAACATATCAGTGTCTAATCTAAGAAAAGTTATAGAATATATATTTTGCCTGCCAGGAACTTCAGCCCCAGCTGAAAGAACTTTTTTCTATGATGAATAGCATTTGAAGGAGTCAACAGTCTTATGAAGGAGTCACCAATAGAAGGTCTGTTGATTTGCAGGCTCAATATTGGCTTGAGCTGTAGCAAGTTTTATGATGAAATAAAAACCAACAAAGATTTTCTGAAGAAAGTTCACTGGAGTGAGAACTATGAGTGGTCAAACAAGGAAGCCAGTGAAAAATGATGAAAACCACAAATTCTTCGCCTTGCTTACTTTAAATAAATTTCTGATTTATGAGCTATTATTACTTTTCTTTTGTAACTGCATTAAGGTTTAAGGAAAAATAGTGACATCCTTAGTGGCAGAGAGTTCATCAAACTAAGTGTATTTCCTGTACATCATTAGTGGCAGAGAGATGTACTTCCTGTACATCAATAGTGGCAGAGAAAAATAGTGTACGTCAATAGTGGCAGAGAGTTCACCAAACTAAGTGTACTTCCTGGTAAGTTCCAGGTGCCTAGTAGTCTTCCTCTGACCTCATGCCTGCACCTGGACTCTGGATTGCCTTGACCTTGCTTGCTTTTTGCCCCAACACTGGACCGTTTGGACTATGCCTATACTTGATGCCTGCCCTGACTCTGGACTGTTTCGACTACACCTCACTTGTTGCCTGTCTTGACTCTGATCTGCGTGGCTAGCACCATCCAGCAGCCCAGCAGCACTAAAGGAGAGAAGATGCCCAGAGCATTTGCAGGGCTAGCGCTTTGCAGCAGAACCTACTCAGTCTTTGCAGCAGCCGAGATGCATTTAATGAGCTGCCATGATAGCTGCAATAGTGGATTGGCCTTCTAGTGCTGCTTGCTTAGGTGTTTTTAACGGATTTTTACCATTTTAACTGTATTTTAATGTTTTTATGTTCACCACCTTGTGGACCTGGATTGGATAAAAAAGTGGCACAAAAATAGATCCCAACAAGACATGCATGTAGAAATCAAACTGTGGTCTGCATCTAAAAAAAGTGAATTTTAAAAAAAGAAACTCCTCTTCCTATAACAATGCTAGTTCAAATGAGGGACAGTGGGGAGGAAACAGGATGTCCTTCTCCTTTAAGCCCTGTTGTGTTATACCTATAAATTGTGTATGTCAGGCTATAAGTGTGGGAGTGGGGCAGGCTATGCCGCTGGATTTGCCTCCCCTGGGCACTTGCCCTGGCAGAGGGACAAATCTGCAGGCAGCTGGCTGGTTGTCCTGGTTTGAGCCTAAGAAATTATGGCAAGCCTAATCAATTGCCAGAATTGAACATTATCATCTAAAAGTGTCTTGAAGAGGTAGAATAAACAGCAAAATTACTGATCATAAAGAAAAGAAAAATAAAGGAGAAAGATCTGTCTAATTTCCAATGAAATTGAAAGAATTTAAGAGTTCATATAATGTAATATATAATGAGAAGACACAACCATATTTTAATATTGACAGATACTTTTGGATCATTCGAACTGGCGCGAAGCAAAATGCATGCAGATTTACGGATGTTATTTGCTAGTGATTACATTATTCTGTTGTGTTTTTCTGGTCTATTCTAATGCTAATCAGATCTTTTGATGATTAGATATTATGCCAAAATAATAAAGCTGAGAAGTGGGCAGCCCAATTCGGATGGCAGGAGAGCTCCACAGGAGTCGCAGATGGCGCGGAAAAGGCAGCGCTGCGCCGCCTCTGAACGTGCTTCAGGTAATGCAGAAAGGAGTGGAATGTAAATGCCATCCTGCCACCCCACCCAAAAAGCCTCATTGCAGAAAAAGAGGGTTGGATGGGGGACCACCAAGGAAGACTGTGGAAGGAGGCTCTGGCAAACCCCTCTACTTCTCCCTTCTAAGCCACTTACTGAGGTTGCCATAAGTCAGTTGCAAATTGATGGTATTACCCACATATATAGCAATATATTTGTGGAATCTAACATTTAAAAAAACTTAGTATGATTTATATGCAATGCTTGAATTGTGAAATGGTTGGTATAGATTTTATACATGTCTGGAGGAATGCTCCAGGGTTATTATGTGCTGGGAAATGGTGATCAGAGTTATAAATAGCATTACTAGTTATATGTTTGGAAAAGGCCCTGTGGGGATCTAGCCGGGCTTTTTAAAGGATCTTTGTTAATGTTTAAGATAGGTATATTGCATTTAATTTGTTCTTTGCTAGTCAAGCAATTTTTTTCTAGGCAATGAAAATCAAAAACCAACCCAGAGGAGTAAGAATGGCTGATTAAACCCTGGCAATTGGCTGTAACAGAAAGAACTGTATTTGACAGATGGAAAGGGAGAAAGGGAAGTCACAGAGAAGTAAAATGACTACAGGAATTCGGGCAAACTTTGTAACATATTGAAATGCATCCCAACACCAACTTTTCACACATTATTTGATATTTGGGAGGTCAGCCTGTCCCTTCCCTTCATTTCCATCCCTTCCCTCTAAGTGTACAAGCTTCCTCCGTTACCGTTAGCACACTATGCAGTTAACAAAATGCATAGACTTCAAATAGATTGTCATCTCCTAGGGAGGAGATTTTAACCATCCTCTCCTCTTCCATTCTGTCAATCCAAGACTTCTAATAGCATCACAGAGATTTTACAAAATATGAATCAGCTCAGAACCTTCAGTGTCCAGCAAGCCATGCTGGGAGAATCATATTGCATGAATTCCTGGAGCGCTGAGTAACGTGCTTGAAGCATGCTGGATCATACCATGAGGGAACACACTATTGAGTGCCTTAGAAAAACAATGTTGTTTTGTAAAACTTGTTCTGATTGCCTTGACTTTGTTATATTCTCAATAAAAATACATATAATCATATAAAAAAGATCAACAGCAAGGAAAAAATACCGTCAGACTGACTCTTACTTTGACTTTGGATGGCATGATATGTTACAGGGCGTACCAATAAGTGGGTATCCTGTGTCCAAACAACCCCTCCTCTGTCTGAGTGGATGAAAATTTGTCATGAAAGTGCCCATATTATGTAATACAGCTTACGCTTTCCATGAGCATGTCAGGAATTCAGATAAATATTGCCAGGCCATTTGACTGAAGCAGGGACGTAACATCCACAACAGGAAAGAATAGGAATCAACCAACCTGTTTGGCCTATGATCCACCAGTGATTCATTTGGCATTAGGTTACTTTTGCCACTCAGTAAAATTAAATAATTAAATTAAGTCCTACTAAATCAGAACTGGTTGAACTGAATTATTTTAGCAGAATGTACAGTTCTCCAGATGTATATTCTGGAGTTGTCATAAAAGATATAGCTTTGGATACATCATATATATATATATATGACTTAAGGTGCAAACAGAGAAAACACTCCTGTGGCAGCTCCAGTGGAAAAGCCATCTCAGTATGTTGGAAGGGAAATATACTCCCTCCCTTCTACCTTCTTTCTTACTACAGAAGAGACAGTGTGTATGAAAGACAGGGACTGAGAGAACATGCACCGAAATCACATGAAGAAAGTGGAAATAAACTCTCTATGCTCACTTGATTTTAGAAAATATGAATGCCATGCTTTTATATTGCATTTTGAAGGTAGTAGGAAGTCCTTTATGTTCGTATATGGTACGGTCTATCTAGTAATAAATACACTTAGAAAGTAAGGGTCAAGCCAAACACACCATTACAGAGATGCTAAGGATCTCCGAACTCTTATTCTGCGTTACAAGCTTCACGTGGCCTTCACATATGATCAGAGAAGATGTTTTGTGCCTTGCTGCTCGGGTTTTGTACTGTATTTGTGCAGAGGTGGGGAAAACATGGGGCTTTTGCATCATCAACACTTAGGAAATTATACAGGTTAAGCAGATAGCAAGCATTCATTCCAAATGCTAGCCATCTTTTAGAAATCCCATCCCCATACCTACCAGTTCCCATCTGAACTGAAATAGTACATTCATTAAAATCTTACTCCAGATAAATATTACCTCTTGACCTCCACATTCAACATTACTGTTCCCAGAGAAACCATACAGCAGCCCAGGGCAACAGTCATGATAGTGTTATTGTCCAACAGGTGCTGCTATTTGTATGCCAGTAGAACTCCTGGTTTCCAGTTGATAGTTTCACAGGGCAGCGATGTTGATCTGTAAAAGAGTAAAAGAATTGAAACCAGTAGCACCATAGAGATCAAGAGTAACAGCAGAGGCGTAGCAAAGGGAAAGCGGCCGGTGTACCCGCAAGGGCGCGCACACAGCATGTCACACACACCCTGCCCCCTTGGAGCTACGCCTCTGAGTAACAGTGAGTAACAAGTATTTTAACATAATCTGTATTTTACCACTCTTTATATGCCATTAAAGGTTTTGTATTTGTATTTGTTTGTATTTGTATTTGAGTAACAAGTATTGACTAACAGGTGTTTCTCTTCCTCTCTAGTAGGGGTGGACCTTCTTTCACTCGTTGCTCATACAGGGGTCTGGAGGTATCCCTGAGGGAATCAGGCATATCTGTGGCTATTATCCTGCTTGACAGTAAATCCCACTGATATCAATGTATGTCCCACTGTTATTATCACAGAACAAAAGAGAAAAAGAAGAAAGGTTGGGCAGCTGTCCTATGGCAAAAAAAAAATGGCTAGACTGGGAGTAATGTCCAAGATGCAGAATAGCAGAGAAGCTGTCTACAAGGTAACTAAAAAGATTGTAAAAACAGCATCAACAGCTTCTAGACAGCAAACTATAGGCTTTGTAGCTGGCATGCCAGAACTTCACTTCCTATTGCATTAATCTTGGAAACATCTTGCCTTCTGAAGCTAAGCTCGGGCAAAGAAAGTGTAATTCTGCCCAGCAAACACTGCTCCATCTAAAGATGGTTTTCATCCAGCTTCATGGTTGATTATTTTTCAAGCTCAGGGGGTCCAGACGTAGAATGGAAAGATGCCTAACATGGATGTATCTTACAATCCTGGTGTTCAGATAGATCCTCCATAGCAGTAGTTTCACAGTCTACTATGGGCACTGTATCTCCTTCAGTCCAGGATGTACTAAGAACTGTTGTGGCCACTTCTAGGGATTCCATAAGGCTCAGAGATGTGGCAGATCCTGAATATGGATATTACCTTCTGAACAAATTCATACAGGATCTGATTGCATCTCCCATTGGTAGTATCTTACAAACAAATGCTTTGTTGCAGTAAAAGATATTAATTCAGAGTATCTTGACCATTCTCACAAATGGTGGAAAGTCTCATTATTTGTTTTTTAAGTTAATCTGTGTAAGTGGATTTTTATGCATGCTGCAGAGCCAAGGACTAAAAATGAAAACACTTATGATAATGGTTTACGAAATGGACTTTAAAAAAAAATAACAGCACGGGTTTTAAATTAGAGTCATTTTGATAAAGTGATTCCATGTGGTTGCAAAAGGAGCTCATAAGAACAAAATTAGGATAATAATGTAGTTTTGAAAGAAAAAAATCAATATCTATTTCATAAAAAATGTCCATTTCTGACTTCATATGGCTCCCTTACAATTAAGGTACTTCTACACTAGCCTTTTTTCTGTCATTAATATCATTTGCTCACTCATTACTGAAAATACAGATAATGTTCCTCCCAAACTGCTGCATTCTCGTGTTTTTCCATTGATGGCCTTTAAAAAAGTATAGTTTACCACTTTTTAAAAAATTCTTCAACCACAATTGCAGTACAAACCTTTACAGTAAGAAGTAACAGCTACAGTTATCTCCCCTAGTGTAGAGGAGCATTGGTGATATGGTTGGCTGATATGATCCACATTACTTGCTCACTGTCATGCTCCATCCTTGGTCACTGGTGTAACTGCCAAAGCAGATGCAAAGTCCAGGTCAGACGAGTGAACTGAACAAAAAAACCAACCACAACACAAATCAAAACCAAGGCTCATTCCGCACATGCAGAATAATGCACTTTCAAACTGCTTTCAGTGCTCTTTGAAGCTGTGCGGAATAGCAAAATCCACTTGCAAACAGTTGTGAAAGTGGTTTGAAAACGCATTATTTTGCATGCGCGGAAGGGGCCCAAGGAATAAAAAAACAGAATATACGTTATCAGAAATGAATGCAGAGTATCTGTGTCTAAATAAAATACCAAGACAAATCAGGAATGATCAACAAAATACCTCAATTATATGTAAAAACATCAAAACATTAAAAATGCATAACCAGATGTATTTCAACAAGGTCTTCTTCAGTAGTCATCAAATATAGACAATATACCACAATGAAGCATTACTAAGATTCAAGGAATATGTAGTGAGTAAAGAGCCCGAGCTGCTCGGCACAGTAATATTTAAACTTAAAAGTGTGCGTGAGTGTGTGTGCGTTTGTGTATTTACCAACTAAATATACTTCTTTTAAAAAAATACAAAGCAATGTAATCAATTACCTCATCCTTGAAACAATGTTAAAATATCAAGTTGCCTGTACAGGGAAAAAAACTTTCTTGTTATAACACCCTGAAAGTGAGTTAAAAACAATTTAATTAAAAATAATTCAAGATTTAAAAATTGTACACATAAAGAAAACCGTACAAACCAGTCCTGGCTTGAAAAACATACGCTTCCAATTTGTGCCACAACCACCTCCTGAGCCAAGTTCAGTTCCTCCTTCCTTCCCTACACGGTTCCCCTTGCGCCTGACGGGGCCACTTCACCCTCCCTCCCTGGGCTCTCTGCCTGCTCCCCACAGGTCAGATCCAGGTCAGATCTGGCACCACAGGTCAGGCTAAATTTTCCAGTGGTACAATGGAATGTTCTTGCCTACCTCTCCCATGCAGCCTACTTACACAAAATACTGTCCCACTGAGACAGAGGACACTATGGAATAAGATTGGGGGAGGGGTGCAGCAGGAAGGGGAATCAATGGGAATTGCTGATTTAGTCTAATCCAGCCCATAGTCTGAAGGACTTGTTTGTTCACTACCTTTGGCGATATAAACCAGTGCAGTCTTCCCCTCTCTGCTTCCACCATTGTTCTGTTCACCACAAAAGAAAATAGCACACTGTCAAGAAGGTTGCCAGTTTGACTCACAATGGTCCTGAGGTCTCTCTTGCTAGAATAGACTTTACTCCCTGAATTCACACTTACCAATTACACCCATACAACTACTTAAGATGGAGCAAATACTTGACGGCCTAGGCTAGTCCAATTTCATCAGATCTCAGAAACTAAGCAGGGTCAACCCTAGTTAGTATTTGGATGGGAGACCACTGGACAGAATCAAGCAAACTATTTCTGAGTGTCTCTTGCCCTGAAAACACTATGGGGGGGGGGGATCTCCATAACGGTATCCTGGCTGTGACATGCAAGACACTGAAATCACTTTGTGCCAGGTGGAAATCTTCATTGTAGAATCATTTATGCAACGTAATAAAGACTGATGCAGAGAAGAGACAAAAGCTCAGCCATCTGGAGAGGAAAGGATAAACTAATCTTCAAGATAAAAGGTAGTTATTAAGGAATCTAGGTATCCATGGCAAAGCACACGAGTGCCTCTGTTACCTGATTTGCGCATCGAGGTTGCCATCAGTGTGCCTTAACGCACAGTTTATGGGATTAACTTATTTGTGCGTGCCACTGGCAATTCACTCTAAAATGCATAAATGTCAACTGTGTTCTTTATGATAGCATTTTTCTTCAGACATTCACTTTTCTCCTACATTTTCTTGAGCAATAACTGGGACCCAAGAGTACTTCTGACTCTTCACATTTTTTTAAGCTGGATCATAAATATTTTAAAGCTGTTTTTAATGCTATCCTCTACACCACTTAAATAAGAAGCATCTCCCATTATGCCTTAACTAAAGGTCCAATCAGTTCTTCATAGAATTTGGCTGATCTCTCACATTTTTCACATGAAGGAATATGGCTCTTTGTTCTGTGTCTGTGTAACTCAGGCACAACCAGTTTCTTCTTGGATCTAATGCATCCAAATTGCCAGCCCAGTGATTTCTGAATTAATGCTTCCCTATTATATTTATTATCTCCATCAGCTAATGATTCTCTGGTCCCATCTGTATGTTTATTTCCTCTTAAGCAGGTTTTCAGCGCGGCTGCAAAGGTCTTACCTTCTGTCTAGAAACAGTGATGACAGTCTCTTTCTCTTCTGTTGCTCACATAATAAATGGTTTTTATTACCAGTTGTAGGCTGAGTAGCACATATTTAGCCATGTCATTCCATTGTTCTGTTTCGGTACTTAGCCATAATTCAAGATTCAGAACACTGTGTTCAGGGAGGGAAAGCTATATTTTACTAAATTCAAGTCAGTGTCCATTTCCTCTCTTGCAATTATTGCTTTTCAAAACTATTAAACTTTCGCTCTTCTTACTGAGTAGGGATAAGATATGGAAAGGTTCGTCACCAGCCCAGGATCACACAAGCTTTGGAGGTAGGTCTCTTTGGACGATGCTGCAGCACTGTATGCTTCCTCTGAGCAAAGCTGGAACCTAATCCACTTTTTCAACAAGTTACTCATCCTCCCCTAATTTCACAAATGTTTGTTTTAATCATGCAGAAACCCTGTGGAATGGCCACCTGCATGAAAGTGCAGTTACAGATGTAGACGCTGTACATCTGTATGGTTCTTCATCAGTTGATGTGTTCTACTGCCATCCACAGGTTATTCTTTTATCACTTCAAATGTTACTCCAGTTAATGTGGGAGAAGATACTCTTCCATCTACCTGCTTCAAATGCTGGCCTGCCTTCTAAGCACACTCAGTTGCAATCCCATAGAAGTCTTCTAATCTCTCCCTTCATTTGTACACTGTCTTTCTCACACACACACACAGTGGCGTACCAGGTCTAAATGGTGCCCAGAGACCAAAAACCCTCTGGGTGCCTCCCCACAGAGCCCCACTTACTCATGAGTAAGCGCCGCTTAAGCAATCTTTGGAGCATTGCCCTTTTAAGAAAGTCATAGAGACAGGCTGCCCAAGCAGCAGCTTTCCTGAAGCCGAGCCTCAGAGCCTGCGGAGAAAGTAAAGAGTGAGTGAGGGGGCCAGCCGGCTGGCCAGCAGGCAGTGGTGGCAGCAGCGGTGGGGGGGGCAAGGGGGGGGCAGGAACCTGCTGGGTGCCCCACAGGCATGTGCCCGGCAACATGGGTGGGCCCATGTCTCCATAGGCAGTACGCCTCCGCACACACACAATCCAAAAGAGTTTCTATAAAATGGAAAAAGTTAAGTTTCACAAATAGTTTCTCCCTGTCTTTCTCTTTACTTTAACTGAGGAGAGAGGGGTGCAGTGACCAAAATTATTTTCTGTGACCGTTACAAGGTTTCTCCACACACATACTTTTGTCCATTTAACTAAAGGCCTGTGAAAAGTTATAAGAAAATTACATTTATCCATTAAATTGACACCACCATCCCCAAACACACACACACACACACACACACACACACACACTTTCAAGACAGGGAGAAGATATTGAAACACACACTGCCTTCTACTGACTCACAATCTTGGTCCATCAAAGCCGGCATTGTCTATTCAGACTGAAAGTGAGCCTCCAGAGCCACCTACTGTCAGACCTTTTAACTGGAGATGCCAGGGACTGAACCTTGAACCTTCTGCAGGCAAAGCACACTCACTCCCCCGTTTGTGAAATCCTGTTACTGAATGCAGAGTAGCTGTTTTAGTCTATTGCAGGAAAACCAAACTACTCCAGTGGCACCTAAAACTCTACAGTATGCTGGAACAAATACTGTTAGTGTTTAAGATGCCACTGGACTTCTATTGTTTTCTGTAACAAACAATAGGCAGGCAATCCTTTGTTTCAAAAGGGCCAGGCACAAGGCTAAAAGCAGTGGTGGGATTCAAATAATTTAACAACCGGTTCCGGTGGTGGGATTGAAATAATTTAACAACTGATTGTATACAAGCACCATTTTAACAACCGGTTCTGCCAAAGTGGTGCGAACGTGCTGAATCCCACCACTGGCTAAAAGCACAAGGATACATAGTACGGAGCCTTATGGAGTCCAAAAAGACAAACAAAGTTCAGGGCATAAGATGTAAGATGGCCTAACAGAGGGCTCTCTTTGCAGCTGTGGCACCCTGCCTTCTCTCAGGCCGTTTCCGCACGGGCATTAAATGGCGGCCTGGAGACGGTAAAAACACCGTCTCCAGGCCGCCATTCGTACGGGGGGCGCAGCTGCAACGCAGCCGCGCCGTCCTCGCGCCGCCTGCCCGGCCTGAAGCCGGCGTTTCCCCAGAGCGCTTCCCAGCACTCTTTTTGGGGAAACGCCGCCGTGAAGCCGCTGCCGAGCGAACGGCAGCAGCTTCACGGTGCCTCCCCCACCCGGCACTTACCTTGTCCCTGGGCCTCTGGCGCGTCGCCGAGGCCTGGGGACACGCCCCCCTGCCCTGCGCCGCTGGAGCAGGCGCGCAGGGCCAGGGGGGCGTGTCCCCAGGCCTCGGCGACGCGCCGGAGGCCCGGGGACATGCCGGGTCGGCCGGGCGCCGGTGCTCCGTGGCGCCGGCTGCCCGGCTGTTCCCAGGACCTTCGTGCCGAAACGGCCTCAGCCTATCCACAGGAATAGCTATATAAATGGCCATATAGCAAAACAGGAAACTGTGGGGAGAGGGCTTTAAGTGCTGAAGAGTGGGGGCTTGTGTCAGCTGTTCTTGTGTCAGCAGCAGTGGCGTAGGAGGTTAAGAGCTCGTGTATCTAATCTGGAGGAACCGGGTTTGATTCCCAACTCTGCTGCCTGAGCTGTGGAGGCTTATCTGGGGAATTCAGATTAGCCTGTACACTCCCACACACACCAGCTGGGTGACCTTGGGCTAGTCACAGCTTCTCGGAGCTCTCTCAGCCCCACCTACCTCACAGGGTGTTTGTTGTGAGGGGGGAAGGGCAGGGAGATTGTAAGTCCCTTTGAGTCTCCTGCAGGAGAGAAAGGGGGGATATAAATCCAAACTCCTCCTCCTCTTCTTCTTCTTCTTCTTCTTCTTTGTCCCATAGGGATGAGAGGGTGCTTTGAATAGCCATGGCCATTTAATTTGGCCAGTTAGGTTCAAACTAGACATCAGAACTAACAGGAACAGTATAGGTTTGTGTGTGAAGAAATGTGAGCACTGTGTAGCGTGGGAACAGCTGCCCATAGCTGATAACTACAAAAGAACTGGATAGAGGAATCCTCCAGAGAGAAATTCAAAGGTAGATTTTCAAAAAATGATGTTTTGAAGACTAAAAATGCACTCCAGGTACAATGCATCTGTTCCCTTGTAACACCAAAAAAAAAAAAAAGGAAGGCTGAAATACAATTGTAAATCTACCAGTGTGCATGATCACCCAGCAATTTACAAACTTGATTCAAGCATGTTTAAAACTGCATTTACATCTTGCACACAACACGCACCAGTTAGGGAAGAGAAGCACTTGTAATGCACTTGTAAGAGGAACATGTGAAATTTGAATTACTCAAACTGCTACCGTTAAGCCTGAGTTAGGAAAAGCTCTTCTTTATGGACATAAAAACAAAACTTCCTAAAACTTTTGTGAGTTTAATAGCTATTTATTGCAAGAGGACAGATGGGGGGGTAGTGATGTTAGCTGATGTATGGCAAAAGCTTTCCTTCCTGTCAGCTTGCCAGAGACCATCTGCTGCTCAGAAAATATGCTGTTGGTACAGTAAGTTAAGATTTAGGTTGCTGTGGGAGTTATAAAAAGAAACCCAACAAGGATGCAGGGCCCTTTCGAGGGACTTCTGCTTGCTGGTCTTCTACCACAGATTTTAAACTTCTGATCAATGTAATGTGAAAGGGGTTCTGCCCAGTGTGTGTTATTTATCAGATTCTCATAACCAGAAAACCACCATGCTGGTGCTGTGCCTGGTAACACAAGGCACACACTTCCCCATCCTATTGCCCACCTGTGACTTTCTGTGACTGATGGCCTTGGGATTGCAAAGAGTGACGCAGGTGCCTCCATTATCTGGGTGGTTCCGAGCAGGGGTTGCATTCAAGCAAATAGCAATGAGGCGGGCTGGCCACCCTTCAGAAATGATATATACAGAGAGAGAGAGAGAGAGAGAGAGAGAGAGAGAAAGTGCACTCGGTGAATGAAAACTTGCAACCTGCCCACTGAGTAACAACCACCAGTCACGGTCTTCCTTTTCAGCAAGCAAACTGCCTGGAGGGAAAATTACTGATGATTTACAACAGCGGCAATTAAAAGTGAACATTTAAAGATGAGGGTCATGGACACCTGCTCACTTTCGCAAGTCAGAAAACCCTGCAGAAATGGGTGTCGCATGCAATTAAAAGGCAGGCACCACTTATGGGCCTATTTCATCACGCCAGCTTCTCGAGGGCAGAACTGAAAGTCATTAACTAGCAAATTAGAGGACAGGTGCATTTTCTGGGAGCTTAGCAGGGCTGCTGCTAATCGAACTGACTCTACAGGGATAGCCAGAAACAAATCATGAAAAGAATGTAATGTTACATGTGGCTCCCCACCGCCTCACAGTAGGATGATGCTCCAGGGGACTCTGAAGACTTTTTCCTTAGGAGGATATACTGGAAAAATTCAGTTTTTAGGGAGCTACAGAAAATGGAATTATTTAGGGAGGACATTGGAAGGGAGCCAGCGGCAATACTGCTGTGGTAGTGTTCCTTGTTTGCAAGTTGTAGTTTTGTCACATTTGTCACATTGTCACATTGTCACATTTATCCTATCTGGATGACCCAGGCTAGCCAGCCCTTACCAGATCTCAGCTGCTGAGTAGGGTCAGCCCTGGTTAGTAATATAAGGTGACCAGATGGTCACCTTTGTGAACCGGAACAGGCAGGTAGGTGGGCAGCCAAGCGCGCGCGCAGCCGCAGAAGCGCACTGCCTTCTGAGGCACTCCCGTTTCCCACCCTGTCACCCAACAAGTTTCCCGCCCAGAAGGCTGTGCTCCTGAGGCCACGTGCACATGCACCCCAGAAGGCAGTGCGGCAGCCTTCCAAACATCGGGACACTTGAAAAAACCTGCGGGATACGGGACAAATTGTTTTAAGGCGGGACTGTCCCGCCAAAAGCAGGACGTCTGGTCAGCCTATAGTAATAGGATGGAAAACCATCAAGGAAGTCCAAAGTTGCTATGCAGAAGTAGGGAATGACAAACCATCTTTGAATCTTGCCTTGAAAACTCCATGAGGGATTGCCATGTGTTAGCTGTGATTTGACAGTACTGTACGCCCATATTGTAATATTTGGTGGTTTTTAATCTTTTGCTTAGGTCCTCCTTTGTCAGGAAAATGTTAAGTCAAAAGTGTTTTAAGTAAGTACCGGATAGTGCTTGTTTTCTGGATAGTGCCTAAGCAGAGCTACCTGTTCCCATCCCCAGAACAAAACAATTTGCTTTAGCAACTTCCACCTCCACACCCTCTCCACAAAAAAGTTACTTCTCCCAGCCAAGTGCAGAATTAGTCCCTAGTATTAATTTGTAGTCATTAGTAGCCACTGAACATCAGTGCCTATTGAAGATACATCTTCAAAAATTTTCAGCTAGGTCAAGAACCATCCACTGACCCTCAGGTCTCATTATCAAGAATCCAGTTATTCCAAAGATGACTCACACTTCACAAAACACAATCACATTTTTCTAAAATATCATAGGCCTTGCTTGAGCTTGACTCTTAGGCCCCTTCTGCACACACAAAATAATGCGTTTTCAAACCACTTTCACAACTGTTTGCAAGTGGATTTTGCCATTCCGCACAGCTTCAAAGAGCATTGAAAGCAGTTTGAAAGTGCATTATTCTGCATGTGCGGAATGAGCCTCTCAGTCTGTTTGGTAGGTGGTCCATTGCTGACCGCTGGAAGCAGAATTCCAAAGGCTGAAAGGGGAGGAGTATACATCCCTCCAAGCACCCCTGCACACAAGGGGAACATAGCTTATTTCATTTCACTCACAAAAATTGCTTTTATTTTTTTGCCATCAAGCTGCAGCAAACTTATGGGGGGGAGGCATATGACTTGTGAAGAGCTTGTGTTGAGCTTGTTTGCCATTGGCCTTGTCTGATACCTAGACTTGTTTGGCGGCCTCCTACCCAAGTACTAACCAGGGCAGACACTGCTTAGTTTCCAAGATCTATCAAAATCAGGCCACCCTGAGCTATCCAGGTCATTTGCTAGAGACCCAATAAGTATATTCCAGCAATTAGGGAGCAGTGCTGTTTTCCTATCAACATCATGTGATACTCCAATACTGGATCATCCTGAGAGCTACAAGCAAATTCATTCACCATTCAATGGACCTAAAATTATTTGTAATGGCTGCTATTGGCATGGCGATCTGGGAGCCAAATTCCTGCTAGTAGATTTAACATCAGCTATTCCTCAGGGTGATAGTACAGTTTATAGTGAAACAGGAGAAAAGAGGCAATGTGAATCTAGATTTAGATCTCCTTTCTTCCCCATGCCCCCTTGAAGGTGGGCAATCAAGAACTATAACCAATAGCCTCTTTCTGAAAGTAGCCATTCAATAATTTCTGAAAGTAGCCATTCAATAATTTCTACCATTCTGTTCAGCTCATTTGCTCAATTGTTTACAAGACTCTGCTCAGATTTAGCAAATGCACATCCAGCTCCAAGCATATGAGTAGCACTTGAGATCAATGACTCCTCTTATGCCTGAAGCCGGCGATGTTTATAAGTACATGTTTCAGTTGCAGTCTTACCAGTCCAATCACTAGACGCCTAATTACTCTTTTCTTCTATGGCATACTTTGGTTGAGGAAGTGCTAGATAAAATCTAATTCTGTAAAGGGCGCTAGCAAACTATAACAGGCCTTTACAACAAGCTGCCCTAAAAATGCCAATTGAAAATGGCATGAATTATTACAGACCAGCAGCATTAACAAGTGAAGAGTAGAGCTACAATCTACAGGAAGTCAGGCATGTGTAATTCTGATTGAAATCAACAGAACAAGAACTGACCTATGTGCTTCAGCCTCATACATTCTTGCACTCAGAGTTGCTTCTTCACAAACAGTAATCTGCTTGGAACTACATACTACATATTGAAGAGGGGGGTAGCCAATCTTGTCCAAGAGAAGGGGTAGGAACACAGGGGTCTCCAATTTGAAGTGAAATAGTTCATTTTTATGCCTTGCTTTTCTCTGCCTTTAAGGCATCTCAAAGTAGCTTACAAACTCCATCCCTTCCTCTCCCCACATCTTTTGAGGTAGGTGGGGCTGAGAGTGTTCAGAGAGAACAGTGACTAACTCAAGGTCACCCAGTAGGCTTCATGTGTGGTAGCAGGGGTCGCGACTTCTTTGGGGGTCGAACGACCCTTTCACAGGGGTCGCCTAAGACGCTCTGCATCAGTGTTCTCCATCTGTAAAATGGATAAATGTTAGGGTTGGGGGTCACCACAACATGAGGAACTGTATTAAAGGGTTGCGGCATTAGGAAGATTGAGAACCACTGAATTAGCAGAAGGTGCTGATGGGGGTGGATCTTCCCAGATTTTTTCCACCACCCACCCCTTCCAACAGCCACCTTTGACTGTGGGAAAGTCAATTCCCAAGATTGTGAAGTCCTCATGAAGTAATAGTGATATGGCTTGGGAAGCTGCAATGGGAAGGAAGAATAGAGCAAAACTACTCCATCCCACTGCTTTCATCTGTGGAGCTCTGCTCAAACTTGAGCAAGAAGGAAGTACTTTCACCCCTCCCACTTCTCCACTGCAGTCTCACAACCCACATGGCTATTTCTCCTTGTGGGTCTTGCAATTCAGGGAATAAACA
This sequence comes from Sphaerodactylus townsendi, assembly GCF_021028975.2. Taxonomy (NCBI): domain Eukaryota; kingdom Metazoa; phylum Chordata; class Lepidosauria; order Squamata; family Sphaerodactylidae; genus Sphaerodactylus; species Sphaerodactylus townsendi. Next base: position 29,502,633 of record NC_059432.1, on the reverse strand, counting down.
TCCCCCAGGTAAGAAAAGACTGCTGAAGAGAGGGGAAATCTGAGAAGACTAGCGATCCTTGCATGGTCCCTGCACTGGATCCAACCCCAGGACTATGTCCCCAATGCTACTGTGTAGCTGAAGTGAACAAACTGATGTTCAGCATTCCTCAGCCACCATTTCTAATGTCCTCATTGACGAAAATGTGATAAGCTTCTGTGCGTACCTAAGAACAAAGTCTGAAAATCACTGGCAGAGATTTCAATGGCACAACTGGCTTCCTTTGGATTACACTCACTATCACTGGCATAAATCTTATGATAAGCCACATCAGTAGCTTTTCAAATACCTGCTTGCTAAATCTCATATCTATGTCTTTTGATTTCAGGGAGTGAAAATGCAGAACGTGTTCTCTTTACTGCATCTGTCATTTTAAAGAGCTGTTTTGATTCCTTGTATCAGCCAGCAAGTTATTGATTCATAATATGAAGAAATTGTGTATGAAAAGAGGCTGTTCTGGGAAACATACTTCAAAAAAAAAGCGTAATATTTGCCTAGCTTGTTATAAAATTTTACCGTGGAGATTTCAAATGATCATAGGTCAATGGCATATGAAACTAAAGGACTTCTCTGGCAGTCCAAAGACTGGGAAATCTTTTACAGCAAGGACAGGTTCTCATCAGGATCTAGGAGTTTCTAGGAATTGGATTTTAAATTGATTACTTAATGTAAAGATGGGACTAAGGGCCAAACTAGACATGGTGGGAGCAGATGTGTTTGAACCCAGATTTTCCACAATGACGTAGAACACAAGGGGTTGATTATGCAAGGAAGGGGAATGGAGTTCTCATCCCACCCAGAGCAGCTCCAGCTTCTGAGCATTTCAAACCACTGTAACTTCTAGTAGCAGAATCCCAGCTAAGAGAAGGATGAAGCCCAGATCCTGCACAAAGGTACTAACCTAGACCCAAACTCACTCTCGCACAAGCGGAAGACACTTCACACAATGGGGGAGAGTATTTCTGCTAATCCCTCCCCTTTCCTCTGCAGCCACCCGCATGCCACATCCACCATCATTTCTAAGGGACTCTCAACTCGCAGGAACAGTTTTGGGGAAGGGAGCTGCAGCAGGAAAATGGAGATATGAAAGCCATGCTAAGAGTTTTGTCTGCTGCTTGCATACTGTTGGATCCCAGTCACGGATCTGTTGTCATCCCTTCTAAGTTTGCCTCCAAAAAACACTTTCACTCATAATTATGATTACAAGCAACACATCAACACCATGTTACCTTTTGCTTCAATGGCTTCTCCTGACTTATGCAGCAGGGATGGGCAAAAACATTTGTATCGGTATTATTCATGTTTGGATTCAATATACTCGGAGGTTTCTGAAAATCCCTGAATTTTTTTTCCTGTTTTTCAAAATGTTTTGGGGTTGTTAAACCCAAACCAAAAAATATGCCTGCCTCCAAACATGTGGGTCTTCCAGGCAGCAGGCAACACCTGTATCGCTGCTACCTTGAGACCCAAGTAAAGCTTAGAGGTTTACAGAGCTGAATGCCACACCCAGCATTGAACTGCAGGCTCAGGCTGCCAAGATTCACCTTTATACTGCTGGCTTTGCCCCCTCCCCCTAAAGCTCCAACTGACTTTGCCCAGATCCAGGTATAAACTGCAGCCCCGCCCGCCCCCCATTAGGTGGAGCTATAGGGGTGGAGCCAGCTGTATAAAGCTGTACCCAGCCAGGCCTGCAGTTCCACCCTGGGCTTAGCCTGGCTGGGTGTAGCTTTAAACTTCAGGCTTGAAGCCAATGGTTTAAAGCTGGATCTGGAACCATATGAACATAAGAACATAAGAACTAGCCTGCTGGATCAGACCAGAGTCCATCTAGTCCAGCACTCTGCTACTCGCAGTGGCCCACCAGGTGCCTTTGGGAGCTCACATGCAAGAGGTGAAAGCAATGGCCTTCTGCTGCTGCTGCTCCTGAGCACCTGGTCTGCTAAGGCATCTGCAATCTGAGATCAAGGAGGATCAAGATTGGTAGCCATACATCGACTTCTCCTTCATAAATCTGTCCAAGCCCTTTTTAAAGCTATCCTGGTTAGTGGCCATCACCACCTCCTGTGGCAGCATATTCCAAACACCAATCACACGTTGCGTGAAGAAGTGTTTCCTTTTATTAGTCCTAATTCTTCCCCCCAGCATTTTCAATGAATGCCCCCTGCTTCTAGTATTGTGAGAGAGAGAAATGTCTCTCTGTCAACATTTTCTACCGCATGCATAATTTTATAGACTTCAATCATATCCCCCCTCAGACGTCTCCTCTCCAAACTAAAGAGCCCCAAACGCTTCAGCCTCTCCTCATAAGGAAGGTGCACTAAGTAGTGGGACTCAGAAGTTTGAACCACTTTGGCAGAGCCGGTTGTTAAAATGGTGCTTGTAAACAACCAGTTGTTAAATTATTTGAATCCCACCACTGGGCAGAACCCAACGATGAACTAAAACCCACATGGAGTTTGGGGGCAGGGTGCACAGTTAACTGCTGGACATGGCCTGGCATAGCTCAGGTCAGGTCCAACATGCAACTAACAGCTCTGGGGAGGGCAGGGGAGAGGGTTTTCTCAAAACGGCAGTAACCTGAAAAATGCCAGGAAAAAAAATGTCATTTTTCAAGACATGCCTATTTGGCTCAGCTCCCTTTTATTGCTGCCTTTTTTGGAAAGGAGAAATCCCCCAAAAATACTGACAAGGTTTTTTTTGGGGGGGGGGGTTATTGCATTATCTGAATGCCCACCCCTATTTTACAGTGTCTCTGATGCTCCGAGAAACAGCTTGACCAACTTTTGAAAATTCCAGTTTAGGGAAGGTGATGCATTTTGATGGAGATAAAGGGAATATACAGGATAAACTTTGGGGTCAAAATCATGTTTGTTGGGTTGAGCAGCTCATTTCCATGGGGAAAAATCCACCTGCTATTCAAAATATACAGTATTTTTGACAGGACAAGGGGGGGTGCAAACAGGAATAGTCAGACCTATGCACTTCCCACAGGTAGCCGAGCATTTGTACTGACTAATGAGGTCAATGGTTCATAGTAACACAGGCCATTAGAGACCTATGACCAGCACAGGTCAGACCTTCCTCAGTCACTACTGGATAGTGGATGCCTATCAGGATAAGGAACAGATTGTCTCCCCATTGGGTAGATTTTGTGAAGAAGGATGAGGGAAGTCACGGGGTCCAGCCTACACATCACTAAACAGTTGTGCCAGCACTGCGTGGAAGTCTGTGTAATCTCTGACCCCACTGAGCATTTTTCATCTGCAATGCTTCCCCCTTCCCAGCTGCTTTTTCATCCCACGCAATTTCCAGACACATTGCAAAGGCATTTGCAGCGGCAAAGAAAGCCTCCAAATGCAGATCAACTTCATACTTTTCCCTCCCATCCACCATCCCCCTCCCCTTCCTCCGTCAACAGTGGCCCTGCCTTGGTGCAGCAATGTAGCCAAGTTTATTTGGGTTTGGTTCCAGTAACTCCCTGAGTAACACACACCATAAAGCATAAGAAGGCTTTACTGAAAAGATTTAAGAAGAGTATTAAAACAAGGAATATAGGTCGGTGGCAGTGAAACACATGGAATAACTTGCTATCTGACTAGCTATCTTGCTTACTAGAATCTAACATAACACTTTGTCTTAGGGCAAAGAGTTTCCAAAGCATAATACAAATATCTTCATGGCTTCACGGTGGGGTAGGAGGGAAAAGGTAAAGGGACAAAGAATTCTTCTCTCTAGTTAAACTTATAGGAAGAAAATATTGACCATAAGCTCCTCAACCAATCACACAGCAGCATCCATGGAATTTTCCAGGGTGACAGTAAGTTCCCCCTCCCATACCAGATTCACAGCTGAATCATGTGAGCTAATAAACAGGCCTGAAATCAGCTCCTTGACAAGTATCCATGGTGTGGGGATGACTAGCACCTGCAGAGGGTCAGGGAATGCTGAACTGAGCTGAAAAATTTCTTTAAGATGGATTCTCTCTTAACATCCTTTCCTTACTACTGGCAGGTTTTTTTGTTTTCCACACCTTCCTAAAACCTGCTTTGGATATGGTTTTCAGGAAAGACCTACCAAAGTAGATCAAGAAAAAGGCACAGCAGTGCCAAAGAAAAACCAGGTTGTTTGTGGAAGTACAACAATCTAATATGGAAGCCAGAATTAAATCTGCCACAGTTTAGGAAAGAAAATGAAACAAAAGCTTCGTGTGGAAGCTGCTTTAGTTGGGGGAGGAGGGGTTTCCAACTCTGCCTTCAAAATCTTTATTGGGGTAATGTGTGGTTTCCAGGTTGTATGGCCGTGTTCTAGTAGCATTTTTTCCTGACGTTTTGCCTGCATCTGTGGTCCTCTGAAGGTGCCAGCCACAGATGCAGGTGAGCAATCAGGAAAATACTACTAGAGCCGGCTAACTAGGCCACAAATTACCCAACTGTGATTCCGGCTGTGAAAGCCTTCGACAGTTCAAAAACTTTATTGTCACCTTGCCAAGCTTGCTCTTCATAAACATTAGTTCAGTCAGCTTCCTCTGTGGCCCCACATCTGGAATTTCCTGTCCCTATTCTCTGCCATCGCTGATAAGCTTCTTTGCCTTGCTTATGATCCAGCTATGAAAGACAGGTCAGCAAACAACACTGGGAAAGAAAAGCTGACGTTTCAGACTAGTTCTGAAGCCAGGCTGTTAATTATTTATTAAATTAGAAATTTCATGCACAGCGGATGTAACTTCAAAGTTTTGGGTGAAAATAGTTTCTTATTAGCATTTAAGCAAAAAAAGTTATCTTGTATTATCACAGTCAGGGGTTGAAACCAAAGTCTCTTAATAAGCACCTAGTCACTGCAGGTCAGACTCCTAACAGTGTCCTTAATTGGAATAAAGTACATCTTATAGATGAAACAGTGAGATATTGAGAAAGTAAGCTTTCTGCTCCTTCTGCCTTATTAGTCAAAGCAATGAGAAAGTACCCCCCTCTGAATTTCAATAGAGTTTTGTTTGGAAACCACAGTATGGAATTACCCTAAGTAAAAATAAATAAATGGTGATCGGTATAAAGAATAGATCCCGTTTAAGACTGAAGGTACTGCCTGTTATCAGTTTATTCATGAGCTTTTAACTTGTGTTTCATTTGGAGACAGGGTGCAACCCTAGAACTCCATCAATGAGACAGATGAGCAATTATGATCAATACAGAAGCTTATACTGGACGTTCCATTTTTTATGGGTGATAGCCACCAATAAGAGGTGACCTCCTTGAATTACCCTTTAAAGCCATTGAAGGCATCAATGACCAGGACAGCTTGTGGCCCTGAACTCCCTCCCTGAATTTTACTTTGTACAAAGAAGGTCACGCCTTTGTCCTGAATCCACCACCAATCAATTTAACTGGGTGACCCTGAGCTCAACTATTATCGGAGAAGGAGAGAAATGACTGCTTCTTAGTCTCTGACTTTTCACCAGCAGCTGTTTTTCATTCCTGTCCAGGCCAAGTTGTGAACTACTCAATTAGGAAGTGACAATCAGTTTCTTGGCATCCAGAGGTGGTGCGCTGTCCATGGTCCTACTTTAAGAGACACGGCATGAGGGGCTTGGGCCACTGTCTTCATTGCTATCATTCAAGCCCAGTTGAGTAAAATAGGGTAAAATGGATGCTGCCCTGAACAGCTTAAAGGAAAAACAAAATATGGATGTGACCAACAAACAACAAACCGACAGTACTCTGGCCATCACTCTTAGTCTACCTCTAACTACCTGCAGAAAATAACAGTCCTTCCACAAGTGTCTAATCACAGGGTGACAAGTTACACATACCCAAGAGGGCTTCCTGAATTCTCGCAAGGTTATGAACAATTGTGTTCAAATATGTTTGGGAGAATGACAAGGGAAGGAGCTTTAGTTTTGGGACTGGACACAAGGACAGAGGAGGCAGCAGCAGAGGGAGGGAGGGAGGGAGGGAGGGAGGGAGGGAGGGAGGGAGGATGGGTGGAGGGAAGGGGAGATGGTGATGCCTTCCACTGCTCCTTCCAAACCTGCCATCTCAGGTGACCATCTCACACTTTCTCATTATAAAGCAGCAAAAATAAACAATACCCACCAGGGCCTAAGGAAATGTCACCTAGCTCAAAAATACAAAATTTCTGAGGCATTTTATACTGATAACCTTCATAGGACTTTGGGGAAGCGGTACTGGCTCAGTGACCATTTACAGTAATCCCAAACACTCTACCACCTCGGTCTTTATTTACTTCCAAAGTAATCTAAAGAAGGATTAAAATTGGGAGAATTGCCAGCTGCCAACAAAAAAAGGCAGATTATTTAACAAAATGACACTCCTTTGTCAAAGCACTTGATAGTAGATCCTTTGTGGCTCTCAAAGCAACATATGGGAAAGCAACATAAACATGTACAGGCAAAGAAAGAATGAAACTTTTTCAACCAGCTGAGGAACGAGGGAAAACAAGGTTGAGCATGTTCCAAAATGCAGTGCAAAATGTCAAGCGTGAGAGTCCCAGAAAGTCCCAAGATGGGAGTTGAGGCAGTGAACAAAACCCAGCTAATTCCCTGCATGTGTCTGTGGCAAGGTGACCTAGAGAAAATTCACTCGCAAATAAGCTCTTAATGATTCTGACACAGGCAAACTGGAGATGGATGTGGTTTAAAAGATAAAGACTGAAAAAGGTCACTATGATGACAACTTTTATATAGCACCATCAGTGTTCATGGCACTCTAAAATTTGATCAGGGTAGGGGATGCAGGAGACAAAAACGAGAAGTTATATTCAAAAGAATGGCTTGGGTTTTTTTAAGCAAAACACTGTTTTCTAGACAAAGCCACTTTTCTCAAATGTATTTCCATTCTTCTTTTAAGTTTTCCATTCATCACTGCCCATTCTCTGGCTGAAATTGAAAAAGCCAGTGAGCAGAACAACAGCAGCAGCAGCCTGGAGGATAGTTGTCTGCACACCTGTGCCCCTAGCCCCAATCCAGAGGCCTTATGGGGCCCAGACTGCACCCAGAGGCAAACCCTCCTCCGGGCACACACCCCCACGTGCGGTGTGGTGCCCCGCCCCCACCCATTCACACATACCCCACGCCCCACTTACCTGAGCTGGTGGGGGTGGAGAATTCTCTCACATCAGGGCTGCTGCCCGGGCAGGGAAGAGAAGCCAGCTGTGCGGTGGCCAACCCCTCTTCCCTGCCCAGCAGCACCCACAACACACACAAGGGACAGGAAGAGAAGCCTGCCAGCTTCTCTTCCCTTCTCCTGTGGCTTGTCTGGTGCCGTGGGTGCAGGGTTGGAAAGAGAAGGCCATCCCTGGACCCACGGCACCAGACAAGCCTCAGATGAGGGGAAGAGAAGCCAGCAGGCCAGCAGGCTTCTCTCCCCATCTCTGCACGGTGCGCCCATGGCTTCCCTGGTGCTGCAGGTGCAGGGACGAGAAGAGAAGCCTGTCCCTGCACCTGCAGCACCAGAGAAGCCATGGGGGAGGAGAAGAAAAGCCTGCAGGCTGCTCCTCCGCCAGCTGAAAGAAAGGGAAGCGGCTGAAGCTGGAGCTCCAGCAGCACCCATGCCATGTCTGCTCAGAAAGAAGGGAAGCAGCCGCGGCTGACCACGCTGCTTCCCTTGCCCACATCATCCTCTTCAACAACATGGGCAGGCTGAAGGAGGGCAAAGACTGGGGGCATCTGGTCATGTGGTGGCCGATTTTGCACCCTCCAAGTGACCAGATTTGTTGCACCCAGGCAGATACGCCACTACCCTGATCAAGTCAAACCAGATCAGCTCTGCTCCCAGGGTCAGAGGGAAAGAAGACAATCTTGATCAGAGGTAGCTCACAACTTACACAACTTGATAAGAGGTAGCACCCTGGAGTGTACAAGCTGGATCCAGGATCCCCACACTGTCTTCTGTGTAACAGCAGGTGTAAATTGCAGGTTCTCCTCAATTCCCAGATGTGTGGTGGTCAGTTTGGATCCTGACTGTGGTACACATGGAAATGGGACTTTGGCCTCTCTTTCCCCAGTACCATTTCATGAACTAAAGGGGGGTACTCATGGGTCTTTGGGAAAACACAAAGGAAAGAAAAATCCACTGTAGCCTGGCAGTCAGGGTACAGTGGATTTCCCTTGTAGTTGTGGTTCTCACACTTGTATCCATTTTCTTCCTTTCCATTGTGGATTGGACTTGTGGGGAAAACTTATGTGTACATTCAACACAGGGCAGAGCCCCAAACCAAAACTATGTATTCTATAATGTATATAGATGTATTCTATGTATTCTATAAATGTATAGTGTATATATAAGATGTGGCAAGGTGAAGGAGGATCAATATTCTATTCAACCCGCCTTGAAAGTTCTTTACATCACCGAACTGTAGAAGGGTTGAAATACGGAAGTAACATACTGTTTATATTTTAAGGGAGCCATTCTAGGATGTCTTTCCCTATGACCTCCAAACTCCTGAAGATGATGCTGCTAATAAAAGAGGAAGCCAGATTCAATAAAGGTCCAGAGGCCTACTACTTCTGGATACATTCAAAACGACAGATGGGGGGGTCATTATATTTCAGGGAGTTTGCAACTGGTTTTTTTATTAATATAGAAAAAGCAGGCATGTTTTTAAAGCAATATGAAAATCATTGGCATTCATAGTACACTATACAGAAGCCTATTGCATTGATTATACCAGTAGTGAATACAACCAGCCTTGGCCAAGAATTTCTGAGGCAAAATCATCTGTGAACTCAAACATGATTTCCAGAATAGTGTCAGTGATGGGGACTTTGCAAAGCCAGTCTAGTTCCTGTCTTTTCACCTATGCCATTATCACCTGATGGTATAATGTCTGAGGCTGTATTAATTTTTGCATCTTATTCCATTACTTTCTTTCAATAGAAATCCGCCATTCCATTTACACAAGATGGCTACCATACAGACTCATGTCTTATACACATTCATCCCTATATTATTTTAGCAAAAAAATATTCTATTTGATGCTCTTTAAATTGTGGTATAATCACCCCCAATATATTTATCACTTGACAGCTTCATATTTGCATAATAATGATCACCCACATTAATCATTCTGGATTATAATAGAATCATTACTTCAGTCCTCTGATGGGCTGCTCCGAAACGCTGTGTCGCTGTAATCTTACACTGTGAAAGCATTGTCACTGCAATGTAATAAGATTCCCAAGCATTTGCATCCAAATTAGCCTGATACAACACTCGCCATTCATCAGGGCATTAACATCTCTGTAGACTTCCATGAAATACTGCCACCATTGGAATCCACCACCATGTAATTTTCTAACATCACAGCTTGATGATGAAATTCATTACCTATCAAAATTGCCCTCCTATCATCATCTCACTCATAATTCTACAGAAGGATATAGAGAAGTGATTATGTAGCTGACTCAAGGGGACTAGGAACTTTGAATAAAGAAACTGTACCAACTGGCTTGGGGTACAAGCTCTGGGTAATTATTATTGACTTCTGAAATGTTTATTTGTTAATAATTCAATATTTTTGGTAAGTTAGGTGTACATTGGTTATAATCCTAAAGTTGGGGTCCTACAGGTGTTGCCACACAAGCCTATAGCCAGACCCTATCAGTCATTTCTTGATATCATAGATAGCCTAGACCAGTGGTGGTGGACCTATGGCACTCCAGATGTTCATGGGCTACTATTCCCATCAGCCCCAACCCTGAGAAGGTGCACCTGTCTCCAACTTCACAAAGGAGTTGCAAATGCCGACCCCCTGATTTCATTAACAAACTGGTTAGATCACCCTACATCCTTTTCTCCCAAATATTAATTAAATCTTAAATCTCCTGTCTAACTATTAAGCACCATCAATCTTCTGGAGTTCCTTTGTTTTAACATGCCAAGCTCATCCAGGTTTGAAATCTTAATTCCATCAGTCTTAATTCCATCAGCATTCCCAAATCTTAATTCAATCAAGTCTTTTTCCATAGCATTGTGCACAGTTGGGAACAGAGCTTTGCTTTTTTTCCAGGAAAACTGACTCTCTTATCACAGCCAGGTCAATTTTTCCAATAACTAGACCCCCAAAGTCCTTGGGTCTCTCTCCTGGTGCCCACACCATTTCTTTTCAGCAGTGCTGGTCATTGTCTCTGCTCCCTTGATATCTTCTGGGTCAGTAAATATTGCCGTCTCCTCAACATCTTCTCCTATCCCCTCTATCAATCACCTCCATCTATACCTTAGGCTCCTCAAAAATCTTTGTGTATGTATGTGTGTGTGTGTTTGCAATCTGCATGTGTATTTTTGTTATTTTTAATCCTTTAATAAATGTGAATCCCTTCTCTTTCAATTCTGATTTTTGAGTGAATTTCTTTGGGGAGTGACCTTTGTATAAATTGGTGTAGATCTCTTTACCCGCCTCTCGCGTTACCAGTCTGTTTCCAGCTAATTTCCCCAAGTAAAAGGGAACAGACCAAACTAATTCGGGTAACACTGGTAACAAAGGAGATAAAAAGAAGAGAGGTGGGAGCTGGCAAGGTGCATAATAACTGTTTGTGGAGTGATTGCATGAAGACAAAAAGAACGGAGAGGCTGTTGATAAGACTGGTTGGGCAAGATTCTGAAAAAGGAGGGCAACAGAAAGATTTTTGAGAAAAAGCTTGAAGAAGTTGTTTAATAGAAAAACATACAATGAATAAGAGTTCTTGTGTGGAATACAGAACAGCACTTACTGCTCCCTGAATGTGTGGTTCATACACATGCACAAATACAGAATCCTAGTTGGGTGTGTGAACTGTGCTGTGAAGATGTGTGTGAGTGAAAAGGAGAATTCCAAATGGATTGGCTAACTTACCCCTCACCTGCTACCCTAGGCACATTATAGTTGACATTTTTGGCAACAACAATAGCTGGAACTTTCGAGCAGTACCTGACTGAAAACATCCAGAGTGTTGTACAGAGAAAACAAAGGAAAAGCAAAGCACTCATTAGAAGTAGTTTTTTAAATGTCTCTTTGTTTTAGGAAAGGATTTTTAGCATCATCCTTCTAACCTCACCTAGGCTCTGACTGGTCTGTCACACTGTGGCCAGAAGAGGAATAAATAAACCCAGCTATTAGAAAAGTAAAGGGAAAGTACAATTTCCCTATCTAGCCCCTCAAAAGTAAAAAGTGCAACATCTTGTCACTCATTACAATTCCACAATCCTTTCTGCCATCAAAAGCTCTATTGTAATCTGCCAGTGGGAATTAGAAGAATACATTTGTGAAATGTTTTTTGGTCAAGAAATGAATGAGAACTTTCAAACCAGGAAATGTTTGTGTCTTGGGAAAACAGAGAACAACCATCCCTGATCACCATATTTCAAAGTGGCATAGTTCAAAGCAGAAGCAGCACAAAATCTTGAATACTTCATGACAGCATCTGGAACAGCATCCAAAATGGAACTAAGCATATGGGAAATGTCTTAAGGGCTGCAGTTTGATGGAGATTAGAGAGTTTCACAAGTTCAAAAAAGATTTATCTGAAAATTAAAAATTTGTTTCATGAAATCCAATCTTTCAAAAGTGGAGCCTATTAATCAGCAGCTGATAGACTGCAGAGTCTTGAGCTGGGTGTTTGTTTATATTCTATAACTGCTGGGTGAGGGAGGAAGAAGGGTTAGTCATCAAAATCCCATACTGTCAGGGATTACCAAAATTTGCCACAGCAACCCCCTCCCAGTCAAGAAGTCAATACTTCAGTGTACTCTTTTCTACAACTTCTCAGAGTAAGTCCCATAATGGACTTGTTTCTGGACAGGGCATAGTATAGATACCCTTGTCTTTAAGAACAGGGCAAAGAAAACAGGCAGAAATGTTATAAAGCAAGAGCAAGTGGGATGGAGTCATGTTTCTCTCTTCCTGTAGCAAATCAAATCTTCAACACATAATGACGAAAAGTGTCATTAAACCACAGCTGAGTTCTGGCAACTCCATATGATTTTCAAAAAAGGATACATATAGAGTTGGTTTGCCATTTCCTACCACCATGTAGCCACCCTGGTATTCCTTATGGGTCTCCTTTCAAAATACTATCCAGGATCGATGTTGCTTAGCTTTTGAAATCTGACAAGATCAGACTAGCCATCCAGGTCAGGTGTAACATGCCATACCAGTCCCCAGAAGCATATCGAGGGGGAATGGTGCCCAGAGCAATACCTCCTCCGGGGAGGCCCTGCACCCACACCCCCTGTGCCCGGGGGTGGAGCCCAGGGGTGGGGCCCAGGGGTGGGGCTCATCGCTGAACCCCAGCCCCCACCTCCCTGCAGGGGACAGAACTCCATGGCATGTGGCTGAGACACACGATGTTTGGTCATATGGGGGTGCACTGGGCACCCCAGCCACACACCACATGACAGAAAGGTGTGCACCTGCGGACATGAGTGACCACATGTCCCTATAGGCCATATGCCTCTGCCAGTTAGGGTTAGGGTTATGTCCAGTGTAGGACATAAATCTGACCTACTGGGAGGGGTTAGGGCTGAAATTTGCATTGAGAATGGTAGGACAGTCGGGAAGTTACTAGCCAGTGCTTTAACTAATAGAGTGGGAGTAGCCAGCATTCTATTTCCCTCCAAATTAGAAACTCATTCCTTAATGGTAGGTATTTATATACTGTACCATTACAGATAGTTGCAATGAATGACTTAAAACAGACTCCAGTCTGATTGACAGGGCATAGTCACTTTTCTCCTCCTGTTTTCCTTTGCTATAGCCTGATTTACCACTGAGGCTGTAGAGGTAGATATATAAAGAAAAATATCCTTCAGATATCTGGGTTCCAGGCTATGAAGATAATAACCCATGGTATCACTGTCTGACATCATCAGCCTTTGGGGGATGGAACATAATGTAGTACCTTACAGTTGATCCTCTGGTATAATCTGAGATCTTTTGTGCTTGGTACATATTAACATAATGCAATTTGTTCCCAAATTACCATTTCGGGCATGTCACACCAGTATTCTTCCCTGGCCCTGCCCCTTCTCTCAATGCACTTTTTAAACCATCAAGCATGAATAAGAATTAAGTGAAACCTGAAAATTATTTCATTGCCTTTGTGGTTTTTAGTTTGCTCGAATGTATGATATTGTACTGGTATCCATGTTTGACTTCTTCTAATAGACCACCCAGCTGTTTGTGTTAGTTAGCCTGAGCGCACAAAATGATTGTGAACTGCCTTGAACTGGACACAAGAGGCATATAAATTACGTAAATAAAGAAAAGTTTTTAAAACTCAAGATCTCGGGGAAATCAACAGGCAGAGCATTATTCTACAGTAGTTTGTAACAAATGTCCTCACTACTAGATGATAACCTACCCACTCTTTTTTTCATTGAACTTGAGTGCTCTGTTTTTATTCTTACAGAAGCCACTAGTTTTTGATGAGTTTTCTACCTACCATTTCCAGAAACATTTCTAATGAGATCAGAGAGAATTATTCAGCTTTTACAGGGTTGATCTGTGGCAAAAATGCACATAGAAGTATAATCTTCAGACTCATTATTTTTACCCACTTTTGTGTGAATAGAAGTAGGCCTATATTATTATTCTCAATGACAAAGGTTTTGGGGTGGGATAACATAAAAATGAGCATTTTTAGGAACAGGCATTGGGAAATAATCTAAAAGGGCAAGAGTGGATCAATTCACAGTTCCAGACACCAGCATTTTGCAACCAGTGGCCTAGCCGTGGTATAGATACTTCCCTCTCAGTAGAGATAGGAAATGTAAAAAAGATCCAGTCACAAAGACTTGAGAGCATAGCAACTGGGTGAGTCCACAGTGACCCCCCTGGTACCCACTGATCACAAAGTGACATGCTTATGATATAAATCATAAAAGCAAGCAGAAAATCCATGCACTTTACCTCCCTGATACCACAACTCTGCCCACCCTCCCACAGAATGCAAGAGAAGGCTGAGTCAGACTCCATTGCAGCAAAGAAGTGTGGCATGCCCACTGGGAGCCCTGACGAGCTACGCTTTCTGAAGGTCTGTAGTTGGAGAGCTGGAACCCCTTCTGCAAATGTTTATCCTTTTGACAGATGGCTGCATAGGGAAGGAAGAATGTCTACCCCAGTCATATCACACAGGCACTTCCCACAGTTCACTAAATCAGGAAAACCACCACAAAAAACCTAAGTCACCTCCCAGACAAGGATCCAGGCCTTGGTAGGTGGGAACAGAGGCCCAAGAGGTAGCTTTTTAAGACAACAAGACATTTCCAGAAGGTATTCCTGTCATCTCTCAGTGAGCTCAGGTGGGAAACAGGAATGTGAATCCAACCAAGGGTAAAGCTGGAAGGCAGAGGCGTGCAGGCCAGGCGCGAGCTGTCGAGCAACGAGCGGTTTCGCGCGGGCAGTGGGAGGCGGACCGCCCAGCGCCAGCGGCGAATCTTGCCAGTCAGCGCCCGTCAGCAGCAGCTAAACCAGCGAAGGCGTTGTATTCAGGCAACAAAAACCACTCTTTTTCCCCATGCTTGGCGCGCCGGCCTTTTCGTCGCGAACAACATGCCAGGCTGTCGTCAAAATAAGCGTCCAGGGCTGCTGCAACCCATAAGTCGCAGAAGCTGCTCAGCGAGCGCGCAGCAGCTTCGTCGCGAACCGTCACATTTCTGCGGGGAGCTGCGGCCCGCAGCTCGCCTGTCTGTAATGGCAGCAGGATGCGTGCGCAATTTCTGCGGCGTCATCAGCGGCTCGCTACTTTGGCACGTCTTGAAGCGGCCAATGGGAACAGATAGGATGAAAACCCATACATTGCAGACATTCCTATAACCCCGCAGCCATCTGGGCACATGGGGAAAAGACAGCAACAGTCAGTCACAAATCATAGATTTTCTTGCTGTGATGGCAAGAAGACTACTGTAGAGCTTCACGCTCTTAGCACTAATGCTGTCTTTTGGTCAAACCCTGGGCGTACTAAATTCAAAAACAACCCAGGAAGGAGACCCAGGCTAAGCAGAGATTTTGTCCTACATGATCTAGTTACAGACTCAGGATCAGGTACTTGAGAAGTGATTTGTTCCATTTAAAGACAGAACATGCTGTGAATGCTTGTCCATTGTGGCTTCCCACAAGAAAAATAGGGTTCATATTTTTGAACATATGAGAAAAGGGCTGGGGGGAGGTGATCGAGATCTGTTTTGCCAGAAAAAGGTCTGAGCCTGAAACCCTAGCATCTCCACCAAAGAGGAGCTCAGAAAATACGGCAGGGGGAGGGGGTCAATGGCAATGTGCTGCAGCCGCCATACTGCAGACTCAGTCAGTATAATGTGGCTCCATACACACTGCATTTCTAACTACTGTGCACACACTATCAATCTGAAATATTCCTACCTCCCCACTTCCACTGATAAGAGTGCTGTTTAATATGAGCTTGCACTGAAGCAGCATTTAGTTGGGTGAAGTATGAGCTATACCACTGTGTGCAGTTCTGGAGGTCTCACTTTAAAAAAGTGGACAGGAAAGAGTGGGTATATTGCAGAGTGATAAAGACCTGGAGACTAAGCCCTATGAAGAAAGGCTTGGGAATGTTTAGACTGGAGAAGAAGAGGTTGAGAGGAACAAGATTGCTCTCTGGAAAGGCTGTCAGAGAAGCGCAGGGAGCTGTTCCTGTTGGCAGTAGAGGATGGGGCTCACAATAGTGGTTAGCGACTGGCTGGACATTAGGAAGGACTTTTTTTACAGTCAGAATAGTTCAGCAGTAGAATCCACTGCCTAGAGAGGTGGTGAGCTCCTCCTCATTGGCAGTCTTTAAGCAGCAGCTGAATGAACACTTGTTTGGGATGCTCTAGGCTGAGCCTGCATTGAGCAGGGGGTTGGAGATGGCCTGTATGGCCCCTTCCATCTCTATGATTCTATGACCATTCACAATTCATACGGCAAGGATTTTTATTTCATGTCATTATACACCACTTTTCTCCCGCATTAACACCAAGTGGCTTACAAATGTCATTCTCCCCTCCATTTTATTCTCATAACAATAGCCCTGTGAGGTAGGTAAGGCTAAGAGAGAATGACTGGCCAGCATGATTTGATGGCAGAGCAGGGATTCAAACCATGGTCTCCCAGCTCTTGGTACAATGCTCTGACCACAACTCCAACAGTGATGGCAGCAGACCAGAACCCACCATGTTTCTTGTTTTCTCTTCCACCTGTTGCATTATAGATGATGTTCCAGAGCTGCCCAGTAGGGTTGGCGATTCGGATCGGCCAAATCAACGATTCAGTCCGAATTGCCTCTGATTCGGGCAGATTCGGACTGAGCCAGGTCCGAATCAATGGCGTCCAATTCAGAGCTATCTGAATCAATTGCATCCAATTCGGCACCATTACTGAATCGGGCCTTGAACTGCCCAACTCGTTTTTTAAGCCCTCCGACGAAAAGCCCCCTTCCCTCCCAAGTCCCCAACAAAAACCTTCCCTCCTTCTGCTCCAAGTGTGCCCCTTGCTTGAAGTGTGTTGCAGAATGTCTTCATTTTAAGAGGTGGAGGTTCTGTAGGGTTTTCCGGGCTGTGTGGCCGTGGTCTGGTAGATCTTGTTCTTAACAAGCTGCCTGCAACGATGGCTGGCATCTTCAGAGGTATATCACAGAGAGAACTCTATTACACAGTGTCCAGTGATTGAGCAGGGTTTATGTGTAGGAGTGGTGGTGAAACACAGTAAGCCTCTTCAAGTTCTATGGTGGGAAGATGAGAGAGCTGGGAGATTCTGTGCTCTGAAGTGGCTCCATTGCAGCCAATGGGAAATTTGGGAGGGAGGGCTGTGTGGTGCACATTTCTCAAGGTAAAGCCATGAAACTTTCAAGGTATCTTCAGGAGAGTCTCTTGATGACACCATCCAGGTTTGGTAAACTTTGCTTTTGGGGGTTGAATGTTATGGGCCCCCAAAAGGGTAGGCCCCATCTCCCACTGATCCCTTAAGTAAACATTTACCAAACCTGGCTGGTGTCATCATTAGACTCTCCTGAAGATGCTCTGATTGTTTTTGGCTTTACCTTGAGAAATATGCACCCCACAGCCCTCTCCCAGAAATTTCCCATTGGCTGCGTAGTGAAGTCACTGCAGAGCACAGAATCTGGGGAAATTTCTTGCATTGCCTGTCAGGGGCGCATTTTTGAGACAGTGGCACCAGAATTTTGGGGTATCATCTGGAGACTGTCCTGATGATACTCCCTAAGTTTGGTGAAGTTTGGTTCAGGGAGTCCAAAGTTATGGAATCTCAAAAGTGCAGCCCCCATTTCCTGTTAGCTTCCATTGGAAACAATGGGGGATGGGGCACACCCTTTGGGGGTCAATAACTTTGGACCCCTGAACCAACCTTCACCAAACATGGGGAGAATCATCAGGACAGTCTCTGGATGATATCCTGAATGTTTTGTGCTGCTAGCTTTAAAATTGCGCCCCTTGCAGGCCAAAGCTTGTAAAAACCAAAAAATACCAAAAAAAAAATAAAAGAGACCCAAATTTTTCAGATTTACCTGAATTTTCAGGCATATCCGAATTGGCTATGAGTCGGATTCGGGCATACAGATCATTTTATGCCCCAAAACATCCAAATCCAAAATTTACCGAATTTTTTGGATATCAACCCGACCCTACTGCCTGGGGTGCAGGGCTGGTAAGCCTCAGCATTCTTATCAGAGTGAACGTAGAATACAATCTTTGCTCGCAACTGTTGTACGTATGTTGTGGGAACCTGTAGGTCATTTAGCCTAGCCACACATGTGGAATAAAGTATCAAAAAGTCACCATTTAATTATAATGACAGGGGAAAATACATTATTGCGCTAACTATACAAGGTCAGCCTTCATTAAATGGACACTGTAATTCACAGCAGGCTTTCAGATTCTCCATTAATATTATGAGTTCATATTGTGCTAATTATGTAGCCTGACATCCTGAGCAAGATATCATGCAAAATAACACATTATCTAGGTGAGCAGCAGAAGCTTGACAAGGATTCTGAGCCTCGCATGTTAAGACCAGAATTATCAGGCATCAGTGGAGAATTAACTCCTTGCAGTCTGAGATCGCCACCTAGTGTTACAAAGGGCACTCTGCTCCTTTCACCTTGCTCCAAACCATCTCCCTTTTCATTAAGGTCGATCTGGATCAAGGGATATGGGCAGCTGGACATGAATGAGAAGGTGTTGCTACCACAGCATCCAACTTCTAAAGGGGAGGCAAAAATGTAACACCCATCCCCACAATGCATGCTTGAATGCTTTTATTTCCTTAATCAATTTATACATCATCTCACATGCATACAGTTCTTGAAAGGGCACAGAAACACAAAACAATTAAATCTCAGTAAATAAAACCAAAGGAACTGGCTATAGATAGCACTGGTGTAATTAAACTGCAGCACTGAAACATTTAAAATAATTCAGAATCACCACAGATAAAAAGAGCACAGTACCAATCTATAGGGGATAGGATTTAACAACAGTAAACATTCAAGAAGTAAAAACACTAAAGAGGACCACTAAAACCAGTACAGCACCTGTGGCTCCCCTTCCAAGAGTTTTGTCTTTTTGCACCCCTAGATCTTTTGGCCTAGCAAAGTCAAAGGCTGGGTTGAATCCTCCTGTTAAATTTGTTGGTATGGTCCTCAGACTTGGTTCCTCTAGCCCTGATGGAGTGGGTTAAGTTCCCTTAGGATTTCTTTCATAATTCCTGCTCACAGCTTGTTTCTTTTGTTTTCTTTTACTTGCAGGTTCACCATATGCTGTCTTCATGAATCCCCTTATATCAGCATACCCATTCTGATGAACCATCTCCAATGTAGGTCAATTCGGGAGCTGAAACTACACTCCAGAGTGCCAGCATGGTGTAGTGGTGAAAAGTGGCAGACTCTAATCTGGAGGACTGGATTTGATTCCCTGCTCCTCCACATGAGCAGTAAAACTCTAGTCTGGAGAACCAGGTTTGATTCCCCACCCTCCATGTGAAACCTATTGGGTGACTTTGGACCAGTCATAGTTCTCTTAGAACTCTCTCAGCCTCACCCACCTCACAAGGAATCTGTTATGTGTGGGGGGGAAGGAAGGCAATTTTAAACCACTTTGAGACTCCTTATGGTAGAGAAAAGTGGCATATAAAAACAAACTCTTTTCTTCCCCTTAGGTTCCTCCTCCAGCCTCTCTCTCCCAGCCTCAGAACAATAGTTGCCTCTTCCCCATCTGAAGGGCCTGCCTCCTTCAGCCTCCCTTTCTGGCAAACTGACTCCCCTTTTTGACCATGGATATCCCATCACTTCTGGTTCAGTCGTGTTTATATCTGGCCAGGCCAGTCAGAACACACCACTATCACCTGGCACCCACAGAGCCCACCACTGCTTTACTCCACCTTTCGATAGCAAGTTAAAAGTCTCTTGAGTAAGCCATGCATTTCCCAAGATTATTTCAAGGGGAAGTAGCCCTTGCCACCATGAGAACTCCAGGTCACATAAAGCAAGGCTTTTTAGAGCAGTCTCCCAGAGCTCCTCTCACCCTATCAACAAGTAAAGACCTGTGATTCAAGCCTCGTCGGAGACTGAGCAACCTGCTCGGAGTGGGAAGCGGCGCAGCCGCAACTGGAGCACCCCAACCATAACCACGCTGCTTCCTGCTCTCAGGCTGCTTGTTTGGGGGGCCATTTTGCACACACACACACACCATGAGACTAATTGGTGTGTGCCTGGGGCACATATCCCCACATGTCCCCATGGCAGCTATGCCACTACATTGGTGATACTTCATTCCAAATTTTCAGGCCACCTTTCCTAACAGATGTGCATAGATCTGAAATAGGATGAAATACAAGGAGGAGCCGGGAAAACCTCCAAATCACAACAATCTGCCAGATAGGGCTGGAATCTGTAGAGCAAGAAGTCACCAACACCTATGCTTCAAAAGAAAGGCAATCAGAAACAGAGTTTCCGTAGTGGCACCCTTGAAGTTCAATTGGTACCTATGTTACCCGCTTTCAGATGCCAAACTGCAATGCTTCTGTTCCCCCAACTTCTTGATAAAGGGGTTGATAGCACTCTGGAAACTGGCGTGCCTTTTGGTTGATAGCACTCTGGAAACTGGTATTTTAAGCTACTGGTCACCTGGTTTTCATGATTCATGTTTTTTAAGCTGGGCTGGGGGGGTTTTAAAGTTGGATTTCCATTAATATCTTCCAATGTTTTGTTGTTATTTTATTTTGTAAACCATCTCATGCAGGTTCCTGGAGAAGCAGAATGAAAGTTTGCTAAATAAACAATCCTTGACGACTTGTCCAGAAAGATTCTACGATTGATGATACCAAAGTCAAGGGAATCAGTGGGGTTTTCTATCTCTTTTCTGCCAAAACTAATCAGTGGGGGAGAGATTGATATTGCTTGAGCTGTCCCACTCAAAAAGTCACATCCTGGTAAATGCAACCAGATGAGATGGTTTTGGATGCCCCATTTCAGCCCTTTTTGTTTTTTGACAGGCATGCATATTATCCCTGTTCAAACAACACACTGAGCATACATACATCCTGCATGTCTATATGTACATCTGTTTGTGAGCAATGGCAAACATGTTCACTTTACTAATGAAACCTGGGACCAGTGCCTGGACAAATGGAGAGCTTATATCATCCTTCCAGCTGAATATGTCTCACAGTGAATACGTGCATTCACTGTGACTAGTGAACAGGACTAGAGTGTTGGGGTTTCAGCGGCTCTTCTCCTAACTCCTTCGAAACCCACCTTTAAAAAGTCTGATCTCTTCTTCAGAGGAAAAGCAAGGCATAAACATGATTCAATAAAATCAAAATAAGCCTTTTCAAAGGCCATCTACGGCCGTGATCTTAAGAGCATCTTGCAGCAGTTCAATTTGTTCTGTGACAACATTTCAACTGGCCTCCTGTCAATTTCATTATGCTGCTTCAACACACCCATTTCACATGGCTTTTTTAAAAAAATCAATCTGCCTCTTCCAGCACCACTGCAAGGGATATCTGCAATATCTTTAACACAAGAAGAGATGGTCTCCCAGTCAAAAATGCAGCTGTTGCTGCTTAAAAAGGTCCCCACGGCCTTTTCTCAGAGGCAGGCTTCTAGTGCAGAATATCACAGTCTGTCTGATGATGGTTGTTCCCCTTTGGTAGCCAGCACTTGATAGACAGCATTTGTTCCACCTTGGTAACCAGTAATTTTACACATCTGGAGTGCCAGCCAGTGCTGGCTCTGTCATTTTGAGCTCTTTTACAGGACTTATAATTTCTTCCTCTCAGCAGTCAGTCCAATAAGGCCGGCTGGCTGCTCTGCAGTGCTTGCTGCTCCCGGATGCCTGCTAAGACATAAGGCACCGAAGAGACTGTCATAGATCTGGTATTAGCAGCACAATTAGCCAGAGGTCCATTAGCACACTTTTTATTGCACACAGGCAGCGGAAAAAGTAACACCCTGTTTTAAGCAAAACATAGACTTTAGAGTGACATCAGTAACATCGTGCTATCTGAGCTGAGTTATAGCTACCTTTTAAAAGGGTGTGCTAGCAAATGCTTCTTGAAACTGAATGTATAAGATCAAAATGGGGCTATTGTGCAGCTAGTAAATATAGATGGGGGTTCATCAGTGGCAACTATAACCTTCGTATGCATGTATGCACAGTGAAGCAAAAGGCACGCTAGAAATACTTATGTTTTCTCTAAAGTATCAACATTATTGGAATACAGTCAGCATCATGTGCCTCTTTTTTCCAGGAAGGCAAATCAGGAATCTAGTAAATATAGGGAGCAGATAGATCTTGGACTGCATCTCACCAATCTGCAAATGATTCCAAAAAAGGATTGCAGAATAAAAGTCCATTTAGTTTAGAGTTGATATGAAACTGTTTTGCCCAGGATATATGATTTTATCAAGATACTAAAGACCATCTTAGGCCATTTCCGCACGGGCGAAATATGACGTCGTGGAAATGGGAAAAGAAACGTCAGAGCGAGAGCGTTTGCACGCATAGCGGCAGAGGTGCACAGTCGCGCCGTCGCGAAAACGCTGTCGGTAGCGAAGACGCCGTGATGGCAAAAAACGCTTCGAAGCGGCTCTTTCCACATGTGATGCACGGACGCGCAGTCTCATCGCGAACTGCATACGGAGCGGATTCTCAACAATGGCGACTGCCAAAAGGCCAAGCTTGGTCACCGTCCCCCCCACACACACACATGTTTGTCCCTGGTGATTTCCCTGCATGGTCAAGCACCGTTCCCAGATCCATGTCACCTGTGCAGATGGTGGCTGCCCATACACACTCTGGTCTCACAGGTAACATGAACTGGGACTGACAGTAGCTGGGAGGGGAGGCAATGACAGATGGGGGACGGGCAGGACATCAGGGCAGTCACGTCAGCCAATCGCGCTGCTTCGTGAGTGCACAGCCGCAACAGAGCGTGGCGAGAGGCCGCTTCCGCAGCGCTTCCGTGCGAACCGTCACATTACTGCGGGGCTCCTGACGCACGCAGGTCCGCCTGTCTGTGCGAACGCTTTTTTGCGGATGCGTTGCTATTTATGACGTCATTGCGTCGCTCCTTTTGTCCGTGCGGAAATGGCCTTAGAGATTCAGAGATCCATCAAAGAACCACAATTCCCAAGATTTCTTTTAAAAAAACGGAATCAGGACAATTAGAATAGGGCTATTACCCAAGTATAGGACTGTTACCCAAACTGGACCCAGAGAGGGAGAAATTAGTTTCTTATAGTGATTACATCTAGATAAACAAAGGATCTTTTGTCAATGTATACAAAGGTTTTATTCCTGCACAATATTCCCAACAGAAAGAGACAGAGGCCAACTTATTAAAACTACCTGAGATACTTATTTACTAGCACTCAGCCACACAACTAGAGGCAGACCAAAACTGCACACCTTTAAAATCATAAATATACACAAGTACAATCAAGAATAAAATCACCTTCTCCCACGCAATAAACATACACAGGCACAAAACTGAGAATGAGGGGAGGAGGAAATAAGCATAGAAAGGGGGAAAGGTTGCAAAGGGTACTATTACCTGATCCAAGGTGTGTGAGAAACTCAAGAATCATGCTTAGTTTGTGCAGCAGAAGTCCAAGGTGGAAGAATATCAAGGAGAAAGGGGGGATACGAGAAGCAGCTGCATGGGCATCCAGGTATTGGGAAAACCTGGCACATTTTTTCACTGGCCAGGGCTAGTCCTTTCGTGGGGGAAAATTCCATGCTTTTACAGGGGACCAACTTTCACAGGATCAGGATTGGTCCAAGTAATAAGGTTTGGATATGACTGGGCAATTAGATTGCTGCTTCCCAAATCTGACAGGAAGGTTGGGAAGATATACCTGACTTTACAAGATGGGGAACATTTAGTATATTTTCAAAGAACCAGGTGTGAAACGATGAGAAAACTGTCTTCTTGAGAGCCCATCCTGAGTTGATCGGATGTCAGACTGCTTTGATGGAGGTGATACTTAAGGGTTGCCCATTAACTGGAAATGGTTCCTATTGCTTTGATGAAGTACCCCTTGATGAATGGATATGATCGTATTATGCATATCTTGGAGCTGTGCACATCTTGCTTTATGCATCCCACTTTCTTACCGGAATGTACTCTAGACATGGCAGACCAGAGGCGCTCTCTGAAAACTTTTCCCCGGGCTTCCTTTTGAACTTAGGCTTTCAAGGAAGTGTCCTTCAAAACAACTTAAAGGAGATTGGGGATCAAATTGGGGTGCCTCAATTTTAGAGAGGTTAGGGACCTTACAGGGCAGGAGTCAGGATTTCTCATTAGTTTAATTTCACAGTGCTAATATGGTTATAAAGAAATGTTATATGGTATGGGGCAGCTCCTCTTCTCAAGACCATAAATCAGTGAGGGCCAGGGTGGTGTCAAGAGCAGGTGGACTCTAACCTGGAGAACCAGATTTGATTCCACATTCATCCACATGAGCAGCAGACTCTTATCTGGTAAACTGGATTTGTTTCCCTACTCCTACACATGGAGCCTGCTGGGTAACTTTGGGCTAGTCACAGTTCTCTCAGAACTCTCCCAGCTACCTCACAAGGTATCTGTTGTGGAAGGAGGAAGGGAAGGAGTTTATAAGCAGCTTTGAGACTCCTCACTGGAGAGAAAGGCAGGGTATGAATCCAAACTCCTCTTCTTCTTAGTTAGCAAGATCGTGCCTTGCTGGTCCACAACAAGACCTCTGGCTCCCATTTCTGCTGGTACATGCAAAGTGCTCTGCTCTCCTCCCTTCACCAGCAAATGCAGCCCTCCCACATTAGAAATGAAAAGCTGAAGTGATCTTTCACCAGTGGGAAAGAGTGCATATCAGTGGTCAACCTGTACCTACCCTGACTATCCATGCTTAGTCTCTCATCAAAGGATGTAGATCAGGGGTCTGCAACCTGCGGCTCTCCAGATGTTCCTAGACTACAAATCCCATCAGCCTCTGCCAGCATGGTCAATTGGCCATGAACATCTGGAGAGCTGAAGGTTGCAGACCCCTGTTGTAGATGCACACTCATAGGGCCTTTCCCCACTTACCCTAAGCCCCGCGCTACTCTCCTCAAGTAGCGCGAGGTCCCCCGGCACTCCCCACGACAGGGGCAGCGACAGCACAGCCGCCCCAACATTGCCGCTGTTGCACCCCCTCAGCACGCGGCATCCCTGGCGCTGGAGAAAACGGCGCCTTTTGATGACCCCGCAGAGCGCGGGGTCGTGGGGACGCCCGGGCGAGCGGCATAGGGGGCATCCTGGTGAGTGGGGAAACACCCATAGAAGTGACTGCACCATAGAAGAAGGTGCACACACACTGGATAATGCATTTTCAATGCACTTCAGTGATCATGTGCAGATAGAATTCCCTCCCTCACTTGTTCACCACTGCCCCAGAATGAAAATGACTGCATGCCCATGTTTTGCTTAGCTGCTAGACGAACTTAGACGATCATGTGATGATCTCTTCCTTCACATGAATTTGTTCCACCAGCCAGTAACAGAGCATTCACCTTCAGTCTATGGGTGGCTTAAGAACTGCTGCATGCTTTCAGAGCTAATACTGTTACTGAAGAAGCATTGCTTCCTAGTTGGCAGTCCACACTCTCCATCACCATATCGCACAAGAGATCAAAGAACCAAGGGGAGGAGCTATATGGCATGTTGTTGGTATTTTGCACAACTCAGTTACTAAAGGGTTAACTGTTTGTATGTGAACCAGTTGCTGAGGTCACTGTTTTATGACCTAGTCTATTGATTAGCCATTGGTCAGTGAATCACCATTGCTTATGTGTTAGCAAGCACTTGTATGAGAGATTATAAAAGTTACCTGTCTCAGTAAAGGGAGATGGGTCCAGAGGGAATCTTGAGGGTCAATGGCAGATCTAGACAATTGCACAATGGCAGATCTACACAATGGCAGATCTAGACAATTGCACACAGATTGATCCCATCCCTATTTTTTTAATATATTTGCACACTATGCCAATGAAAAGGGAACATTTGCCTACTTTATAAACAGTGATCTTAGCAGAAGAATTTTACTTTTAAAAAACCCTCTTAGTCCTCACCTGTACCTACGAACTCCCCTATAATACATGTACAAATTCACATGCAGAGATCATCCTTCTGGTGACCTGGAGCGACCTGTGAAATTTTAATACATTGCTGAAAGAGGACCTACAGATTCTCTTGTAAGAAAAATTCTCTCTTTTTATACAGCAGCTTCTGCTTGGTGTCCTATCCCTTTGAAGTTTGTGGTTCTCTCTGGCCCAAACATGGGCCTTTTGAGTTGTATACCCCAAATATGTGGAACAGCGTAGCTTGGCTGAGAAGGTCAAGAGGAGAGGATCCCTAACCATTTGCCAAAAGAGGTACAAAATAGTCTTGTTTGAGAGAGAATTTCACTGATGCTTGGGGGTTGCGGGTGAGAAAAGGGATTATCATTAAAAATGAAGCTGGATTGGTCAGTTTGCATTTTTTTTTACATTAATTTTTAATTGCTGGATGTTTTAACAGTGGTTATTGATGTACTTTAGTATATTTTCCTGAATTGTCTTGGGATCTTCAGGGAAAAGATGTTATATAAATATTTTAAGCAAATAATTAAA
This sequence comes from Sphaerodactylus townsendi, assembly GCF_021028975.2. NCBI lineage: Eukaryota > Metazoa > Chordata > Lepidosauria > Squamata > Sphaerodactylidae > Sphaerodactylus > Sphaerodactylus townsendi. Next base: position 29,476,465 of record NC_059432.1, on the reverse strand, counting down.
CAATACCAGGAGGCTGCTCTTGGAACATCCATTTGTATGCATAAAACACACATTGTAAAAACCCACACAAACTCAAATACAGTCAGCAGAATACATACATCTCTCCCACTTTAAACTACTCGGATATTTTTATATCCTTTAGAACCACAGAGTCCTGGTGTCCTAAAAATGAAACTGATGCCTTCTCCAGACCTTCTGTGATATTAGACCAGGGGTAGGGAACCTGCGGCTCTCCAGATGTTCAGGAACTACAATTCCCATCAGCCCCTGCCAGCATGGCCAAAACATCTGTAAATAGCCATATTAAATGTGTTCTTTTCAAAAAAAAATCTCAGGGTTCTTTTTTCTCAGCAAGAATTTCCATCATTTGTAAATGCTTGGGAATGTGAACTGGGACTTCAAAAAACAGATGGAGAACAAAAATAGCTAAAACTCTTCTTTTAGTTATTTAATCTTCTGATTTTCTATCTTTAAAAAAACATGTAATTTGGAAGCAGAGGCTAACTTAGTGCTTTAGCGGGAGATGAAAGGCAGAGCTCGGCAGGCCTCCAACAGATGTTACAATCATGACTTATAAAGACAGAGGTAGTGCAAACATCATGTGCCAGAACATCAGCACTTCAAACTAAGCGCTCTCATTCCATGATTGTGTGCAGCTGCCCAATCAAGCCTTTTCCCATGTGTTGCCGGGATCAGACATTTTGTTGTTCTTTGTGCATGCCTCATCCCCTATTTTAGAAGTCAGCCTTGTTGTTTATTTTATCTTCACAAAATTTTAAACGCACCGACCTAAGGACCAGGTGAGACCACCCAATGTTGCTTTATTATGTACTGTAAAGAGGAGACATTGAAGTTCGCCATTTTTCTAAGGTAATGTAAAAAGCTACCAATCTTGATCCTCCTTGATCTCAGATTGCAAATGCCTTAGCAGACCAGGTGCTCAGGAGCAGCAGCAGCAGCAGAAGGCCATTGCTTTCACATCCTGCACGTGAGCTCCCAAAGGCACCTGGTGGGCCACTGTGAGTAGCAGAGTGTTGAACTAGATGGACTCTGGTCTGATCCAGCAGGCAAGTTCTTATGTTCTTATGTTCTTAAGCCTCCCTTAGAAAGAACCGACACTACTGATTCTCCCCAGGACAGCATCGCTCCAGTTTCTTCTGCATGGGCCTTCTCTAACATGGTTCAGGACTTCTCACATTACCAGAGCAGCATGAGAAGGAGCCTCAGCCCCTAAGCTGCAAACATAACCTGAGCAATGGTCCTTCATGTTCCCTCCAGAGATGCAGCCAATGGAGACCACTGGGTGTACTTTCCTATTGGGAGCTCTAGTTTCCCCCCCAGGACTTTATTTTAAAACAGCAAAGGGCAACCAATTTTATTTAAGCATTTGTAACCTAGTTTTCTCCCAACAACGAAAGAGCAGGCTATATACAAACCAGTTACCATCCAAACAACAACACAACAGTAGACCACATCTTGGTATTGTCCTAGACTCATACGATGTTTCATCCAAAGACTTGGCCTAAGAGCCTCTGGCTTCTGCCCAAAGCCTCACACCACTGGCCACATTCAAGCTTTATAAATATCTGGAACTCCTCAGCATAGAGGTCTGGCTGGTAAAGATGTTCTTCCACTCTTTCTGTCCCAGATTAATACTGAGAACTTGTATTTAGAACAAGATGATTTATTTGTATTTGATGAATGTAAGGATTGGTGTCTCCAAAAGAGGTAGTGCTCCACCCACCTGAATACATTGAGGCTGTCTTATATTGAATCAGACCATTGTTCCATCAGGGTCTGCATTGTCAATAGCATTGGATTGGATAGCTGCAGCTATCCAAGATGTCAACTAGAGGTCTTTCACATCACCTAGTACCTGATCCTTTCAACTGGAAATGCTGGGAATTGAACCTGGGACCTTTTGCTTGTAAAACAAACAAAGCCTCTTCTACCACTGAGACACAGCCCCTTGCCTAACCCACACAGTTCTGTCCCCCTAGATTTGGCCTTGTTCAGGGTGGATTCTTCAGGATCCCTGTGTCCCTGTGAATAAACTTGTCAGGATGCTTAGAGGAAGGTAAGGGAAACGTAAGGTTTTTTTATTTAAGGAAAGTGTTCATTAATAGTAGGTAAAAGTAAACTTTGAGCTATTTTTATTAAACCTATACACTTCTAATACTAGTAGTTTGCAGACAATAAATGCACATGTTCACTTGGACTTAATAAAAGGGTTCTACCTGTTTTATTAATTTCTTTGATGGTTTTCTCCCAGCAACCCACATCGCTGTCGCCATGTATCTCAGGAAGGCAGGCAGCAACACTGATTTTCCATGACCCCATACAAGATGAGTGCAGGGAGAGGAGACTTTGGGGAGGTCCCAAAGGGGATCAGGTTGCATATTAAATACTGCTCACTTGACTTTGCAGCAAAAAGTCTCTTGAGCTAGGGAGGCCAAATCCACACAAAGCCTAAATGCTGCTTCAAACATAAATGGTTATTACCCCAATTTACTTGAGTGAATAAGTTCTTGAAGATCAAGCACCACTGGCAGATCTTCAATATCATCTCAGGTAGGCTTTTGAATAGAATCAGTTCAGCAATTTAAGTTGGAGCCATCATGTACCACATAATCAAGAACTAGATGTGTTGCAATAGGATTGCCAGCTCTGGGTGAGAAAATACCTGGAGGTTTGGGGGGGGCTATAGAGGGCAGGGTTTGGGGAGGGACTTCAGCAGGATACAATACTATAGAGTCCACCCTTCAAAGCAGCTATTTTCTCCAGGGAGCCCTTCCTCTATCCCCATGGTTGCAAACCTATGGCACTCCAGATGTTCATGAACTACAATTCCCATCAGCCCCGGGCTGATGGGGATTGTAGTCCATGAACATCTGGAGTGCCATAGGTTTGACACCACTGCTCTATCCCATAGGTATCAAACTCGCAGCCCTCCAGATGTTATGAACTACAGTTCCCATCATCCCCTGCCAGCATCATGCTGGCAGGGAATGATGGGAACTGTAGTCCATAACATCTGGAGGGCTGCGAGTTTGACACCTGTACTCTATCCCATCTGGAGATGACTGTAATAGCAGGAAATCTCTAGGTCTTACCTTGAGGTTGGCACCCAAAATAGATAACATCCAGTGTACAAAAAAAGTAAATTCCTACAGAACAGGAGGAAAGCTAGTTAGTTAGGGCTATGTGTACTTTCTTGCTACCTGCTAAACTGTTTGTCCTCGAATGCAATGTGCAGGCTTGCTTCCTGCTTCTTCCCACTCTTCTGTTCCTGCCAGCCACGAGGATAGAAGGTGAAAACTTCCACTATCCAGCAAAGTAATTTCCTAAACAGATGCTTTGTTCTTTTAAACTAGACACATCTTGCAGCATATTCCTTTTATGAATTTTAAAAAAAAACTTCACTCTGCCAACAACGTGCATGTATAAAATTGTCTCACTCACCCCAGTGTAGTAGGAAATCCCTCTCCCTGTGGTGAAGCCCAGTTCCTTGATTTTTACCTCATAATCCATGAGGTGATCCATGCAACGGTCACCTCCAGATTAGACTATTGCAACTCGCTCTACGTGGGGCTTCCCTTGCATCTGATTCAGAAATTAAAACTGGTCCAACATGCGGCGGCTCGCCTACTCACAGGGGGTGCCATCAGAGATCATATCTTACCTGTGTTGTGCCGCCTGCATTCCAGTTGAGTTCCGAATCATCTTCAAGGTGTTGGTATTAACCTTTAAGGCCTTACGTGGTCTGGGACCCTCGTACTTACGGGACCGTTTTGCCCCATATGTCCCAACTCGGCCTCTGCGTTCGGCAGAGGCCAATTTACTGGTGGTTCCCAGTCCCTCAATGATGCGGCTGGCCTCCACTCAGACCAGGGCCTTTACGGCCCTAACCCCTGCCTGGTGGAACGCTCTCCCTCCATCCGTCTGGGCCCTGCAGGACCTTAATGAGTTCCGCAGGGCCTGTAAGACTGAGTTGTTCCACTGAACTTTTGGGGAGACCAGCCGCTGACGTGCGCCCCCTCCACTCCCTTTGCTATAACATCAGGGGACCCTGTCGCTCTCCCCTCGGGGGGGGGTGTTGTAAGCTGCTGGATGCCATCTGCTGTGTTTTTTGTAAGTTGTTTTAGAATGCTGTATTTTAACAGGGAGTGGTTTTAACATGTATAGAGCCTATTTATTTATTTAATTGATGTATTGGTTTATTGTATAGAAGCTTAATTTGATGATGATGATGATGATGATGATGATGATGATGATGATGATGATGATGATGATGATGATGATGATGATGATGATGATGATGATGATGATGATGATGATGATGATGATGTGGGAGGTCCTGCATCAGGGCTCTGCTCCAGTAATGTGGAACAATGGCATGGTTCTTTCTCACCTGAACATCACCTGACATGGAAGGATAGTTTTGGTTCTAAGAAGTGTTTCTATAGAGTAGCATGACCAGGAAATGGGACAGAAATGTCCATAAATGTTCAAGTTAGTATGGTGGTTAGAGAGTTGGACAAGGGCCAAAGAGTGTGCGCATGTAAAGCACCGCCAAATCTCAGACAATTTAAGGCAACCCCAGCAAAGGGCCTCCAAGGCAAGTAAGAAGCAGAAGTGGTTTACCATTGTCTCCTTCCTCACAGACTTCCTTGGTGATCTTCCTTACATGTACTGACTGACATTGGTTGCTTCCAGCATCTGATGAGATTAGGCTAAACCATGCCACCTTCCCTCCAGGGTTCAAATCCCCACTCTGTCAGGATTAAAGTTCATTGGGTGACCTGGGACCAATCATGAGTTCTCAGTCAAACGTGCCTCACAGGGCTGTTTTCAGGATAGAATGGGAAAGAGTAATTGATGTACCTTGCTCTGCATGGAACAGCAAAATAATCAACCATCTTTTGCTGAACTTTCTGCTTCTTACTGCAAATACTCTAATTCACCCCTGGGCAGGACATTACTATATCTGCTATTGCAAATATTCACTCCTTTCCATTGACAAAGTATCAACAAGTTTTAATTCACAAAGGCATATAATACCTGTTCCAGCCTGTTTGAGACATAGCTTTGTCTTCTATTTTATACTTAGCTGTTGAATTATTGAATTTATGAGGGTGAAGCTGATCTGAAACTACTGATCGGTGAAATTGGGTGCAACTGGGTGTAAGCATGCAGAGAAAAGAACTACAACAAATGGCAACATTGCTCAAAGTATATAAGTTTCTGAAAACATTGCCCAGTGACACACACTCAGATGCATAAAGCACAAGGGTACAGATTGTTTCTAAAGCACAGAAAACATGTGGATAAGATATTGAGCAAAGCGGCACAAGGGGGCAAACACAAACAATTATGGGGCATCTCTGAGACATCTACTAAAGTCACTTTTGCATGCCAAAACATCACCTTTCACCCAGGCTCATTCCGCACATGCAGAATAATGCACTTTCAAACTGCTTTCAGTTTGAAGCTGTGCGGAATAGCAAAATCCACTTGCAAAGAGTAGTGAAAGTGGTTTGAAAATGCATTATTTTGCGTGTGCGGAAGGGGCCCCAGATTCTACACAACCTGTTACACAATCATTGTGTTGAGACTCTCTACAACAGCATTGTCTTAGTCACACTCCTACAAAAGTCACCCACCCACCCAGAGGTGGGATTCAACCAGTTCTCACCACTTCTCTAGAAGTGGTTACTAATTTTTTCTGAGTGCCGAGAAGGGGTTATTAAAGCAACCTCCCTGCTCAATAGGGACTGGAGGTGTGTGTGTGCGGTGGCGCCACTGTTTGAATCCCACCACCATCGGAACCTGTTATTAAAATTTTTGGATCCCACCACTGCACCCTCCCACCCACCCCACACACACTTTCTACTAAGACTCTATAACACAAGCCAAGCATGAATGTGTAATATGAAATCAGCAAAGGGAAACAATAGAAGACAGTTTACATAAGCCTGGAGATACTCAGGTTCAAATTCCTGCTCAGCCTGGGTGACTTTGGATCAGTCACATACTTTCAGCCTAATCTATTTCACAGGGTTATTGAAAGGAGAAAATGGATGAAAGGACAAAAACATGTTGGCTGCCCTGAGCCCCTTGGTGAAGCACTAGATAAAACTGTGCTATATAGATAAAGTATGGAGCAGCAGGACAGATCTCATAGGACAGGAGATGAACAAGGAGAAATAAAGAGATGTTCTTTATTAAGAAGAAGAAAAAGAGCTGGGTTTTGTGTTGCACTTTTCTCAACCTTTATGGAGTCTCAAAGTGACTTACAATCACCATCCCTTTCCTCCCTCACAACAGAAACTTTGTGAGGTAGGTGAGGCTGAGAGAGTTCTGAGAGAATTGTGACTGGCCCAAGGTCACCCAGCAGGTTTCATGTGGAGCAGCAGGGAATCAAACCCAGTTCTCCAGATCAGAGTTGGCTGCTCTTAAGCACTACAGAGGAGGCCATTGGAAGTTTTAAAGATTATCCCAAGCCCATGGAACAGAAGCGGCCTCCTCTGAATTTGATGGGGATAGGGCATGATTAGGTGACTACTCCTGAACATCAAATTACTGTTCTCAGCAAATGTAAAAAATTATTATAAGGTGCTGGGTACAAGATGGAGCCCCAGAAAATAATTCCCTTCCAGCAGAATAGCAGTAGCTCTGTACAGCTCTCTGTTCAGAGAGGTGTAAAAAGAGCTGTTTGTTTGCAATCTGCCCAGGAAGAATTGTCCTCTGTTTTGTTTATTACATGGAAAGCATTTAAATTTCCTTCATTGTCTGAAAAACATGCCTATATGGAGATTTTAATAGCATGCATATTTATTTAAATTTAATCAATCATTTAAAGGGGGGCATATGACTGCTCAACTAAAAAAATAATAATTTGTTGGGCAGCCCTAGGGAAGGAAAAAAATGTGTTGCTCCTCATCGTAGCCCTTCTGATTGCATGGCAAGGTTGGATGCTAAAAAGATTTGTGGATGGATTTCCACCATCCAAGGAGTTGCATCTGTCTGACTGTGCTGTTGATTTGCCTAACACTGAAGCAATTCTTTCGTTGAGATGTTTTCAGAACGTTTTGACATGCTGTACATAATTTCTTTATGATTCTCAAGTCTCTCTGCAGTTCCCAGACTTTCTCCTCAGTGCCACTATCTGAGCTCACTTCATCAGCTCGCCTGTTTACTTTTGTCATTTTTATTATTTATTTGGGTGGTCGAATCTTCAAAGCCTTGTGTACATAACCTAGGAAAATCACAACACTGGGCTTTGAAGCAGCCTAACATTGAATCCACTAAGGGTTTGTTTTTTGTTTCGAGGGGATGAGTGTGGACAAACAGGGAAGTTGAAAATGTTCAGCAAACATTTTGCAAACTTTTTGGGTATTTGTGTGGAAAAGGTCAGCTTCTTGTTGACCCTATTACACAAGGGTCAGATAGGGGAGGCTTGCTGTCTTTCCCTCTCTGCTGCATTGGTAATGGAGGGCAGGAACCCAATGGTAGCTGGGTCGGGCAAACTGATGGAAAGGCATTGTCATCTCCCCCCCCCTCACACACACACACACACACACACACTCACACCAATTTTAATGCTTGCTACTGGTCTTATCTCAGTCTCAGATAAATTGCCTTCATAGAAATACGTTGGGGAATATATTTGTATTAGCAGAGTAGAACAGAAGAAACAGATTCTCAGTTGCTTTTTATATAAATGAGTTTACTAACTATAGAGGGAGAATTACATGTAGATAAAACAAGAAATCCTTTCTTTTCTGTTACACATCTACATTACTGTACATTTGGTTACATCTTGCTACCTATCTGGTGTTTCTTCATGTCTCGTGTGGTCATTGCTCAAAGAAACAGAGTTAACTTTATAAATTCTGATATACATGCTCACTTGCATGTAAGCATGGCTATCTGACTGACCAATAGCTAATCAATAGACCAGATCATGAACAGTGACTTCAGCAATTGGTTTACGTACAAACAGTTAACCCTTTTATGACTGAGTTGTGACGAACACTTGCAAATACCAACAAAATAACATGGGGAAGACATGGAGACATGTAACAGGGTTATATCTTACTGTGGATGTTACTGCTGTGAGGGAGGCAAGATTCAGTTCAAACTAGCTCTGAGACGGCTAAAATTCTCTATGGCCCCTTCCGCACACGCAAAATAATGCGTTTTCAAACCTCTTTCACAACTGTTTGCAAGTGGATTTTGCTATTCCGCACAGCTTCAAAGAGCACTGAAAGCAGTTTGAAAGTGCATTATTCTGCGTGTGCGGAATGACCCAGTGCTAATCAACATGCTGTCATTTGGGTTTTCCGAGCCTCACTGCAGCTGAACAGTGGATTTTCCGTCCTTCCGAAACTGGCCGGTTTGAAGGGTAAAGGTATTCATAATATTGAGGCAGGCCCGTTACTTCGTATCGCATGCTTAATCATTTAAAACGATAATTTTAAGTCTTTAATGGCTTTAAAGAAACTTAAGATGGCTACCAAAATATCAGTAGAATTAGTACACAAAAAAATCAATGTTTACTTTAAAAAAAACTAAAAAACCAAATTCATCTACTATCAAATGTCCATTAAAATAAAACTGCCTTGTAGGCTCTCTGAAAGCCAAACAGGGAAGAAGCCCAGACATGCCATCAGGAAGTTCATTCTGCAGAGATGAACCTACCATATAAACAACCCAGGACTGTGCTGAGCACAGCAGGCAGAAGTGGAGAATATCTTCAAGGGAAGTGGCACGAGACACATGTACAACAATCCTACAATAGCATGGACCAGCATGGTCAGGTCAGCAGCATCAACCAAATAATTTCTCACCAGATGTAATTGAAAGCAGGCATCCTTCGCAATTGCTCTGACTTGCAACAAGACCATTTTAAAGACCATGACTTGCCAATGTTAATTCACAGATTTTATTGGTGAGAGTCTAGTCTCAAGACTGACACCCGTGCCTTGCACTCTCCTCACCATGTCAACTTCATAGCCTGAGACAGCAAACCTCTTTAATAGGGCATAAGGGCCAATGGCAGATAGAAGAGCACTGACAAAACAGCACAACCAGGGCAAATACACAGAAACACACACGGGGGACTGCAAGAAAGTTTTGAAATTAAGAGCTTGTGGGTAACTAAAATTCCATCTGGCATTTTTTTTTCTTTTGGAGAGAGAGAGAGAATAGTAAAATTATTTTATTGTGACCAAAAAAAGACACAAGGTAAATTTTCAGCCGCTTTTTGGAATAGTTTCTACTGCTCCCCATCCAAAGAATTCTACAAGACTTTTAAATAATGAAAAACTAATAGAAAAAGAAAGACCTCAAAAATAACACTTCCTACTGGACTGCATTAGCAATTCAAGCTGTCCAGAGATGTATTACAATTCATTTTCAGAGCTGCAAGATTTCTGTCCTGTCACATTTACCATAATTTATTGGTAACCTTTTTGTGTCCTAAGAGCTTTTCCCAAACCTAGGAACATTCATTTAAGTTATTTCATCACAAGATGATCAGATTTAACAATATTTCTACTCTATGGCACATTTTTCTTGGATTCTGTTCATCGAGGCAGAGGGTACACTCCTAGGGATGAGAACTGTTCCTTTCTATGAATACTACAGGGTAATTACCAGAAGATCAAAGGAGAAGGCTTGCAAATAGAAAAAGCTTCAGTGCAAATGTTCTGCCACATTAATGGCTTTGGGGGAGGCTGAAGCAATATGGCTTGCCAGGTTACTGCTACAAAATCATTATCATAAACAAAATCATTATCATATTATTATGACCAACCATCAGGCAAGGATTTTCAGTCAGATAACAGTATATTTTTCATTTGTAGTCTAAAGTCTTTCTTTGTATCATTATGCCTACTATATCTAATACTAGGCAAGGTGCATCATGACCCCTTGCTTTTTAATGTCTGAAGGACACGCATCTGCCTGAAAACTTTATTGGTTAGATGTCATGGCTCCAGTAATGAAAATCCTTTTTCCCAATAGAATAAGTCTTTTTCTTTTTAGCAGTAGCAGGTGCTTACAGAAAGAAGAGTAATAGGCAGTTTTATCCTAGTTGAAATGTAAAATGCTCCTCTAATATTTCACCCATGTTCTGCCAGGATGGTTAAGAACAGGTGGATTCTAACATGGTGAACTGGGTTTGTTTCCCCACTCCTCCACATGAGTGGCAAACTCTAATCTGGTGAACCAGGTTCTACACATGAAGCTGCTGGGTGACCTTGGGCTAGTCATAGTTTGTTCAGAACTCTCTTGGCCCCACCTACCTCACAAGGTGTCTGTTGTAGGGAGAGGAAGGGAAGGAGTTTGTAAGCCGCTTTGAGACTCCTCAGAGTTGAGAAAAGCAGGCTATAAATCTGAACTCTTCTTCCATCTCATCATCATCATAGTTTATTTACGGTCATTGACCAGCAAGATCCAAAAGAATTAAAATCATAAAATTTACAGATATTACAAATATACAGATTAAAACAGTTAACAAAATGCAGATAATAGGCCTCAGGAACTCAGAACATCAGCTCAAGATAATGAGTGGAAGGTCAGTCTAATAATAATTAATAATAAGGATTAGCTGGCAGAGCCAGTAGTGCTCTGTCGGGCCTTCCTGAGTTTACGTGATATCCAGGCAAACTTGGCAACAGAATACGTTAGATTTTTATTGGTATCTGATAACAGTATTTTAACCTTTTCCTTCTTAGCCAAAGGAGAGTTTGTCTGGTCAAAGGACAGAAGCATCCAACGTATCTCAACATATTATGAGCATTCAAATAATATATGTTCCGAGTTTTCAACACCTCCTATTTGACAACTGCAAATTCTACCCTCAGTTGGTACTTTGTTATAAATCCCGTTGGTATAGTTAGACGAAAGGGCGTTGTAACGGAGTAGGCTGTAGGCTCTTCGATAGTTAATGTTAAACAAAGAAGTAAGATAAGGCATTATTGAAAGTTTATTCAGCATTATTTTACTGAAAATCTTCTTCCATCTCTTTTATGGAGCGATCCAGAACTAAAGCTACTGACCACCTCCCAGTATGGTAACCTTCCCCCTAGAAGTGAAGAATTTTTAAACACAAAAGTTTGTGGGAAAGTGGCCAGGAGAGGAAAAAATGAGATCCTTCTCTGTTTTATATGCACTGAGAAGTGAGCGTTCAAGTGCTGTGTGTAAGGTCCTTTCACTCACCTGATATTCAGCATCAGGTAATTTTCAGAGTGCTTTAACTCAACACAAAATTATTTCAATAGCTGCAAATATATTAAGTGGTGGGGGCAGGAAAGCCACCAGCAGCTTACAGTGGGATGGTGTCAGAGTGGAAGCCTGAGCAGATGCAGGGGGTCTCTATGCCTGCAGCGTCTCCTCCACCTTCTGTGAACCGCAGCCTTCAGGGAGAGCAATTAATCTTTCCAACCTGTAAAAGCAAATGCTCTTCACAGCAGTCAACCACCACCTGCCAAGGCATCTCTGTCTCACTACTGCTGATCTGGTGAAGTACAAATAATCAACGGGGTTTGATGGAAGCTGACAAAGCCAGGCGATTATAGAAATTAGGATCAACACACAGAGAACTCAGTCATTGGCTGACCAAGCCTTTCTACTCATGACTCTCCCACAACATTATTACTATAATTACAGGAATTTCATAATATCCACCGTACATTAAGGGAAGTGGGATGTGACCTCTTTCTAAAAACCACATTGCAATATTAAACAAAACTATGCATTATCGCCATGGAAACTGAACAACTACCTGGGCTGTAGATTTAGCAGCAGCACTCATTCTGAATTTACTTTATAATTTCTCTGCTATGTCAAGAGAGCAAAGCCAACAGTCATTGTCAAGCTTGCACTAATTGATTTTTTAAAACAGGAAAAGAATGGTGCTGAGATCAAGAATGGAATCTTGCAGAGGGTACCTTGCTCCTGGCTGACATCTTTGTTCCAGATATTCAGCAGTGAATTCCTGAAGTGATCACTTCATCTGAAATTTCGCAAAGCAAAATATAAAGAGAAACGGTCTGCAGTGGACAATGCAGTGTGTATCTCTTCTGAGACATATTCAAGGTTCCATAGTCAACAGAGAAATATGCTTCTGCCTCCTTTATGCGTTCCTCAAAAGCCCCCAAATATTTATATACAACAGTAAATTCAGTTCAGACAAGTAAGTCAACTTCCCTTGACCCCATTTTTCCCCCATTGACTCTCAGCTAGGGTCTCCAGGTGCCCACAAGTGGTAGGCAATCTCGTGGGCAGTGGTGTAGCTAGAGAGTATAGGGGGCTGGAGCCCTCGACACCACTTCCCAAGGACTCAGAGCAGGGCAGCACTCCCCTTGCAACTGTGTGCCATGCCAGACCCCCCAGAGTTCAGAACAGCACACAGTTCCACACCGGTGGGGCTCATCCCACCCACCCCCCATCTCCACATGGAGGTCAGGAGCTTGACCCATCTGCGTGTGGAGGTTGAGAGTGGGGCCAGCCAGCTCACCCAATCCCTACATAGAGGTTGAGAGCAGTAATGTACATTTTATCCGGCCTAAGCCAGGCTTGGATCAAACTAGAAGCATGATCCAAGCCTGGCTGAGGCCAGGCTCAGACTGACCATTGATGCTCTCAAGTCTCTATGTTTATACTGTTGGTTCCATCCCCCAAACTCCATCTCTGATTAGGTAAAGCTTTGGGGGCAGAGCCAACAATATAAAGGTTGAGGTCTGAGAGCACCTATAGTCAGTCTGAGCCTGGCCTCAGCCAGGCTTTGGTCCAAGCTATAAACTGCAGGCTTCCAAGCCAGGCTGAGGCCAAGTTCAAACCAGCCCTTACAGCCCAAGACCTTCACGTGGGGATTGGGGGTAGGGCAAGCTGGCTGGACCCATGCCCAACTTTCACATGGAGATGGGGGTGGGGCAAGCCCAGCCACCCCTCCTCCTGACCTGCATGTGGAGTTGGGGGTGAGGCAAGTCCCACTCACCAGTGCTCAACTGTGCCCCACCCAAAACTCCCTGCTCGGGAGTTTAAGCTGAGGTGTAGCTGTTGGGAGGACATGGCCCCCGGGGTAAACTCTGGGTTCCATTTTATTAAGCTACACCTTTGCTCACAGGGCTTCCCACCACTGCACACCAATACTCAGCTGTTTGGCAGGCAAGAGCAAGCCAGCCAAAAAGGCAGGAACGATCTGTGTCTCTGTGTGATGATGAAACTTTGCCATAATGCGAAAATGGTGGCATTGCACCAAGGGAACACTTTATCACTCTCCCCAAAACTCTGATGGAAATCACAGAGTTTTTGAGGAAGTGCTAGAGTGTCCCCCACCCCACCCCACCCAGTGCAATGCTGGTGCTTCTTCATTGTGTCAGAAGTGAGTTCATCATAAAGGGATGCAGATCATTACCCATTGTACCCACCTTCCCACTGCTCCCACCAGTCACCAGGAGGGACCTGGCAGGCCTACTCTCAGCTACTGTTAACATTCTGTACCTTCTGGGGCATGCTCAGTCCTCAGAAACTTTCTTCTTGTTTTTAGGCGTATCCTTTTTTTAATTTATGAAGTCAAATTTTCTCCATACCTGGAAAGTCCTTCAAATGTGTTAAAAAAAAACACGCTACCTTCTCTGATTTCTTTGCCCGTTTTTTAATTATTTTTTACTTTAAATTTCTATCCTGCCCCACCCTGGCAAGTTGGGCTCAGGGCAGACAATAGTATCATACAATATAATAGTATAAACAATAACATTCCAGGCTAATAATTAGCCCCTTGATGCAATTAAAATATTAATAGTAAAATCTACCATTCGATCAAGAACACTGGGGACATAGGACTTCCCAGAGGTTTTGAATAAAGAAAACGACCCCACATGGGGACAAAAATCCAAAGACTGCTCATCCCATGAGTAACAAGAGTGTTTTCTAATGCAACAGGCAGGGAAAGGGGGGGGAGGGGTGTGTAAGAGAGAGAAAGATACAGTATGATTAAATGTTGGAACAGAAACCTATTTTTGCTTTTATATGGCAAGACATAATAAAATAATGAATGGCAAATACAAAGTGTTTGCAATATCATCTTAGTAATTTTACTGTGACTTTACCAGATAGTTTAATATTATGGAGGTTGAAGTTCAGAGATACCACAGTACATGTAGATTATCTGCAAAGCCAAGGGAGGGGACAATTTAGATCTCAGACACAGAAGGAAGATATTATTGAGATTAATTGCACTGCTGAGAACAATCATAGCACAATTAAATGTGATGCTGTAGAGCCAGCATCAGGTCTCTAGGTGTGTAATTTAGCTTCAAAGAGCAGCTTGGGAACTGGGGAAAGAAGGTATCCCCTTGCCAATACTACAAATTCAAAGCGTTTTCCAAAATGAAATACAATTTAAACAAAGTACAGAACCTACCAGATCCACCACCACCCGAAAATGAGACCCTAAAAAGATCCTTGTTGAATCTGATTGGTGGTCCTTCTCGTCCAACCTCCTGTCTTGCACAGTGGCCAATCAGTTACTCTTGAGGGCCACCAATGGTCTTCTCTGATGTTGCCTCCTGGTACTGACATCCAAAGGTTTACTCCCTCCAAATGTGGAGGTTCTCTTTAGTCACCATAGCCAGTAACCCCTGATAGACTAATCCTTCCTATCTTCAAGCTGGTGACAAGTCACAAACACAGCCATGCCTTGTCCTATTGGTACATCTCAAGTTGAGACAGAGACTGGAAGCCACAGGCTAAGAACCTCAGGCCCTTGGGCTCCTGACCTTCAGCTTACGCCACATAAGCCTACATCTCTAGCAAAGTCAAAACTTCATATACCTCCAAAAATGGGAAGGGCAGAAAGATGCTTAACCCTGGCCTTACTAAGCCAGCACAGATATTCCCAGTTCCTTCCCTTCCTCCATCATTACATATTGCTGTGGAAACAGTATGATTATTATAGTTGGAGCAACTGTTGACCAACGTTGCATTTTCTAGGAAGAGCCCCAATCCTTAGATATTTAGCACATGAATTTCAGACAAAAGTAATAAACAAAAATATTCAAAGGAGGTGCCTTCACTTGTAATATGTGGGCTCTGTTCTCTTCATGTTACATTTCAAGATTAGCATTCTTTTCAAATTAAAACTTTCAGCTTCAAAGACCTCAGTGGTTTTTGATTTTTTTTCCCTCCCTTTTCATATTAGCTCACAAAATTCTGTTCTTTTTTTGCTGCAGGTTAATTATGGCTTCTGTCTTAACATTAAAATTCCATGTTTGCACTGCTTCAAAAACCTCTTTCTCAGTCTTTGAATATTGACCTTGTGAAGTTTGGGTTTTTTCTTCCATCTCCTCTTTGCCTCTATTGTAATTCAGAATTCTCCGGGTTTTGCTGATCGCTTCCTATTTTCAGTATGTACCGAACCTGAAGCTAACCTGGCCCTCTTGCCTTCTCCTGCCACATGCCTAGCAATTAAACCTTTATCTGGTGCTTAACAGTTACTTCTCCTTGTCCTAAACTGCAAACACAGTTTCATGCACAGCCATTCCACGATTCCTATGAGCCTACCTAAGAGACTACTGCTGATTTCAAGCACAGTGCTGAGGAAAGGGCTGCACTCTCCCTGGAGTTTCAGCTACTCAGGAAGTGGTAAGAAATCAGCGTTAACTGAGGACAGCACTGTCCTCTCCTGCTGCAGTGCTATACCATTAATTTACATTCAATTAGACATGCCCTGCCGACACAACCCATTCTGAGATCTACAGCTTTCAACAGGACTGAAGCACACTTAACATTTTCTGAATTGTAGGAACTCTCTTTCATGGAAGGGATACTGCCTAAGCCAACGCACAAACAGAACATTCAAGTGTCAGAACACACCATACACAGAAATAACATAGAACTCAACCGGAAATAAATTAATGAATGCAAATCTCGAGAACAAATCAGAGCACCCGTGTGCAGTTAGCAGTTGAATAACAATCCAAATATATACAAACTATAAATGGCAAATACAAACAAGTAATGTTTGCACATTCACTATCGGCTAGAGACACAGAATATTAATAACATGGTACACTAAATCCTTTGTCCATATGCACCAAACAGCATCAAACCCGGAGATACATAATGCCCAACTTGAGAGACAGGAGAACAAGGTCATTGGTCAGTCTCAAAAGATTCTCGTTTCATGGGGTGTCTAACCCACTTTGTCAGCTCTAACCCAGCTTCGTCAGCTAGCCTGAAGGAGATATAAATGCTTTGAACAGCTTAAAATTCTCCAGAAATGATATGGACAACTTCAATGTTCATAAAAAGCTGATAAAGTGGATTAAAAACCCCATTAAATGAGAATCTTTGGAGATTGACCAGTGACCTCATTCTCCCATCTCTCAAGGCGGGTGCTATGTAACCCTGGGTTTGATTATGTTTGGTGCACAGGGACTCTGCCTAGTCACGTATCCTTCACCTTTGTTTTGGTTCTTCTTTCCAAGATCACCCCATTTTCTGTTTGGAACAACATTCTGTGAGTGTTCTGCAGTTCTTTTCCCTGTCCTGTCAAGGTGAAAAGGTAAGTGCCAATTACTTCCTCCAGCACTCCTTGTCAAAATGCTGTGAACTTGAGTTGTTAGAATTGTCATTTGGCAGAGTGCACTCGTTCTCCAGGATCTCTAGAAATTAAATCCAAGCTGCAAATTGATGCCTCTACAGTCTCCAGCACACATCCATGTAAATACACATACATTTTCATTAAGGTATCCTACAGTACACTGCCTAGTGTTTTGCACACTGCAACAGCTGAAATATTTTGAACTGTCAATAACATATTGACAACTGAAGTTTCTGAAGTCTTCAAAAGCATCCCCATGATAGAGAAGAGCTTTCAGCAATGTATATTGGGGCGGTGGGGGGGGGGGAACCCTCAGGTAATGATTCTCGATATGTGAATTTGGCAGCCCCAGTTTTCCTCAGCTGGAGGGTGTGGGAGGAAGTTGGTGCTTGCAGATCTATTCCTGTCATACGCTGACAAGAACAAGGCAACCTCAGTCGCCACTGGTAAAACAGGAATAATGAAAACTTACCTCACACAGACTGATCACAATGGATGAGATACAATTCAGGTTTAAAAGTGGCAAATGGAAGATACAGAAACAGTAAAACAAAAGTGACTTGCCAAAAGTTAAACTAGCATCAAGAGCTGAGAATAAAGTACAAACCTACTGCTCACTAACTCATGGCCATTACTTGCGTTGCTTCTTTTTTTATCCCTTTAATTTAAAATTCCACAGAATTCATTTTCTTTAAGTCCCACTGGTTTTTGCCCAACTTCGACCAATTTCCTTTATAGCCCTTCGACTACCTTTGACAGAAAGCTCTTGGTTTCCATTACGGTTCCTACTCTCTGGGGGCTCTCGCTTTTCTCTCTACCCATATTTCAGTCATATTTCTTTTCTTTCTTTTTTTAAAGAACCAGAATATCTTTATCATGGTCCCTTTGCTCAGCTTCACTTTCCACCTTGTCTCTGTTGCTTTATCTTTGCAGCAATTATTCAAGGTCACAAAGTATTAGGGGGATACATGGAGTTAGCTGAAGTGCCAGGGCTTATAGTAAGAAGAAAAATTTGTAAGGAAAGACCACTTACATTTTGACCTTCTCTGACCTTGAGAGGCAGGATTTAGCAGCTTTATATGTATCTGGGACAGTATTATGTCAGAAAATCCCTCCAGATGTCAGTCACTCTCTCTGGGGCACTCACTGGTGATATTAGTTGCTGCTTTCTGAAACGGTCTCTTGCCTGTATGCTTAGCCAGGTCCTTTGATTGTACAAAATTAGAGTCACCCGGCACAGAGTGGGTCTGCTGTTTTGACTTTACAAAAGCTTCAAGGTCAGGTCAAGAAGGTCTGCAAGGGTGATGGTGTCAATTTTGTCACATTGGCAATGAGTGGACAGCTGGAGCAGTGGTTATTTTTGTTTTAAAGCTTGGATTCTTCTCAAACTAGTACAGAACTCATTTGAAGAATTTTTTAAAGCTGCTAATTTTTAAAAAACGATTTTTAAAACAAGGTTTAAACAGAATCCAATTTTTCCTAGGGCACTGTGCCTGGAAGTTTCTCCTCTGGAAAGAATACACCCTTTGTGCATCAGATTCCATTTTTTAAAAACCAACCAAAGCTAGATTAAAATAAAGAGGTCTACACAAGCACTGCTGTTCCAAGGATATGGGAGGACCTACTGGTGGTGGAACATGCCCTCAAGTCATCGCTGAGGGCACCGGTTTTCTAGGTAAAAGGTAGTTTGCCATGCCTGCCTCCAGGAAGCAACTCTGGGCTTCTTTGGTCTCCCATCCAAATACTAATCAGGGCCAAACCTGCTCATGAGATCTAATGACATCAGGCTGACCTGGCCAATCCAAATGAGCTCCTATTGAGTATATCATAGTTTGGAGGTGCATGGAAGCCCATCTCTGAGAGGCACATGATGGGTAATTTATATGAAAGCACCTTTCTGCATAGCTGGCACATGAGAAAGAATGCTAGGCTACAAGTCTTCTCCTTGAGTGCTGCTCACTCTCCATATACTAGAGGATTTCAGTGTGAGGACACATTCAAATAATACATTTCAGCAAATGCTTGTCTGATGTATTTTTCTCACAGTGCAGAACTGATGATTTATGAATTACCAAATTCACACCACATAAATATTGGAAACCTAAATTCCAGATGTGTGCAAGTCAGGGAAAGAAAAATTCAAGCTCTGCATGTTTAAAATACTTTCTCTCCTTGGTTATAACTAGGGTTGCCAGCTTACCCAATATGGTGGGAGATATCCCATCACCTGCTTGAATCAGTCATAGGGGGAAAAATGGGGAGGGAAGTGAAGTCAATCAGTGTGGTGGTATCACCTATGGATTTGGCCCAGAAGTGATATCCCGATGCTTCAGGAGAATTTCTGAAGCATTACGATGTCACTTCTTGAACACCAAGTGAAGCTTCTGTGCCTTGCTCGCAAAAGCTCCTGGGGGTTAAGTACTGAGGTGTGGCAACACTAGAGATGATTGACCAAGTTAAATTAATGGCCTGGGTAACCTAGTGAGGTCTACTCTGACTGGATGTAACCAGTAGTGGGATCCAAAAATTTTAATAACAGTTTCTGATGGTGGTGGGATTCAAACAGTGGTGGCGCCGCACACACGCACCTCCAGTCCCTATTGGGCAGGGAGGTTAGTTTAGTAACCCTTTCTCGGCACTCAGAAAAAATTAGTAACCACTTCTAGAGAAGTGGTGAGAACTGATTGGATCCCACCTCTGGATGTAACCCTCCACAGTCCTAGCTGAATAGTTTTTGAGGCCCTTTTATGAAAATCTTCAGGATTTGGATGTAAGTCTTTAGGTACTCAAAGCAAGTTCTCTGGCAAACAGCTATGGACCATTCCCACATGCTCATTCATATGTTCCAGTTCTGAAGGCCAAGCTATTTGTGGCACTCAGTCTTGTGAGGTTTTACCTCCAAGTTGTTTTGTTTGATTTAATGCAGTTGCGGAAGCTGCCAACAAAAACAAGAAACAGTAGGGGCAGAGGCGTTTATCATTATCCTATCTTTTATATGCTTTTATCTGGCCCTTCCTCCAAGGAGCTGTGAGGCAGCTGTTGTCCCCATTTACTTTCATCCTCACAACAATTCTGTAAAATTGGGTTGGAAGTGAGTGTGCAGCTAGCCCAAGGTTACTCAAATAAAGTATTTCCAGTACAAGTAGAAACATCTGAAAATATAATAAACTGGTTCTCTACAACCAATTGTACCATTTCTCAGCTTTAAAACACTGTCCCCATGACTGCATTTTTTTTTTGAAGTTGGGCAACCATATTCACAACTGAGTATCATAATATATGTGAATCTGGTCCAGTCCGGGGGGAAAAGAGAGATCCTTCTAATTGCTGCTCCTTCAATCTGGAACTCACTAATGGGACACTCGTATATTTCCACTTCCCTTCTTTTCATCAAATCTTTCCTCAGACACATCTCCCATAAAAAAAATCCTTTTGCTTCAGTCGTCAGTGCTCAGCTAGGATTTATCTGTGTAGAAAATCTGTATATTGCCTTGGTAGAGACCTGTGATGGCTCAAGTAAAACATGCCAATAAAAATCATAAAACCACAACAGGAAATAAACCAAGGCAACCCCCCACCATCATTTGGCAGTGAAAGGTCCATCGTAAAACAGTGCTCGAGCAACAACCAGACCATTAAAAACCACTTTAAAAGATGGAACGCCCTTGTTAAAGGCCTGAATCAAAAGAAATGTTTTGGCTTAGCACCTAAATGAGAATAAAGTTGGCACCTCAGGATCTTCCAAGCAGAGGGCATTCTTAAGGCAACATGCCACTACTGAAAAACGATGTTTCCTGTTACTGTTTTGTTGAGGGAATTCTGGCCTCGCCTTTCTATAGGGTTGTCAGTAGGTTGTAGATGGAGATCTCCTGCTATAGCAACAGTTTGGAAGGTGGACTGTGGCATTGTATTCCATTGAAGACCCTCCCCTCCCCTCCCCAAACCCTGCCCTTCTCAGGCTCCACCCTCTGAAATCTCCACATATTTTCCAACCTGGAGCTGGCAACCTTAGATGCCAGCCCTTGGCTTGCAATTCCTATGAGCAATCCAGGAAAGGATCCCAGGGAACGGTGGCATTACAAACACTGTGATGTCTCTTCCAGTTGACTTGAAGGAAGTGATCACAGCATCAGTGACACTCTAAGACTTGCCCTAATCTCTGTCACACCATGACATCACTAACAGCAACTTGGCCTCAAGTACTGTCATAGCATCACACTGACATCTCCCCAACAGTATTTTGCCTTCTTCCTGCAGCATAGATCAGGACAAGAGCCTCAGCACAGGGGCAGAAAGTAATGAAAGGAGAACTGTGACAACTTTTCTGTCCTTGTGTGTCTCTCCCCCTACCCACCCCCTACCCCTACAGCTCAGTGCTGAAATTTTGGTTGCAAGCTGCTTGGGACAGCAGTCTGTCCTTTTTGAGTGTTGAGTTTGGATTTATATCCCCCCTTTCTCTTCTGCAGGAGACTCAAAGGGGCTTACAATCTCCTTGCTCTTCCCCCCTCACAACAAACACCCTGTGAGGTGGGTGGGGCTGAGAGAGCTCCGAAAAGCTGTGACTAGCCCAAGGTCACCCAGCTGGTGTGTGTTGAAGTGCACAGGCTAATCTAGTTCCCCAGATAAGCCTCCACAGCTCAAGCGGCAGAGCTGGGAATCAAACCCGGTTCCTCCAGATCAGAGTGCACCTGCTCTTTAGCCACTACGCCACTGCTTTTTTTCAAATTGTTCAATAAATCACATATGCTAAGGACTGTGGGCCAAAATTATATGCTCAGCTTTTAACCCTGATGAACTTTGGCTCCAATTATGAAGACCAGGTTTTGACACTCAATGGCACATGTATGCTGATTTAATACCATATGTTATCATAGAGATGGAAACCTTGGGCAGAGATAAGTCGATGCTCTGTTTACCTATTTCTCGTACCTAGTTGGATCATAGAGTTATGAATTCAAAAGGGGCTTTGCTGCAGCTTTTTTTCTTTGCAGTGAATTTAAGATAAGAGTAAAAATAAATATAATTGTCCAGTCATTCACCAAGGGAATAGAAATACATAGAGCCATCATAATTCAATGTTTCCATAACAGGATTAAAAAGATTTCCAGCGTGCTGGTGGGCGGTGGGGTGTGAGGAGTGATAAGAGTGTTCCTATTGTTGAGTGTGTTCTCTTTTATTCATAGGTCCCCTTTGTGTTCGGCTGCTCTGCTTATATAGAAAAGCGCATGTTCAGTTTATGACAAGACAGGATAAGGAACTTCAAAAGAAAAGAATGAAGAACTATATGGCAAACAGAGCCTATTTCCCCCCAAAACACGACGTCTTATACTTCACAACCCGATTCTATGAAATTGGGCACGGTTAATAATAAATAAGTGAGAGGGTATTTATGTCAGGAACTCTCATCGCTAACAGTTTTGAGAAATATGGCTCCAGTGTGGGGCTGCGGCCATGAAAGAGCTACTTGTGCTGATTAACTCCCTAATGGAGGATGCTTTCCAGTCCTGAGCAGCTGCTCCTCACCTGGATTGCTGGCCTTGCAGAATAAGCCTTTCACAGGCTAGCATCATCTGCTTCCACTTTTAGTAACACTTATGACTGCT
Organism: Sphaerodactylus townsendi; assembly: GCF_021028975.2. Taxonomy (NCBI): domain Eukaryota; kingdom Metazoa; phylum Chordata; class Lepidosauria; order Squamata; family Sphaerodactylidae; genus Sphaerodactylus; species Sphaerodactylus townsendi. Next base: position 29,454,247 of record NC_059432.1, on the reverse strand, counting down.
ATTATTAATTGAAAGTGCTGCAGTTTGTCCTTTCGGGATCAACCCACCATGCTGCTAAGCTGTCTGGGTCAGTAATACATTTGAGGAGCCAGAGCCTTAAGGGGAGAACTGATGTACAAAACTTTTTAACAATGAGGTCAATTTAACACACCAGGAACAACCTCAAGGACAATCGACACGTTATTCACACTGGCCTTGTTGAAATGGCACTGGGGGAGCATTAAGGCATGGATCATTTTCTTAACTAAGTCACATATGTGCTGACTCAAAAAGTATAAACACCACAACTGCTAGCTGTGGGACTTCAATCCTAAACCTGTCACATTTTAACTTCAGTGTTTGATATATACATATAGTATCTATATGATAGTATCTAGTACAGATTATGTTGTATCTATATAACATGATCTGAACTAGAAAGACCTGTGTTCTACCAAAGACTCGGGCACCTTGAAACCTTGTTAAGGGTTTCTGAATTGAAAGATCAGAAAGACGGCAAAGCTCATCACTTGCTGCAATTCATTTCTAGATATGGAGTGGCCGGGAAGCGTTAAGCATGCTGTAAGTAGAAAGTGTGCTCTATGTCACCCTCTTAATTAATGCAAGTCAACTGGCAGGTCAAGACAATGCCCTGTTTCAAAGTACATTATAGAACATACTAGTGGATGCAAGAACAATTTGGAAGATGTATTGTCGAAAGCTTTCACAGCCAGAATCACTAGGATGTTGTGGGTTTTCCGGGGCCGCGTGGCTGTGTTCCAGTAGTATTTTCTCCCAATGTTTCGCCTGCATCTGTGGCTGGCATCTTCAGAGGAGCCACAGATGAAGGCAAAACATCACGAGAAAATACTACTGGAACACAGCCATGCATCCTGGAAAACCCACAACATCCTCATTTGGAAGATGATTCAATGTGGAGTGGAAAAGATTTGCTGAAAGCAGCAAGCTTGAAAGCCACTCAGATTAGTAGTCCAGCTGCCCGCTGAGACTCCTACATTAGAAGATCACTGATGCCTCTCAGTCTCCTTGAAAAATAGATTCCCAAAATTCCTGATATTCACCCTGGAGCAGGGCTTCCCATGGCACCCTTCTCTACCAGAGCCCTTGTAATATGACGGCTTGTTATTGGCTGTCCTCGTTCAACTGAAAGGGCTTTCCATGGTGGCAACAGTAGCTGCAACCACTGGAGGTACGGAAGGACTGGTAAGCACTTGGTCTTTCCTTAATGTGTGGTTCCGTTCCCCTTTCAGGTTTCCTTCCGTGTATTCCCTATCCTCTTCCTCAGTCCTTCTTTGAGCTTTGTCTCATTTCTTTTTATTTCCCAGTTCCCCCTTTGGGGCTTCCTCTTATTACTTTTTTATTCCCATACTTCACTGTGAGACAGCTGGTTCCATCCTGAGCCAGTAGATGCAGTCAAGTGACTAAGATTGAACAAACTGAATACTGACAAGTTGGCGGTGATGCTAGTAAGGAAACCTTGAGTTCTGAAGGATACCATCCTCCCCATATTTGATGGGGTTTTGTCAGTTTCAGGGCAGGGTCTGGCCCCCAATTTATTACTAGAAAAATACTGAGTGGTAGTGAAGAAAACCCGCCTTCTGCCACCTTCATCAAGCACAGAAGTTGGCTTCCTGCCTTTACTCAGCTGACCAGGCTATGCTGATCTGTGCCACAGTAAGCACAAGATTAGACTATTGTAATGCTTTCTTAATGGGGCTAAGACTATCTAATGTGTTCTTTACAGTTCAGTTCAAGCAGTTGGTTATCCTGATAAGCCTTTAGATCTAGAGCTGCCTCTCAACAGGCTTTTTTTTCTCTTTCCTCCTCCTCAATTTGTACCATTGCAAGGAAATCAATATTACAAACCCAGCACAAAACTTCCACGCTGCCTCTTCCCAATGAAAGTAACCCCATATCAGATTGTCTCCTGAATTTCTACTACACAGCAAAGGTAGCCTACAAAACATGGCCAGTTATTTCTGGGGCTGAATTCCTGGTGCCCTGCCTCGACTTCTAATGCACATCAGAAGGAACCCCAAGCATACATTTGCCGCTTTCCAAATCAAACAGTGCCGCCTTCCAAACTGAATTGCTACTGAGGAGGGCCAGAGCACAAGAGCAAGCTTGCTTGGTCTTTACCTTTGAGACTTGGTGCTGATGCTCTGGCAGCACCACATCACTGGAGCTGGGCCACTAACTTTCGGAGCACATCGTTACTGTCTTGTGTTCTGGCTCTTCTCTCCCAAAACCTGCCATGGAGAGTCACCTCTGCCAAAGAGGACTGAACAGCAGCTGAGACATGGACATCTGTTCCTCTTCAACTGCTGCTTTTTCTCACTGTCTGATTATATATAAAGCATCACATGCTTTAAAGCCAGCCTGGATCAGAAGGTCCACCACACTAGACTGTGCCTGCTAGGGATGTTACCAGATTTTGTGAAACATTCTGTTTCAGTTCAAAAGTCCCAATTTTTTGCCATGATTTCTGCCCTGCTGGAGACAACCTTGGAGTCATCTTCTTTCCAAATGATACTAATGATATTTTATATTGATCATCATTAATGCTGAAACTCATCTTACCAACAGTTTTTTGCAAAAATGGCATTAGCATTTACATGCTATAAAAATGACTTAAAGCCTGAAGTGTGTAAGACGGGGGGGGGGGGGGGGCAATCCTTTTTCAGCCTGTGGGCACCTTTGGAATTCTGACAATGCATTGTGGCTGCACCCATAAAATGGCAGCCATAGGAGGTGGGGCCAGTCACCTTTTGTCACTAAGGGAGGAACCTTGTGCTATGGTAGCAGCGGATTTTTAAAATCTGAAAAGTCAACAAAACCTCCAATGATGAGTCAAAAGCAGAGGTTCTCACAGGATCCCGAGAGTAGGTTACTCATTATTTGTGTGTGCCAAGACGGGGTTACTAATTGGTGATTTTGCCACGTGATTTTTGCCTTAGTTAACGCCCCTCCTCTCAGTAGTAGCGCACAGAACTTGAAGCAGTCTAGCAGGAGGTGCACCGGTGTGCGTGGCAGCCTGCGCCTGCATGCATTCGTTTCCCACCCAAGGACCGGCACAGCAGCTGTGTCCTTGCCACAGCCCCACCCAGGAATGCCCCGCCCTGGAATGCCTGCCACGCCCCCATCGTGCTCCACCCAGCCCCATTGGTGCTACACCACAGTTTGAATCCCACCACCATGGGAACCTGTTACTAAAATTTTTGGATCCCACCACTGGTCAAAAGCCCTTTGGGGCAAAAGCCCCACAGGCCCCTCCCACTTTGTAAGAACACTCTGTGAGCTCCAGGAAAGGTTCAGCGGGCATCAAAGGTGGAGTAAGGGATACTAATGAATTAGGAACTCCAGCAACAATAAGAGCTTGCATGGTTAGACTGTCAGACATGGATCTGGAAGACCCATGTTTGAATCCCCATTATGCCACAGAAGTTCACTCAGCAACCTTGGTCCAGTCACTTTCTTAGTCCAGCCTCACAGGATGGCTGCTGTAAAGTTCAAATGGAGGTGGGCAAAAAAAAAGAAAAAGCATTGTAAGTCGCTTTGGCTCCCCATTGGAGAGAAAAGAGGAATATAAAATATCTGGCCTAAAGTAAACAAATAAATGGGTGGAATAATGAGACCGACATCAACAACACAAGGCAACAAAAATACAGAAAAAGAAGACATATTCGTGCTATGCTAATCCTGCTCACTCTGTCTTGGTCACTTCTCATATACCAGTTCTGAGACACTGGAACTAGAGGGAGAATTCACAATCGAAGAGAAAACCTCCGCACCAGTCATTTCTTTCCAAGGATGAGTTTGGCCCCCCAAAATGCCAGACATCTTTAGGTTAAACGTTCACCATTGTGTTATACTTTTGCAAAGAGCCCGCACTAACAGCTCATAGAAAGCAGAGGTGCAACGTTGATTCATAGCCTCTATTAAAATCAAATTACTAGATGGCAAAAAATAATCTGCAAGGGCTCAAGGACAGTTACCTTGTTTTAATAAGTAGGTCAAGGAAAGATAAGGAAGGTGGAAAAGTTACAATAGGGGGAAATAATTTTTTTAATTCTATTATGAAGGGTTTGTAAAGGATGTCCACAGATAGAAGAGATGGTGGGAAATTCTCTGCTATGAAACAGGATGTGCTTTCCCCAACCATGTATCATATGTAAACAGAGAAATGAGAGGTGACCCCACCATGTGAAGCAAAGAACCCTGAGGAAAACACTCCATGCAGAGAGTGTAGAGACTTGGGTCCAAAACCAGTGCTGAGCTAGATAAGTTTTCAGCTTTTGCTTATTAAAAAAACTCACCTGGACTATTTATCTAATGAATTGTCTGTCTGATACACTTTAAGTCAGTTAATTTACTCAGACACATACTTGAAGCACTGGTCAAACAGAAGAAGGAAAGCAGCTTTATGACTGTCAGCTAGCCAATCAACACTCTTTACTGTTAGATGGCTTCTGTTAGAAACAGGAAGGAACCATTGCTCCTGATCTCAGTTTCTTAAAAAAGGTTGTACGCTTGGCCCAAAAGGGCTGCAGCATGTATCCACACTGAGCTCAGTGTTTAAACTCTGGGCAATTATACACTGCTGCTCTGCTCCACAGCGAGGAAATATTTCCTTTGGGGCAGAGTTTTCTGTACTGACACGCTCTGTGTTACAGCACTGCAGATCCCGAATGCCCTGCAGTTAGAGGGAGCAGGAAAACCCCAATATTTTCGCTTGCTTTGGGGTTTCTGCTCCTTCCAGCCTCCCCAACCCCCCATTCCTCACAGGCATTTCTAGGGGATCTATAGCCAACTTTTGTAAAAAGCAAAGAAAGTCTATATAACACAGAAATATTGATATAACACAGAAATAGCAATATAACATAGAAATATTGATATAAAAATGTAAAGGGCTTTAAAAACAAAGCTGGCAATGTTGCAATGACCAGGAGTGATCCAGAAGTGGAGGTAGGCAAGCTGCACAGCAGACAGTGGGGTGCCTCCTTATGTGTAAACAGATAAATGAGAGGAGACCCCACCCCATGACCCCACTATGAAGCAAAGAACACTCCATGCATAATGGGCCTTAGTGAATCTGTAGGCTGTCTACAGTCATTACAATTTCTCTCTGGTAAATAGGTATTTTTAAATGTAATTAACCTAAGTCAACATCAACTGATCACACTATGATAGCAGAATTCAGTGGAAGTAACATTAACAATTTCAGACACACAAATGGCACCACACATTACAGAAAACAGTGAAGGCCTGAAATGACTACTGATGAAGGTCAAAGCAGAAAGAGCCAAAGTAGGGTTACAGCTGAACATCAAGATAAAACTAATTGCTGCTGTGGAAACACACAACTTTAAAATAGCTGTTGAAGAGATTGAAATGGTTCAAGATGTTCTGTTCCTTGACTCCATCATCAACCTTAAGTGTAAGGATGTGTCACTGGTGACCAAAATCAAGATAATTCATACTACAATATTCCCTGCTTGTATGGGTGTGAAAGTTGGACAGTAAAGAAAGCAGACAGGAAGAAATGTGATTCATTTGAAATGTGATGTTAGAGGAGGATATTATGGATACCATGGACCACCAAAAAGACAAATATGTGGGTTATAGATCAAGTCAAGCCTGAACTCTTCCTAGAAGCATAAATGACCGAATTGAGGCTCTCGTGCTTTGATTGAATTAGGAGAAGACAAGACTCACCAGAAAAGACAATAACACTAGGAAAAGTTAAAGGCTGTAGGAAAAGAGGAAGCCAGGGCCCTCACTTTGCAAGACCTGAGCAAGGCTGTTTATGATAGAATGTTTGGAGGTCCTTAATTCATACTGTCACCATAAGTCAAAAGTAACTTGATGTCACTTAACACACACACACTCTTACACACAATCACACCATGCAAACCATAAGGCACAGGTATCAAACTCGTGGCCCTCCAGATGTTATGGACTACAGTTCCCATCATCCCCTGCCAGCATGATGCTGGCAGGGGATGATGTAAGGAGATAGCAATCCTGAGAACCAATTACTCATCAATTTTTTTCATAAGAGATACTTTTTTAAAAAGCTAAAAGGCATCTTAGTCATTCTTCGTCTGAGTTCATACAGTTCCTACTGTTGTGACCTGGCACCATCTACCTGCACACACTTTTAGTTCCTAGTTATATTTCTTCAGCCTGGATTTCACTGGCCCCACCTTACAAATTAGCCCAGTACGAAAACTATTATTCCTGTATTGCCAGTAGCAGACTATTAAAAAAAATTCTAAGAGTTTCCCAAGAGAATGTGTAACTGAGATAAAATAGAACCATGAGCTTTGCAACTCAGACTTTTATCCGCTAATGAATGAGATTTCTAAGGGATAAGACAGGTAACACTACATTTGTGACAATATATTTAGTAAAGACCATGTTAACTCACATTCAAGTGTACAATCAAAGGTGAAGACAAGAGGGATTATTGCTTGAGGTGGGCTTAGTCATCCAACTTTCATCTATGGTGAATCAGATTTTGTAGGTTTCTATCTCACTTCAAATACACACAAAACCATCTTAGCCAGCACTGGCAATAGTTCAAATGTGCATGTATACAGTGGGAAGCAATATCTCTCTCCAACCACTGTCCATTCTCTTGTTTCCAGCCTGAGACAGTAATTCAGAACGTCTACTGATGGCTGTAGCAGACAGATCATATGATCCGCTGGATCAGCAGGTCAGAATCCAGAATCAGAATCAGATTAAAAGTGAGTTCTGACCACTCGATGGCTGGATTTTGTCAGTCGTCTTTGTCTGGGTGAGAATGGTTAAATCCCATCAACCGCAAGCCATCAATCCTCCTCTAGAAGAACATTTTCATGTACTAAAAAGTGTAAGCGAAGCAGTTGCCAAGGGGTTTGTGCTTGGCTTAATCTTAACATGAATCATTCCAGCACTTGAAGCAAATGTAAAATGTTTTCCTTTTGGAGAACAGTCTCAGATTGCTTACTAGAGTGAAGAACACTTGCTTCTGAATTAATGAATCTCTTTTTTTAGACACATAGAAGGTTCAGAAAGCTTTTTATTTTCTTTTTCAACCGGTTTTAATTTTGAGCAAGCCATAACATATATACCATTTAGAATAGCCAAAAAGTCTTGGGGGAGGAAAGCTTAGCAAAGCAACTCTTGAGAACTTCTGCAGACAATTATTTAGAATGAGATGTTTCATACGTCATGCAAAGCTTGCTTAGATGAGCAGCTCTCCTGAAATAACTGCTGTTTCAATCACTGCAGCTCTGCTTTGTTTATATGCTCTAGAAATAAAATTTGACTTGCAAGGCAAAAGTAGAAACGAAATACTCTAGATCAGGAGTGTCAAAAATGTGACCTGGGAGCTGGATTTTGTTGGGAGAAACAGCACCTGGTGTGTGTGTTTTCCCTTTGCACATAGAGCAGGGTGCACGGAGGCCGAAACACAGTGGAGCTTACCCAGTAGAGGCTGCACACAGCGGAGCTTACCTGGACAACACATGGATGAGCTTGGGAGAGAGAGAGAGCTTAGGCACAAAAGAAAGTCAGAGTCATTTGTAGTTTCTAATCTATTAAAAAGAGTATTTATTAGTGAACTCCATTCTGGATAGAAAGGTGGAGAGATAGGTTCACTAATCCATCCTAATCTAGCTGGATGGAGACGGATGCGTAGGAGACACATCCTCTCCCGAGGCAAGGTGAAAGGTAAGATGGAGAGTTCTGAGAGGAAGGCGGAAGCAAGAAAGGAAGTCCCTAAGAGTATCAGTCTACATCAAAGGAAAGAACCAGCATGATAGAGTAAAGGTGACACATTCCTGGGTCCCTTTCTAATCACTGGCTATCTAGTAAAAAAAACCCTCTATAGATTGAGGCAGGAAACAGCGTAAAGTCCCTTTCTTTCAACAGATTTGACCCCTTGAGAGAGCTTATCTGATCCACGAGCCAGGAGAGGCACCCACCCACTCTGCTACCAGTTTGGCCTGGTGAGCCCACTGCAGGCTTGCCAGTCCAGGCACCAACCCACTCCCACTGTTGATCACAGCAGGCTCACCAGGCCAGATCTGAAGCTGGATGGGTACCTCTGTTTCACCAACCAGCCTCTCTGGCCACAAGATACACATTTTATGGCACAGAGCCACAGATAGCTCAGGAGCCACAGCTTGACCAATCCTGTCTTCGAGTGATACCAAGCTCCACGGAGCCCTTTCTCACCCAGGCAGCAACACTACATTTCCAGGATTTTCTCGGGCTGAAGTCATCATCCCTATCCCCCATGAACCCCACAGCTTTTTGCTGCCCAACCCTGCATCGCATCACAGTGCTGCTCCCTGACCCCAGAAGATAGCATTTCTGTGAGTGAACTCTGCTCACATTCTTTTGGACCAAAGCCTTCATATCCAATAACAATAGATGGGAGTAACATCGATAATGGCATGTCCCTGCCTGCCTGCCCAGCAACCCTGACAAAGACTCCGCTGCGGAGCTGTCCAGTCTGCCTTTCCCTATAGGTCCACATCGCCAACCCAGTCAGCAGTCTCATCCAGGGAAGACAAGCACTGCTTCCTATCATAGACATTTGTGGACTCAGTATTTGAAGTAGGTTTCTTCTCCATCATGCAACCGCATCTCAAATTGCATACCACTTGCTTGGTCCCAACAGTCAGCCTCCATCAGCATGGCTCCACACCTTCATCTGCATAGCACAGCTTGGATTTCTTGGGATTCAGTTTACCCACTTTGGAGAAGATTCCACCGCAAATAGTACCCTGTAGTAACTCCTCAATTCAATTGTAATATTGAGAACTCTCCTAGGCTTGCCATTTGCCAAGATAAACCTTTGCCCTTAACCCCAATCCCTGTTGTCAAGAAGCTGGGGACTGGGAGGGGACAAAAAAGCCAGAACATGGCCTCCACAGTGAAGCTCTAGGCATTTTCCTGTACCTGTATAGTCTTTACCACAGAGATTAGGGGAAACTCCTAGAGTGTCACCCACAAATGATATTACATTCTCCCCAAACTTCACTCTCGCCAGGCACTGCCCTCAAATCTCCCACTAGGTATAGGACCTTGTAAGTGTCTTTGCCCTTCTGCTATGTCAGTGGCTGCCACTGGCTGGGAAATTAGAACAGTTCTTCTCAAAAAAGGGAATTTTCTGCAGTGGCAGCTCATCTTTGGAGCCCCCCCCCCCCCCCCGAAGCTCACCTGGCTCCTACTTTATTTAATTTTAGGTGACAGGCTAAAACAAATCTTTTTAGATATGCTTTTAATTAGGGATTTTATCTTATCACCTTTTTTCATGATCTGAGTTTTGTGGTTAGTTTTATGCTGCTTTTGTTGTAATGGCTTGCATTTTGATGCTGTGGTTTTTAATCGTAAGCTACTTTCAGCAGGACTCTACAGAGGTACCATAAAAAGATTATAAATAGAATCACAACAGGGATGAGGAGAATGCATTTCAGAAGCCCAAGGAGGTATAGCAAATTGTGCATGCAAACATATTATGTTACCTCTGAGATCCCATCAGCAAGAACCAGGCTTTCAGTGGTGGTAAAACCACACAACAGAATGTCCACAACAGAATGTCCACATGCAGAATGTCTCCACAGCAGAATGTCCATGTGCAATGCTTTTATTTCCGCCCCGCCCCCCATAAAGCTAAATGGCAAACATGTATGTAGGAAAAGTAAAAAGAGCACACCTCTGGAGCGAGAATTAAAGCTCATTCCTAACCTTGATGATCTTAGTGACCCCAGCTATAAAAAGTGAAGACAGTTGATTACATAAGAGCAGTTGGCATTTTACTATAATTTACAGTAGGGTGACCTGTCAGGACTCATGAGGGGAAATGAAATGGCATTCTCCACACATCAGCTCTGTCTCTCCTTTCCCTCACCCTCCTCTCCTGGTATCTCTGGCTTCATTTCACTCCTTCTTTGACCTAGATAGCCCCAGGCTAGCCTGATCTTGGCCGTTTCCCCACTCGCCTTTTGTTGCGTGCTACTCGCTCCAAGTAACGCAGGGTCCAGCAGCACTCCCCACTACCGGAGCGGTGACAACGCAGCCATCCCGATTCTGCTGCCCTCGCGACCCCTCAGCGCACATCATTTCTGCCCCTGTTCAGAATGGCGCCTTTTGCAGTGGCGAGCATGACTGCACACTCAGAAACACCCGTGGTTAACGAAGCCCGGTAAGCCTCGCTTTTCTTTTCAAAGTGGGAAAACGGCCCTTGTCAGATCTCAGAAGCTAATCAGGTTTTGCCCTGGTTAATATTTCTGTGAGCAACCTCCAAGGTCATGATGTGGAGATAAGAAATGGCAAACCACCTCCAAACATGTCTTGCCTCAAAAACTCTATAGGGTCACCATAGGTCAGCTGTGACTTGTCAACACAGAAAGAATTCACTCCTTTCCCTGGCTCCAGTTCAACTTACATCTCTCCTCACCACCTTTTCTTGTTCCTGGATTTGGTGGCTGCTGTAACAATGCTACTAGACACCATTTTGAGTGGCTATGACATGCACTGACATCACTCTTGGAGTCTGGCTGGAGTGGAAAATACAAATTAGTGTTTTTGTTTTTAGGAATTTAGCAAATTGTATGCCAATTTTGATGTTCCCTCAGCTTTGCAGAACTGTAAAATTGTAGCCATGGGTGGCCACTGTGTAGGTTTTTATCTACATGGAGATTAGCTCTTCAATGTTATCTGAGCAAAAAAAACTCACAAAAATTTCTTTCCCTTTATCACCGTTACAAGCATAATCCGGACACCAATATCAGATTTACTTTCCCTTCTATTAAGCTGCAAAGGAATATGGAGCTATGATCAACTGGGAAATATGGGGACCTTAAATGTCAGCAACAATTTATTTACCACTGCCTTCTCTGGGTATGAATTTCTATGTTGTGAGAAAAGACATTTTATTGATTTATTTGATTGACACTTCAGGTTTACATTTAATAAAGTGGGAGAAGAAATGTGGGTCAATCAGGATTTACTGATATAACTCCCACCTCCTCTGAGAAAATCTCTTGTTGGAAGGTATTCAGGTTTTTCTGGAACAGAACTGCCTAACTACAAATGTTTACAGACCATCACTGGTAGAATTAATCTAAATCCTCTCAAGTAATTATTCTTTTACTGTTTGAAGGAGGGAGCAGATAACTATTTATATATGGTTCTATATACCCATTTCTCTAAGCTGTTAAATGGTACCCCTCTTTCTTTTGATGCTCTCTTGTTTTTTAAAAAAAATAGAAAAGACAATCAAAGCATGATATTCATGGCTTTTCTATAGCTATTTGCTATTTATACAGAATATGAGAATGAGCAGTTGCACTCATCAAATTTGCAGAGAATAGGACAGACAGCTAACACTTTGGAAGACAAAAATAAAATTCAAAATAGCCTTGACATGTAGATTCCTAAGCTGGTCTAAAAGTAACAAAATTGAATGCAACAGAGACAAATGCAAAGTTCTGCATTCAGGCAAATACAGAGAGCTAGGATATAGGATTCTTGGCTTGAAAACTACCTCAGGATAGTAGTCAATTAACAGCCAGCTGTTATACCCAGGGAAGCCATAGTCAGATGGGGGTGGGCATTTCTGAGAGCCCTATCAGTCATAATCTTGATATCATATACAGCCCAGACTCATGGAGCAGAGCAAAGAAGAAGAAGAAGAATTTGGATTTATATCTCCCCTTTCTCTCCTGCAGGAGACTCAAAGGGGCTGACGATCTCCTTGCCCTTCCCCCCTCACAACAAACACCTGTGAGGTAGGTGGGGCTGAGAGAGCTCAGAAGAGCTGTGACTAGCCCAAGGTCACCCAGCTGGCGTGTGTGGGAGTGTACAGGCTAATCTGAATTCCCCAGATAAACCTCCACAGCTCAGGCATCAGAGCTGGGAATTCAACCCTGTTCCTCCAGATTAGATACATGAGCTCTTAACCTCCTACGCCACTGCTGCTCAAAGGTAAGATGGACACCAACCTTGGTGTAGTGGTTAAGAGCAAGTGGACTCTTACCTGGTGAACCAGATTTGACAAGCCTTGGGTGCTGTGCCCAGCTTCTGTCCCAGCCAAACTCACCCCAACCCCAACAAATTTTCTCCACTGGCCCTCCATCACTATCCCTGAAAAAAACAAACTCTTTCATCCGAGCAGGGTGAGCCAAGCAAGTAGTGGTGGGTAAGTTTGACTGAGTGGGGGTGGGGGAAGGGAGGCAAGCAGCATGGCAGGCCAGGCAAGTGGGGAAGGTCAAGTGAGTGGCAGTGGGCAAGTTTGGCTGGGCACAAGGGGAGAAAGAAGCAAATGTGACCCAGGCTGGGTAAACAAGTTTGGCTGGGTGGGGGGGAGGCAAGTAGCCAGGGGATCAAAATGCACCTGTCACATGACCCAGGAAAATGGTGCCTGGATCATCAGCCCCCCTTTTCCCCCTCTAGATACACCACTGGTGACCCAGTACTCACTTTCCAAATTAGTGTGCATGGTGACAACACTTCCAAGTTCACATGGTGGCAAATTATACTCCATCCTTCCCTCCCTTCCACCAGCAAAGAAGGGTTATTCGGAGCAGGTTGTTTGTCTTACAGCTAGTTCCACGTGTCTCCTGGAACCAGCAGTAAAACAAACAGCCCGCCTTGTGTTTCCCTTTTTCCGCAAGTTTCTCCTGCCAGTGCATGCATGCTCAGGGGCCTGCCACATACACACTATTTTGAAAAGTGCTGCTCAAATGTTAAATGCCAGTTGAGGTGGGGTTTCTCCCAACTCAGCTTGTATTTAACATATTGGCTAATTAGAACCTGATTCACTGTTGGCAGTTTCGTTTGTCCATCCATTAATTATTAAATCCTACCACTCTTTATGGAAATTTGTATACAAGGAAGAGACTTTTTCCATGGAAGGAGGGTTCCACATTCTAGCTGAGGGTAGGATACAGCCCACAGTCATCAAACAGTCATGAAGACAGACTGACATAGAAATCAAGTGGCCAGCTTTGCTATAAATTTGGCGAGCAGAAACAGATATTCAAACAACACAGTTAATGATGGGAGAAGCTATACCCACTGGTGGAATCTCTCTCTTTAGCAGATAATGGTACAAATAGGATCCCATGCCCAATTTTTTGCCAAGCTGGCACAATTTCATACCTACATGTCTAATTTGACCATTATCCAAGTATTGATTTGGGAGGGAAGAAGTTATCGTACTACTGTTCTGGCTCTATCACAGCTCTTGTCAGTGTATTATCCAGTCAAAATTAAAAGATAAAATCAAAATAATGAAATAGGATTCCTGAATTCCTAAGGACAAGACAAGACACATTGCTAGTGGGAAGGGATGGAAGCTAGCCAGGAAAAAGTAAAGCTATTTCTAGAGCTCAACCCATGTCATCTGTGGTTCTTTTGCAGCATGCTCTATAATTTTTGAAGTGAAGGACAACATGCCTCTTCTTACATCGGAAGGATAAGCAGAATGGTGGCATTCTTGGCATATGAAGTCCGCAGCAAACGAGAGAAGAAATAACCAAAGCACTGATGACATCTAGTGTTGAAAAAGCATTGGAGCTACTTTGCTTTTCCTGGCAACTGTGGTCAGTTTAATTATTTATACTTCTCATCTTAGGGGGTGGGGATGGCAAAAAATATAAATAATAAAAAAGAACATTACGGAAAAAGTGGTGTATGGAGCTTACTTACATCTGTCAACATCTAAAGCTTGCATAATTAAATATTCTGTTTAAATTTTCAAACCTAAAAAGATTTCATTATAATATTTTTTTCTTATCCATATAACCATTGTTATCACTTATTTCTCCCAGACCTTGATCATTCTACACAGTCCAAAAAGAGACTCATTTTTTTTCTAAATTCTGTAGGCGATCTGTATGTATCAAGGATTTTAACTTCGGCCATTGTTGTGCATTCTGAAGGATTAATGAAGGAGTATAAATAAGAACCCCTACTATGTCAAGACAGTGCTATGGATATTCAGTGGGTAACATCAAAAAAGAGAACAAAGGCAAATGGACATGGAGAGGTCCCAATTTTGTGCTTCAGTGCCTCTACAACATGCCTGTCTCCACTACAGACTTAGTGCTTTAGCTCATCAAATTGCCCTGGGGACCACAGTTATAATGAGAATGGCTAATTCTCAGCACCGTGCTCGAACTGTAATACTCAGGATTCTTTGGGAGAAGGCATAACAATTACATTAATATACAGACAATACAGGTTAGATTACTGCAACATGTTCTGTGTAGGGTTGCTGTTGAAGACAGCTTGAGAACTACGATTACCGGTAGTCCAGAATGCAGCAATTCCTTTTCTGATGGGAGATCACTGCCATGATCATCTTATAGCAGGAAGAAGTTCAGAGCAACTTGAACAGCTCCAGAAAAAAAATCCAACTACCTGTTGGGAGACACCAACTCACAGCTGATTAGGGGATTTAGTTGGGAGTCAGGTTCTAGTCTATCACCACCTCCACAGCAAAATAACAATAAAATGAAATGGCAGAAGGGCAAACAGAAAGAATTGGTTTCTCTCTTCCCACCTGTGAGCTGGACAGGGACAGAAGCAATGCTTCTGAGCTCCCTATTGCAAAAGGTAGAGGATAAAGAGTTTGTTTTCTCCTTTTCTTTGCAGTTTAAGCTAAGAGCTTGGCATGGAGAAAATAGAAGGGATGTCAGATGTGCTTCTGATCACTCCCCCCTCCCCAATATGTTACATCCCAGCAAGTCTGTGAACACAAAAGTTCCTGAACTGAAGAACAGAAGAATTTAATATCCAACAGATCAACTGGTAATCAGATCCTGATCACCTTTCCCCAAACAACTTTTGCTGGAAACAGAGTAGAAATTCTCCAGCAGAAGATCAGAAATAATTATAATTTATTGTTCCTTGGCTGGCATAAACTTATAACGGATAGCCATAGGGCAATATATTTACTTAAATTATAGCCGTGAACATACTTACAGGGGTGTTGAATACCTATTTTTAATATATTTTACACAGATTTGTTGAGCAAATTAAAAAAAAGATAAAACCATTTAAATATATTAGACAGCATGGATTCTCCTCTATCTACTTCCCTGATGTCAAATCAACTGCATCATTCCAATATGTTGCCACATGTGTATAGAAGCCCTTAGCGTTTCAAAGCAGGTGTTAGAAGAATATGCTTGACAGGAATATTGACACTCAGGTTGTTTGTTGCATAAAAATCAGAAAGAAGATCCAAAGATTATTCTGAAACTTTATCTGGTCATTTGGAGTGCGATCCAAGAAGAAATTTCATTTGAATAGATAGCACATGGCTTGTAAATCAGTTTTTCCCTAGGGCTTGTGCAGTAGTAGATTGTCATTCATTCTGAAAGATCAGAAATAAAATCCCAGCTGATCCTTCATCAGCTGGGAGTTGGCTTCCAATGGCTGCAAGTAGTCTTTTCCTAAGAATACACATGAGTAGGTTGTGACTAGCCAAACTTTTAATTGATTAATTTGCTGCCTGGTTACCATTGTTGAATGGGAAGTTAGCTAAATAGTTAGGTGTAAAGCCCCCATGGAAGGTGGGTAATCCCCTGCTCCCAGCTTCTTCTCATCGGCTGGCCAGTAGGGGGGCTTACTAGCAGCAAGGGCGGTGGGGAGCTAGCCTGGCAAGTCAGCAATATTGCTGGCAACATGGCAACATCACTTCCAGTGTTTACGGAAAGTAATGTCATTGCAAAGCAGAATGGTCTGGTATTTGGGCAAAAACTCTATGGCTTTACTTTTGATTTCTATCCCGCGCTACTCCAGCCACAAGTCAGGCTCGGGGCAGCTTACAATAACATAAAAGCAACAGAGACAGTTTTGTAGTTTGGCCCAAATACCAGACTATTCCCCATTGCCAGTCACGTGATGAAATCACTTATGGTGTGTGCTGGAAGTGACATCATTGCTTCACCAGCAGCATCACTGCCATATCAGGCTAGGCCTGCTGTCATTAAATCCCCCCTGCCCTCCACCAATTTCTGGTGGAGTTGGCAACCTCTTGTGCATCTCTAATCTGAGATCTCAATGTACTCAGTCTTTAAAATGGGACAATTTGTATCTACACTTTTAAGTAAGAACATAAGAACATAAGAACTAGCCTGCTGGATCAGACCAGAGTCCATCTAGTCCAGCTCTCTGCTACTCGCAGTGGCCCACCAGGTGCCTTTGGGAGCTCACCTGCAGGAGGTGAAAGCAATGGCCTTCTGCAGCTGTTGCTGCTCCTGAGCACCTGGTCTGCTAAGGCGTTTGCAATCTGAGATCAAGGAGGATCAAGATTGGTAGCCATAGATCGACTTCTCCTCCATAAATCTGTCCAAGCCCCTTTTAAAGCTATCCAGGTTAGTGGCCATCACCACCTCCTGTGGCAGCATATTCCAAACACCAATCACACATTGCGTGAAGAAGTGTTTCCTTTTATTAGTTCTAATTCTTCCCACCAGCATTTTCAATGGATGCCCCCTGGTTCTAGTATTGTGAGAAAGAGAGAAAAATTTCTCTCTGTCAACATTTTCTACCCCATGCATAATTTTATAGACTTCAATCATATCCCCCCTCAGCCGCCTCCTCTCCAAACTAAAGAGTCCCAAATGCTGCAGCCTCTCCTCATAGGGAAGGTGCTCCAGTCCCTCAATCATCCTTGTTGCCCTTCTCTGCACTTTTTCTATCTCCTCAATATCCTTTTTGAGATGCGGCGACCAGAACTGGACACAGTACTCCAAGTCCGGTCACACCACTGCTTTATATAAGGGCATGACAATCTTTGCAGTTTTATTCTCAATTCCTTTCCTAATTATCCCCAGCATAGAGTTTGCCTTTTTTACAGCTGCCATGCATTGAGTTGACATTCCCATGGAACTATCAACTATCAACTAAGACGCCTAAATCCCTTTCCTGGTCTGTGACTGATAGCACTGACCCCTATAGCGTGTAAGTGAAGTTTGGATTTTTTGCCCCTATGTGCATCACTTTACATTTTGCTACATTGAACTGCATTTGCCATTTCTGAGCCCACTCACCTAATTTATCAAGGTCCGCTTGGAGCTCTTCGCAATCCTTTGTGGTTCTCACCACAAGTTTACTCTGTTTTAATGCTTTCTCATATTTGAGAAAGTTTACTCTGTTTTAATGCTTTCTCATATTTTGCATTACCAAGCATTTTCTAGCATTCACATTCTTCCAAACTGTTTTCGACTCTCTTTCCAGCAAAAGGGGAAATATATTTTTTGTTGTTGATGATGCGATATGGTAAGTGGAATAGAGTTCTTTTTGTTGTTAGGTAAAGAGTAAAACCCCATCCTTTTCTTTCTGCTTTGTTCAGCATTTTTTCTTCCCCTATAAACTTGTCAGAAAGAAACTGCTCTGGGCATCTGAATAATATATTGGATGGACACGGTTTCATTCCCCTCTAGAGTGCTCACTGTTTTTATTTAAAAACATACCTCCCATCATTTCCTGCTTTCTTTAAATGTGAAGAAGATAGATTGTTGGTCTTTTTTTCTTGCTAGGACTAAAGAGGGTGTGAGGTAGGATTTGTGTTACAGGAAAAAGACACAGCAGCTGAGTGCTTTTACATGAAATTACAGAGAGATCTTGGATCATGAATAAGCAGTCCTCCCACACATAGAAAGATGATCTCTTCCTTCCTCGTTGCTTCTCTTTCACATCTCATCAGGCTTGACTGTTGGAGTGGCCAAAACTTAGCCTTTGCTGCTATTCCTTCCACCACACAACCCAGACAGTTTGCCCTACAGGAAAGACAAGACAGTTATTTCTGAGAGAACAACACAGCCTGGGTCGCTGCCAGTATTTCCCTTGTAATATTATGGTTGCCCTAGCCCAGGGGTAGGGAACCTGCGGCTCTCCAGAGGCTAAAGAAGTAAAGGAGACTTGTTTTTCATCTGTAGGTTTTTGAGGTGGCGTTGAGAAGTTCCCCAGAGGAGATCTTTGTTCTTGAGAGGTATGAAGATTCTTGGTGACTTTGCTATCTCTCCTGAAAGGGATGGTCACAGGCTGTGTCCTATCAGTAGTGAGGGAAAGGCATAAGCTGCATGCTCAGAGGTACTGGGAGTGTGGTGGTGGAAAGCACCATCAAGTCACAGCTAACTTTGTTGGAATAAGCTACTTCTGCATGCCTGGACTTTGGGGGGTGCTGTGTATCTCACTCTAACTGTGATGTTGCCTCTCTTGTTTGCCCTCCTTGTCTGGGCCAGGAGACCGCCCACTAACTTCCTTTCTTCCCCATGCTGGTTTCACTTCTGCTCCTAGCCTTTGACCTGAGCACATGGTCAATGGCAGCCTGCCACAGTGGGGCCCTTTCCCACTGTTGCATTCTTCTCTTACCTGCACACACGTGATGGTGCGTTAGTTGTGTCCACTTGTCGTAGGGAAAGTAATCTCTTTGGACTAGGGTTTCTTTCTATCTACCTTTTTCCTGGAACAAAGCTGTGAACTGGAGATGCTTGAATAAATGTAAGTTTAACCTTTTACATTTATCTCTTGGGAAGTTTCTATAAACTGCACTCACACACACTACTGGGCAGATCCATGACTCTAAACTAAACTAAATCTAACAAACTTATGGTGCTCCCTTCCCGACAGAGTTTTCAAAGCCAGAGACAGAGGTGATGCCACTGTCTTCCTCTGCATAGCAACCCTGAGCTTCCTAACTGGACTCCCATCCAAGTAGGAACCAGAGCTGACTGCTTAGCTCCTGAGATCAGGCTAGCCTGGTGTTGTGTAACAGAGCAGAAATTCAAGCCTGTTCACGCCTACTTATGCCTGCTCAAAAGGTACACCTTTTACATCTTAAACTGGAGAAAAGAAGGTTGGATTTATATCCCCCCCCTTTCTCTCCTGTAGGAGACTCAAAGGGGCTTACAATCTCCTTGCCCTTCCCCCCTCACAACAAACACCCTGTGAGTTAGGTGGGGCTGAGAGAGCTACTAGCCCAAGGTCACCCAGCTGGCTTGTGTTGGAATGTACAGGGTAATCTGAATTCCCCGGATAAGCCTCCACAGCTCAGGCAGCAGAGCGGGGAATCAAGCCTGGTCCTTCCAGATTAGAGTGTACCTGCTCTTAACCACTACACCACTGCTGCTCTTAACCACTACGCCAAAGCATTGTCCATTGTCCATATAATTGGGACAACTTCTCCAACCTGCCCGAAATCTGGTAGGGAGATCCACTTGAGTGAGGGGGTTATGATTCCTGAAAATTTCATCTAGATTGAGTGCTCTTACACCCAGAAATGGGTACTGAAATTACTATCTTCTGAAACTCTCCAAAATCATTATCAGATTGATTTTCTAACACAAATAGAATTCAAAAGAGTTCAACTCCAGTTTTTTTAAAGAAAAAAATACAAGTTTACACCAAACCTCTTATCATTTTTAACACCTCTAGTACCATTAATTGTACTTAACCACCAGGATATAAATATAGACATAACCCACCAGCCCTCAGCACCACAGACATAAATGGATCTGTCTGGAATGGAACCGGCAGCAAGTATGAAGATGTAAAATGAGGGATCTGAGTTATTCCTGAATGGATGCATGGGGTGGTGGATTTCATTCCTCCAAATAATGTGTCTTGACTGCTGCTTTAGCAATTCAGCAAAATGTTACTTAGTACCAGGTTTTATTTATCTGCCAAAAACTAAAAACTGATTCAGTAGATGTGATGTCTCAGGGCAATGGGAAAGGCAGAAGGCAATTTCTGTTCTTTGAGGTTTCATATTAAATTGAACAGCAACTCCTGATTCCACTACAAAAATGCATAATACATGGATACACAATGCAGATTCACAGTTTATTTTCTAAATAGACAATGTGTACCGATCAAATGGCATCCTTCCTCTTCGCTCCAAGTTCTGTCCCTATCAGAGTAGAGAAAACTTGCAACACTTTATTTAGGTTTCATATGCTGTTTGTTTCCCTGCTCTGATTATCTGGCAAGAGATTCCTTGCGCGCTCTTCATGCAAAAGCTGGAAGAACATGATGGAACTGCTGAAGCAGACGTGAGAAAGAACAAATGACCCAATTAGCTAACACTTTTTATTTTTATGCATCAAAAAAGGTCACAAAGACTCACAAAATTCCAAGGGGTAAGGCAACCATAATGGCAGTAAATGAGCACTGGAAGTACTCAGTGTGACTCTTAACCAGCACCTATGCTAATGGATACGCACACATGGTGAGAAACAAACGGTGACAAATTGAGCCAGGTTATGGAACAGCAAAATATGCCTGTCACTGAATATTGCAGGAGAGAGGAGAAAGAAACATCTGTGAGCCTGTATTACCATTTTAGGACAATCGCGGAAAGGATTTAGAGCATTAACAGCCACTAATCATGCTGATTTGTTTTCTTAAAAACTCTGCTGTTTTTCAGGATGTGAGAAATGTAGACAAGAAATTTCATTTGGTCTGAATGATTAGCTGCAATTATGATACCCAGTAAGTGTGCAACATCATAATGGAAATCTCAACTTATGATGAAAATAGAAGGAAATATGGAAGCGGCTTAGAAATACGCATCCTTAAAGAATGGAGATGTGGAACATATTCAACCAATATTTCTAAATTCAATATAAATTTCTATTTCAATATTGTATATCCATAAAGAGAAAGTTTCCTAATGTGATGAATTTTTTCAGGTGTTATATAAAAAACTAGTAGCAAAGCCCATTGTATGAACAAATACTACAGGCTCTAAAAAACCATTGGTGGGTTAACGGCACCCACTAAGAGGGGCCAACCTCTCCTGCCTTTCCTCCCCCCCTGGCCCCACATCTCCAGCTCTCTCTTATTCCTCATCCTCTTTCCCTATGCCTGCATTGGCATGCAAGGGTTAATGACTGCCACCGATGGGATGACCTGTCCTGCCTCTCCTCCCTCCTCAGCCCCATATCACCAGCTCCCTTCTCCTTCTCCTTCACTTCCTGGATGTGTGCTCCTCTTCCCAGATGCCTGCAGTTGCAGCCACCAGCAGTCGCGACCCTTCCACAGAAGCAGCCTGTGCCTGCTCCTCCTCAGTCAACTGCAGATGGCATAGTGACTGCAATTATTCAGCAGTGGGGAAGAAGAGCGAGTGCGTGAGAGAGTGAGTAACCACCACATTCCAATGTTTTGTTTGTCTTGGTTTTTATCTGTTCTGTGTAAGCCCAGCCTCCAAGCCGTGTGTGCGTGAAGACTGACTGGAAGTGAATCATAAGTGGTGATTGGCTGGAAGTGAGTCGTCACCACCACAGCTTTTTGTATAACAGGATGCCCTAAGTTGGGTGGCCCAAGCCAGCCCAATCTTGTGAGATCTCAGAAGCTAAGCCATGTTGGCTTGCATAGTACTTGGATAGGAGAGTGCCAAGGAAGTCCAAGGTCACTACACAGGAGCAGGCAAGGGCAAACCACCTCTGTTTGTCTCTTGCCTTGCAAAACCTATAGGCCAACCAGAAGAAGAAGAAGAGCAAGAGCAAGAGAGGAGGAGGAGGAGGAGTTTGGATTTACAACCCCCCTTTCTCTCCTGTAGGAGACTCAAAGGGGCTTACAATCTCCTTGCCTTTCCCCCCTCACAACAAACACCCTGTGAGGTAGGTGAGGCTGAGAGAGCTCCAAGAAGCTGTGACTAGCCCAAGGTCACCCAGCTGGCGTGTGTGGGAGTGCACAGGCTAATCTGAATTCCCCAGATAAGCCTCCACAGCTCAGGCGGTTCCTCCAGATCAGAGTGCACCAGCTCTTCCCATCACCTTCATCATATAAAGGATACAGTTTTTTCATATTCGCATCAACAGTGAATGATGATTGAAAAATTCTGAGACCAAATTCTGGGCCAAAGTATTATAGAAATACCAGAAACTGAATCTGCTTTGTTTTTGCATCAGAGCCAGGCTCCTTCCTGTGGAACAAACTGCATTCACAAGCAGAACAGATCCACAGGATACAGCCATTTATAATTAAACTGTTAATTTGGAAAGCCATCCAGGGGGAGGAGTGTATGACACAGATGCTTAGCTGACAATTCATGATCAGCAGCCAAAATGATTACCAGAAAATCCCAGAAAAATAAAGAAAAACCCTCCACAGACAAATTGTTTAGTAAGGTCTGGCACATGATGCTAACAAATAAGATAAGTGTATTTATACAAGAGTTGCAAAAGAAGGCTTAATTTCAAATTAATTAAGTTTTACTTTTCCCATCCATGAATGATTTTCAAGTATAAATCATCAAAAGGGGTGTGTTGCACAGGCTATTGGGCTGTGCAGTTCTGCAACTATTAAAAACAATGCAGAATGAGGAAAAGGGTCAAATATGGCCTCTGCAATCCTTGTTTTTGGAAGTAATCTCATTGGGACTTGCGTCTGAGTAGATCTGCTGGGGTGGCCTGAAAGGTTACCACTGCTTACCACCCAGCCTGACCACTTGTTTATGCCATGTCCATGGACCTTTAACTGCACTCTGTGGGGCTGTCATGCCAGTCCTAAAGTATTCATTCTGGTTCTTGGGAACTTGGGGCCAAACTACAGTTGGTGTTTTTCAACCATTGGCTCCAACTTCCCTAGAGTCTAGACCTACCTCAGGTTTCCCTCAGCCACACAGCAGCTGCAGGGAATGGCTTCTTACATTTATTCATGTATTTATTTTAAAGGCTCCAATCACTCTGTGAGGAAAGGAAGGGCTCCTTCCTTCCCAAGTAATTTTTTGTGTTCAGTGCGGGGGGGGCAGAGTTATCCCCCTGATTTTGCTGCTCAGCATGCACAGAATACTCCATGTAATACAGCAAAAATGGAGAACAAACTCCACACACACACACACACTCACAGAGTTTCCAGGCAGGGCAATAGCATGAGGGAGAGGCAGGAGCATTTCTTCCCTTTGCAACAGCATTCTGAGCCCTTTGGGGCTCTCATTTACTTAAAAGCCATTCCCCACAGCTGCAAGGAACCTGGGCCCAACCATTTAAAAACATGAATGGGTAGTTTGGCCTTCAGTGTATGATCCTAAGTAGGCCTACTCTAATGTAAGTCCTCTTCAGTTCAATGAATTCACTCCCTGGAACAAGGCCTACAACCTCAGAAAGTAGGACACCAGGCAAGGAGTCTCTCATCTTGCATGAGGCAGCCCCTGGCAAGGACAGGCTAGTCTTGTCCTAAGACCGTGGTGGCAAACCTTTGGCACTCCAGATGTTATGGACTACAATTCCCATCAGCCCCTGCCAGCATGGCCAATTGGCCATGCTGGAAGGGGCTGATAGGAATTGAAGTCCATAACATCTGGAGTGCCAAAGGTTCGCCACCACTGTCCTAAGAGATGGTAAAAAGGAGGCACTTGTGTGCCAGTTTGCATATTACAGAAGTTAAGCAGTGGCAGCCATCTTGTTCCTGAGCCCACCATGCCGTGTCAGAATTCCAAATGTGCCCACAAGCTCAAAGAGCGAAGGACCCCTGGATTACGGAAAAGTTTATCTGATGAGGTCCTTTGCAGCAAAGGTCATGGCACTCCTACACATGCCCGTGAGCAGGCAGCCAGTTATTCTGCAGACAGTTCTGGTTGCTCATGAGTAGCTCAAGCCCGTTCATCAGATTACTTTTCCCAACAGAGCCATAGGCAGTGCACACTATCCCCCACGTCCACACCAACACACTGGTTGTCTTTCTTTGATCCACCACCAAATGTTTAGATGAAGAGTGAAAAAACCAATAATATATAATCAAACAGTAAACAATATCCTACCACTCTTTGTGTGAAAGGTGTAGTTTTCCCAGCATCCTCTACATCACTGCAGCTCTTTCTGAGCCCTGGAGAGTACAGATCTTGGCATTATAATTGTTTCCCTATATGAAACTCGATTGAATTGTTTAAGTTAGCGGCACTCATTGTATAGGTTGACATAATCTATATTTAGATATCTACAACAATACAATTTGGCTCTGAATTGTCTGGAGGGAAATGTCCTTGTCTACATGATTATATTATGAAAAGAATTTAAAGTGTACAGAGGACGTAATCGTAAAGATAACACAATAGTTTTAATTTGGAGGGGAAAACAGCATTACCCCCTCTAACAGCTTTCTGCAGAATTGTTTAACTCGAAGATAAACCCAAAGCATGTCTAAAAAGCAAACATTTTAGTTTTCTACTCAGGTTTGGTATCAACAAGAAGAACAACAATGTATGCAGGAACACAGCAAAGGAGTTCAATTGCATTTGGGAGAAAACAGTTTCTCCTTTGGAAGGGAGAAGGGAATCTAATAACCTGTTTCATATTATTCTTTGTTCAATGCATTACATCTTTAAAGGCTTATTTCGGCTGCAGGCGGAACAAAAAAGCAAGGGCTGTGTTAGGGTTGCACGTCTTACTTAAAAACCTTAATAGGCTTCACTTTCAACAGAATCTCTGTTCCTGGGGCTAGGTGGGAAACCTTAATACAAAACAATAACCCAAGCCGTAACTACCTCTGTCAAAGTTTTCCCCGGTGATGAATAGCTCTCAGGACTCGAGGATGATCAGCATTTTTATCCAGGCCATTTGAGGAGGATTCTTTGACTTCTGTACTTCTGAATATTTAATTTCAAAAGTAGGGCAGCAGCTTCACTGCAGCACCACCGCTGGGACCCTTTTCTTCCCATCCCATCCCATGACATGCAAAGCGGTGCCTTCGCACTGCCTAGCAGAGTTCACTTAACAGCATTCGAGCCGATTCAAGAACTGCTTTTTTAAAAAAAAAGCAGCATTGCTTTTCTTTTATCTGTTTGCAGAAAACAGGCACAAAGGATTGGAATTCCAGAGGAGTTACCAGCTTAGTCCGTTGCAGCAAAATTAAGTCAGAGTCTTAAATTCTAACAATACTTTATCGCAGCATGAACTCTTATGGACTAGAGTCTACTGCTTCAGATGACATGCAACAGCTTCATACTAGACTAGAGGCGTAGCTCCAACGGTGCAGGGGAGGCGCGACACAATGGGAAAGCGCCCTGTGGGGATGTGGCAAGGGTGTTCCAGGGTGGGGTGGGGGCATTCCAGGGTGGGGGCCGGGGGGCATTCTGGGGTGGGCGGGGCGGGACAGGGGATGCAAAAGTGCACCGGGCACTTCCCCCCCTTGCTACACCTCTGTGCTAGACACACATCTTATGGTATGTGAACTAGCCCCTTCCTCATTCCTCCAGTTTTAATGGCTTCCCCAGGGCCAATTATTCCTGTTGTTTGAAGTGACTCCTGTATTTGCTGTGTGAAATAGAGAAGTTACCATCTTTACTGTAAATGCTTTAAAATACTTATGATCTGTGGTGTTCTGTGAGAGGGAAGAAACGAAGATGCAGAGTTACTTTAGGCAGATTTCTCATAGGTTTATTTTTGGGCAGCAATCAGATCTCAGATATGGAAGAAAGATTGCTAGACTGGAAGAGCACAGAAGTTCTGTGAAGTTCAAGCTGGGGCTTCTTGCAGAAGGACATTTTCTGTACAGCACATTATTTTTTAGTTGCTTGTTTAAAAAACGGAGGGCCATGCAGCTGCAAAGATGCCTTATCTCCACAAGAGCTGTGTTCTATTTTGGGATCCATTCTCTATCTTTCTGTAATATCCTCTGCTTCCTCCTTTGTATTTTTAAAAAACTGAAGATTATATTATTTTTGTCGTTAGCTCATGCAGGCCAGAATTCCAACTATGTTTGCTGAAAGGAAAATTCACCCACTATTCCAAGTTATTTGTTTTTCATTTCTTGATAATTCATTTTTCAGAGGACTTTAATGGCTGTGATGCAGCCAATGCTGTTGATAATAGTTGGTCTTGATATAAAGATTTGAATTTATATGTGAGGTGTTTTTTCTCCCCTCATAGTGAACTGACAAGTTTGAAGAGGTCTGGAAAAATATATTAGGTATGATTTTATGGTTACTAATTGTGGCTCCCTTTTTTAAAACTTTCTTTGTATTTTTGGTAATTACAGTTTACAACTTTTGGGGAAAAGAATCAGCTAAAGGTTGTAATAAGAGTTTCTTAAAATCCACAATATCACTTCCACACATACCACTTTTGAAATGGGATGAGAGATTTTGGTCACATTGTGGTAACTAGCTTATAAAAACCCAGGATTCTCTATCCATTACAGATGTTAGCTGGCTTAGTAAAACTCGTAAAGGTCTCTGTGTTTTTCTTGACTACATTTAAGAGCAGGTGGATTCTAATCTGGAGACCTGGGTTTGATTCCCCACTTCTCTACATGAGCGGCAGACTCTTTATCTAGTGAACTGGATTTGTTTCTTTGCTGTTCTACATGAAGCCTGCTGGGTGACCTTGGGCTAGTCACAGTTTGTTCAGAATTCTCTCAGCCTCACCTACCTCACAAGGTGTCTGTTGTGGGGAGAGGGAGGGGAAGGAGCTTGTAAACCCTTTGAGACTCCAAAACTCTTCTAACAGGTTGAAAACACAACCACTCCACGCAGTGACAAAGAGAGTTCTGGAGGGAGAGAGTTCACCCCTCCTACCTAGCCCTGAGCGGAAAAAGTAGATAGCCCAGACTTGTAGCTGGGGTGGGGAGCACTCACTTAACAGCTATGAGCTCTTAAAAACACTAACCAAAAAGCTCCGTGGCAGGCCTGCACAAGCACAGTCTCACGTGGGACTGCACAGAGGCTATGACAATGAACATAGTACAATGAGCTTTGAGTTTGGGGGGATTTCATGGACTAATTAAAAGAGGCGTATTGGGAGGAAATGGAACCCAGGAACAACACCTGCTCTAGGTGCATCCGCCCCCATCCTGTGTTCAGGGGCAGGGCTCAGGGTGGCCTGCTGCTGCCATGCCCATCCGAGCCCCCCCTTCAACTCCCTGCAGGCTGCCTCCTCTCCTCCCCAGGCCCTGGGGAGGGCAGAAGCCAGCCTACAGAGCGGTGGGGGCAGATCACTATGGCAGATACCCAACGGGGGAGAGGCTGGGTATGCGGGCAGGGGAGAAACCTCCCACCCATGTGGCTGGGAGGCCTCTCCCCCACTGGGGGATCACGCCTGAGCACCCAGCCTCTTCCATGGCACACGAGGCCTCTCCCCCTGCTGGCACCCTGGCCTCTCCCCGATCATGGGAGAGGCGAGGCGCTCAGGTGAGGGAAAAGCCTCGTGTCCACGGGTGATGCCGGCAGCGTTGGCGTGATCCCCTGGTGGGAGAGAGGCCTTCCAGCCATGCAGGCAGGAGGCCTCTCCCCAACCTGTGCACCTGGCCTCTCCCACAGTGCATGAGGCCTCTCCCCCACCTCCCAGCTGCGTGCCTGAGCCCAGCCTTGGGCTCCAGTGAGCAGTGCCCCAGCACGGGGGAAGCTGCCAAGCTCCGGGGGTCACTGCACTGCAGAAGAGGCTGGGTGAGGGGATCCAGCTGGCGCCCGCCGCCCCACATCCAGAGACATGGGTTACCTCATGTCCCTATAGGCGATACGGCCCTGAGTTAAGATTGAGATCCAAAATTTCTGGACCTGCAAACATTCCCAGAATTTGTGAAATAGAATGAGGGATGCATCATGTCAAAATAGAGCTACTGGGGTCTTGTATATCCAAAGTAGCTTGTGTGGGATACAGAACCAGTCAAATTTCAGTTTAAAGAAAATGTTACTTGTTATCTGTTGAGATCAATCACTTGGGGCTGTTTCCCAAATCCATCTCCATTCTCCCATAGGTATTTTATCTTCTCAGACTTCTGCCCATTGCGCTAGGTGTTCATTATGAAGAGTGTCTGGTTCATTATTAATTTATTTATTTATTTATTTATATTTTAGATTTATATAGGCCGCCTCTTCCCATTGACTCCCCAGATAAAAAAGAAATCAAAATATGTTTTATTACACATTCCTGATGCTTTATATTTAATATGGTCATGATATGCTTACTCTGTAAAAATAGAAACATTTTCAGTCTCTTCCCATCTTTTCTTTTACTTCTTTGCATAACAATATTGCTGTGGCTTTTATCAACTTCTCAAACGTACACCCAGGTTTGTCTTTTCCTGTTGGCACACATCACTCAATGTGCTTGGATCTCATGATAAAATATTTATACTAATGGGAAATAATCCTGGAGTCAGTATGAGTTTCAATTTATTCCAACCAATAAACATGCATTTACAGACCAAAAAGAACATTTCAGTTTATGCTCTAAGCAATTGGCAGCATCTTTTCTTCATTGTTTCTCTCCTGAAAACACCCTCCCTTTTCCTGACTTTGAGAAAAATAAATCTCCTTTCTCTGTTCTCAGCTCTTCTCTAAGCATCTCCCAATGGGAAGATGGGACTCCATAAACGCTGACAGAGCACTTTGTAAAGTGAAACAGGGCTATTTAAAAGCAGGGAATAGTAGCAGTAGGAAGGCATCCGAGTTTTAATATGGATGTGGAGCCACATTCATCCATTGCTATTAAGGCAGACTGAAAGAAATGTCCACTGCAAAGGTTCAAACCTGCAGCATTAAAACAGAACAATCAATGAGAGTTTTGCCATTCATTTGAACAGAAGACAGATTACACCTTGAGAGTCTGAATTTCCATCCCCTTCCATATTGCTGTTGGACAGAAAAGCAATAATGGGGATAGGCTGTAAAGTTTTGTTACCTTATAAAGACCTTATATTTTCAGCTGCCTCTTTTCCAAGCTGATTTGCACTGCTACATGATCTATAACTGAGCCACAAAGTGGCTACCAGCTACCTTGATAAGCCATGGAAAATATTTCTAATGGAGTGTGCTTGGGCGCTGTAGGGAAACCAGAATTCATTGAATTTATATCTTACAAAGCTGCAGGTACCACTATACCCATGAAAAGCCTGTGTGAAATCCCATTTGGTGCTAAGGTTTGTTTATACCTTCTGTTTGGTCCCATGTAAGAAAAGACGGTTAAGTTATTAAACAATGTGTTATTAAACAATCTTTTGCTAGCGTTTTCCAGTAGACCAGCCTAACACCTTTTAGCAGGAAATATGAACAGCAGTCACCTCTAACACACTCTAGGGCAGGGGTAGGGAACCTGCGGCTCTCCAGATGTTCAGGAACTACAATTCCCATCAGCCTCTGTCAGCATGGCCAATTGGCCATGCTGACAGAGGCTGATGGGAATTGTAGTTCCTGAACATCTGGAGAGCCGCAGGTTCCCTACCCCTGCTCTAGGGGCTTTCCCTCACTTATAAGTTCCCATGGGGGGAGCAGCTTTCTCTGTTCTGTATCTTTTGCTCCCTCTAATGGTTGAATCACTATCCTAGCAGTCCTGCATCTCTCCCTACAGAATTAAACCATAGGTTTCTAAGACAGACATAACCTGTGTAATATTAAATCGACCACTAGAGGGAGCAAAACATGTGCCAAACAGAAAGAAAACCTAAAAAAAACCCCAAGAACTTAAAAGCAAGGAAAATGAAAATGAGGGAAAAGTCACTTATGAGTATATAAACCTGCATTACACAGGGTCACTGTGTAATGGTCCCATTGACCCAGAACATTATACACTGATTCAGTGCAGCTTTCCGAAGCTAAGGCACTTCAAAGGTTTTGGAAACCTCATGGCGAGGGGGGAAGTTTTCTTGGAGAGTAAGGGAACAAAGCCTAGGTGACTCTATCATGGGCTAAGCTAAGAGAAGCACCTCTTGGTTGGAGGTCCCAAGAGATCCACAAGAAGCATTCAGCTGGCCAATTTCTCTAGACGCATTTATGTTTTATTTCTTTGTTTTGAACTTTTACAATAAATCTTTGAGAAATCAGCTGGTCTGGAGTCATTAGGAGGGGAAAGGACCCAAGACCGAGGTGAGATAAGAGTGAGGTCTTGGGCAGAGACTGAGTGATGTTAGCTTGTATCACTGGGAAACTTGATATATTCAAGATGGTGTTCATGTTCATTAAAATAGGAAAAGAACCTAATATATTTCTGCAACATACAGAACAGGACATTGTTTTCCTATCTAAAAGCTGGATTTGGGTTACAAGAATACCGTTTTTGCAGCCTCCAAATGTAAGTGGAGATAATATTTCAACTAATCAGATATACCGTTTTGATCTTATGGCTAGCTCTCATATTTATATGCTAGTCTATCCACCTCTACTGCCCTCGTCTTTTAAAAAATGAAATATCACAGAGGTGGTGTGAATTGGTTTGTGATTTATTACTGATGCCAGGGAGTATTATCTCCAAATCTGGGAAGAAAACAGATTTGACCAGAGCTCATATATAAACCTAGATGGCTCTGGCTAGCCTAACATCAGATCTTGGAAGATAAGCAAGGTCAGCCTTGGATAGTACTTGGATGGGAAACCAGGGTTGGTATGCAAAGGCAGGCAACAGCAAACTCTGTTAATCTCTTGCCTTGAAGACCCCTACAGGGTCACCATAAATCACCTGTGACTTAACTGTACTTTCCACCATTATTTTCCAAAAGTGGAAAGCAGATGCTTCCTTGGTAATCATAATTTTTTGTTTCTACATACACATTTATAGATAGACCATGATGTCTAAAATGACAGGTCAGAACCCAAAGTGCTTTTCCTGCACAGTGGACTGACACATTTGTAAGAGGAGACAAAACAACTTATCAGTTTCTATACTCCATCTACGAATGCCTGTGCCATTTAGAAAGGTCCTGAACCTCCAGAGCAGAATTTCAGGAAGCTCAGGGCACTGTTGGGAGGGGGGAGAGCCCTATTCTGTGAGCTTTGTTCTACCAGCAGTGCAATGAATCCCACTCATGGTATTGCTGGAGCAGTTCAAAATAAATTCCATCTTCCCTGGACACTATCAGTTTTTATGATATTCACAGTAAGCCTACAACTGTACAATGATATCTGGGGCCCATCCTGAAATGCTCTGGGTAGGTATTCTGGACTTAGAGGGCAAGCAGGTACTGGCCATTGGCACAGTGCTATACCCTGTCCAGGATAAAGATGACAGATTTATGAATCCATCCACCATTTCCTGGACCTTCTTCGTTCTAGCATGCTCTGCTTGGGTCCTACTGCCTACCTAGTTCTGTCCCCAAGGCACTAGGACCCACCGGAGCATGCTAGAGCAAAGAAGGTCCAGGAAATGGTGGATGAATTTACAAAACTCGTGTCATCTTCTTCCTGGACAAGGTTCAGATGCGTACTGAATTAGAGGGCACTGTAATCAGAAATGCTGTGTCAGTACAGGCAAAGGGAATCCATCATGCACCACAGTCCTAGCTTATGGAGTGGCCTTTAATCCGCCAAGCATCTTGAAATAATTCTGGACGACGTACATAGCCTTGATGAGCCAGTTGCACAGATTTCTTCAGCATTTTCACTACTGCTTCTGTAAATACAACTATGGAAGTAGAGGGTGCTTACACTTTGCTCATATTTGGCTGCTTTGCACAACCATTTGGATGCATTTCCTAACCTTGCAATTTGCAATGCATAAGATTAAATATATATATCTCATCTCACTGAAACATGATTTTCAGCATGTTTCTTACCACTTAAAATTTCTATCTTTGTTTCATGACTCTGTTGTGGGGTTTCAGAAATGAACTGTGTGCCCAAAAGCCTACATGCACATACACAACTTACTTAGCTCTTGCAGATGCTACATTATGTTGTTTCTTGGTCTATTGGAATTTTTTCAAAGGTCACACAGCTCAGACTTGGCAACAAAATGTTTTTAAAACTATCTTGGAGAGTAAGTTTGTTCTTATTATGTGAACGGTTACAGCTTTGAGATGTTATATGGTTTATATGGTTATATGGTTTTTGGTTTTTGTTATATGGTTTTTAAAACTATCAAATTAACAAACAAAAAACCCCATTATGCACAACAAATTGCAAAGTTCCACTAGCTGTTACTTCTAGAAACACCTCAGCCTGCCAAAGCAAAGGATTGTGAGAAAATGGCTGGCCGCTTGTCCAAGGCTGCGGTTTTACAAGCACATTAACTGCTAACCATGCTCTTGTTTCTCCCACAATAAGCTATCAAATTCTCCAGGAACATGTCACTATTAAAAAGAAGCATTAGGAGAAAGGCATTTGTGATGGGTGAGTGTTTAAATGCTTGGCCATTATTTATGTATATATACTTCTTAGCTGCACACCTGAAAGAGTTTCACAGGCCCCAAGAGTCTGGAGCACTTACGCCAATTCTCTTCGGGGGAACAGAACTCCCCTTAATGCTAATTAATTATTCACTCCTATGCTAATTACCCCAACTCCTGTGATGCAGAAGCTCAATGATTCTTTGCCTTGGCAATAACCCTATTATTAAAACTATATTATTTTCCATGCATATTTATAAGCTGAGACAACGCACGACCATAAACTGGCTTTTTTTGGACAGATTTAATGTGCTGCTTCAAGTTTTAGAAAGAATGTGCAGAATACTTATTACCATATAGCAGCTCTGTCATTATTTCAGAACCGCACACTAGTAGGTCAGTGCATTGACGCAACTCACAAAACTTTCCAGAATGAACTATGGTGTAACCACCATATAACATCTCAAAGCTGTAACTCTTCACATAATAAGAACAAACTTTTGAATGTTAGCAGCACCATCTAGTGGCCTCTTGGCCACATTTGTACAGCTTTATTTCTGTTTTCACAGAAACCACTCCAAGTGAATCTAAAAGCATTTTTGTATGCTTGATAAAGGGCACGTCAGGAGTCCTGCGAGGAGGCACAATAACAAGAAGTCAGACCCAAAGGGGAAAAAAACAGTTAAAGCTGTGACAATTCTGCTAATCTATATGGATCCCACGTCCACGCCCCAGCATCTACAAGCAGTGTCAAGAGATTATCAGGGCTCTGAACCTGACTTGGATAGACAAATATGTACAATGCGGTCAGCCACAGCTATGACTGAAGATTTTGCAAACCCCCAGTTTTGGAGAATATATATATTTTTCAAACCCCCAGTTTTTTTGGGGGGGAGGAGGAGTGAGTGAGTGAGTGAGTGAGTGAGTGAGTGAGTGAGTGAGTGAGTGAGTGAGTGAGTGAGTGAGTGAGTGAGTGAGTGAGTGAGTGAGTGAGTGAGTGAGTGAGTGAGTGAGTGTGTGTGTGTGTGTGTGTGTGTGTGTGTGTGTGTGTGTGTGTGTGTGTGTGTGTGTGTGTGTGTGTGTGTGTCCCTGAAGTTAACAGACAGGCTGTAAAAAAGTACTCCTCCACCCACCCTCATGTTAACAACACCGCTACAGCCAAATACTATCAAAACAGATTACAAACCACACTATCACCTTGGACTACGAAACATTTGTCGGGTTTTGCACATAGACATCAGATTGCTTACTGTGGAGACAAGTTTATTGCTCTTGGCCTCCGATCACCTTGTGCTTGGTGTCGTGCTCTGAAGTGGCGGTATGAGTCCCCAGGAATGTGTTGCAGTGGCGGTACAGTCCAGCTCCCTATTTCAACCCTACCCTGAACCTCTTCACAGCCTTTTCACTATCAGCATCCAATGGCAGAACACTTCCTTTCTCCATCCCGAAAATACAACGGCTGCTTCCAAACGATGTCTTTTGGAGCCACCAGGTGAAAGAGAGAAATTTCATGCCAACATTCAAAGTGCATGGACAGGTCTACTGAATGCTGAATGTCACCCCAAAATTCATAGAGAGGCTGTGATGAAGTATGCGGTCACCCCAAAATTCACAGACAGGCTGAGAGGAAGTATGCTCAATGTCAACCCGAGGCTATAAAGGATGAGGAACTTTTCTGCATGCAGACATTGTCCAAACACTCAACTTTTTGGAAGAGTCCCGAACACCATGGCAGCCATCTGCCAGAGGTGAGGGAAACTGGCGCCTAATCTGAAGCGAGAGTGAGAGAAGACCCCCCCCCTTAAAATGATACAATCTACTAAAACAGTCAATAGAACAGATAGCAATAAATAAGAAAATGGACTGAAGAAGCCAGAGCATACTGGGAAAAGAAATTGCCTTTGGAATACCTATAGACCAGGGGTTTTTAAACTATGGCCCTCCAGATGTTCATAGACTACAATTCCCATGCGCCCTACCCCTTGGCTATGCTGTCAGGGGCTGATGGGAATTGTAGTCCATGAACATCTGGAGGGCCAAAGTTTGAAGACCCCTGCTATAGACCCAGCAAAACAAGACTAGTTTGCTCAGCACCTGGACAGCGAGCAGGTTGGTGTCAGGCAGTCTTCTCTTGGGAAGGAATTTCATAAATGGGGTTCCACTGCCTGTGATCACCCAACTAACCCCCAAAGGCAAAGTGTTTGGATGGACCCCTGTTGCAATCATTAACAGACAGGTTCATATGGAAGAAGACATTCTAGTCCCAGGGTGTTTCTGGCTGTATTTTATTCAAACCATGTCCAGGAATGAGGCTGGCTTTCATTGCTCCGCAGGTTTCCTCACCCCTTTTCCTTATTCGGATGGTTGCCCAAGGATCACAGGACATGCTGCAACTGGCAACCCCACCCTGGACTTAGAAGGAAACATCAGAACTTCCTGGTAGTCAGAAGGCAGGATAAGCCTCAGGGAACAGGCTGAACTACCTGGGCAGCAGGAGCAGGACTCACTTGTTCCACTGAAAAGGGTGGGGCCAGCTCAGCCCCAACCTGGCTGCAATCCACAGGCCTCAGCATTTCCACAGAGTGGGGTGGGGCCAGCACACCCCAGAACAGGCTGCAGACAGGGAGGAGGGTCTGAAGCACTGACAGGCCAATCCCAAGCTGGCAGAGCTTGACAGAAAGTCCACCAACCACTAATTATCTGGAATAGGGAGCCAAAAGAGGGAGAGGAACCTTTTGGGGAGGGATAAAAGGAACACAGGGGAGGCAGCCAAGGAGGAAAGAGAGAGTTGAGGAGGGTGCAAGAGTGCTGTAAGCCGCTTGCCACTAAAGTATGCCTGCTGGAAACAGCTGACCTCAATGTGCTTCTTTGCTTCATGGGTAGTTCACCGGGGTACTGGCAAGGATGGTGAGGAGAGAAGGCACTCACAAACCAGCACTCTGAATTGTGCTTGGAGACAACCAGGAGCCAAGTAAGAGTCTTGGCACATAAGAGATGCTTGGTTCTTGTAGCCACTCTGTTTGCAACCTGGCTACCAAGTTCTGGATCCAAAGCCAAGAACAACATACATGTAATATCTTTCATTAGACCCTCAACATTCACAAAAAAGATTGTGCAAATGTTTGCATTCACCAGAGCTCTTCATCAGCTGCAAAACTTAGAAAGATAGGCGAGTGGAAGGATGCTGTGTGACTCTTCCACTCAACAACTATTTTTGTTTATGCTGTGGAGGCTGAACCCTAAGAACACAAGAGACACCCTGCCAGATCACCCCAGTGGTCAGTCCACCTATTCAGTCATTCTGTTTCACATAGTGGCCATACAGTTGCCATGGTGGACTGAACAGGGCATGGAAGTCAAGGTCTTCTCCTGATGTTACTTCCTAGCACTGGTACTGAGATGTTTAATCCCCTTCTAAAGCCATTGCATGCCCTTCCACTGAATTCTAACCCCTTAATCATCTCAGTTCCCTTCATCTGCGCTCTGCAGTATCTTTTTTGAGGTATGGTGACAAGAACTGTGCTCAGCTTTGCAAATGAGACCACTGCACAGGGGCATTACAGCACTGGCTGCATTGTTGTAAATCCTTTCCCTTATAATCCCTAGCATGGAGTTTTCCTCTTTCACTGCCGCAGCACAATTTGTTGAATGTTCACTGAACTATTTACTGTTCTCCGAAGATCTCTCGCTTGTGGCCAAATGGTTGTCACAAGAACAGAACCTACAATTTTGCACAATGTTATTGAACCTGCAGTGAGAACTTTTTACATTGTGTGGTGTTGCGCATACTGCTCACGACAACCAGCCCCACCCCTTCCTGCCACAAATAAGAGCAGCTATTTGAGACACAAAAAGAAAGCCATCAGAAATAGGCCTTAGGAGGCGAAATTCAAGTATTCTAGTTTTAAATCAGGTCACTGTTTCATTAAATTTTACTGCTCTCATAGCAGCAGGCAGTATTTCTAACCTTTTGACCATGACATTAACTTCACACCTGCCAAAACAAAACAGGCTGAAGGCCATCACCAATGTCATCTTACTTCCCCTGTAGAAGAGACAGTCCGTTCTCCTTCACTGGCAGATCTTGATTTATTGCTTCTTTCTAAAAGAGTTGGGAAAAACAAAGGGGCATAGGACAATGAGGGCGATACGGGGCTGAAAAGAAAACTTGCAGCGTAGTGGTTTCCATCAGTCAGGACAGTACCAGTATGGACAAGATTGAAACATGGTTGCAAAACAGGACACACAGCCTTTCCTAAAAATAAGCAGAAAATCATCATTCTTAAAGCCTTACAGTGTTTTTACCCCTTTTAACTTTGTTCACCAATTCAACAGCAGTCACTACCTCTCTACCGATCCTCCATGAAGTTCTGAAACAATTCCCTTACTTCATGTTTACACAAGAAGTAAAAATAATTGACATTCATTCAAGGACGTAGGTAAGGTGGGGTCCCGGGTTCAACCCCACCCCATTACATGTTCAAAGCTCCACCCCATTTGTGGGTTTTTTTGTATTTTTAAGTGTTTTTTCAGTTTTTGACCTGCAGTGGGCACAGGCTTTAGGCTAGCAGCACCAACATTTCAGGGATTTTTGGGGAGACTTTCCTGATGATACCACCCAGGTTTGGTGAGGTTTGGTTCAGGGAGTCCGAAGTTATGGACTCCCAAGGGGGGTGCTCCCTTCCCCCATTGTTTCTAATGGGAGCTAATAGAAGATGCGGCTAGACCTTTGAGGGTCCATAACTTTGGACCCCCTGAACCAAATGACATCAAACCTGGGTGGTATCATCAGGAGAGTCTTCTGAAGATACCCTGAAAACTTGGTGCTGCTAGCTTAACAATTGCACCCCTGACAGTAGGCACACCCCCCCCTTTTAAATCCACCTCCTTTGGCATAGATTTAAAGGGAGAATCTGAGGTCCCCTGTTTAAACATTGAAAACGATGCTGTTTCAGGGTGGGAGAATAATACACCCCAAAACAGCCTCACTTTCAATGTTGTTTTAACTGGGGACTCCAGATGGATTTAAAAGGAGAATCTGGGCTCCCTAATTTAAACACCATTGAAAGTGATGCTGTTTGGGGGTGGATTCCAACATCATAGTGGCTGCCCATGGGAGGGTGGGTACGCGAAACACAGATTTTGCACTGGGCTCTATTTTCCCTAGCTACACCTCTGCCCGGACCCCAGCCTCGGAGAGCTGCTTTTATAAGCACTAAGGCCAGGGGCGGGGCTTGGGGAGGCGAGGCCATGCCCCCAGGGCCATGCCCCCACCCCGAACCCACCCCATAAAAAATCTATACCTATGTCACTGCATCCATTAATGGTACTCTATTGAATGTCTGTCTGAACTTACTGCGTTTGAACTGTACCATAAACCCATCCTTGCACTTCTTGGCGGAAAAAAGACAGGAGCTGGAGGAGAGATTATTGCACACTTTCATGCTCAGTATCTCGAGCATAATATTGCTGGAAAAACCACCTAAGCATTTTTGTGTCGTGCTATCCTTCCTGCATTATAGCTCTTCAGGCCTCATCAAATTCTTTTTTCAAATTCTTAACAGCGGGGCCAAAGTCCAGGCTATCCAAAGCAGACAAACTTTGTACCATTATGTCCCAAGTCTAAAAGCTATGGCTATAGAGAATCTGATTTGCATGCAGGAGGTGTTGGGTTCCTTCGTCAGCACATAAAACATCAGGCAGGAAGAGCTGCAAAATACTTTTTCTGTGATCGCGGAGAGCTGCTGCCAGTCACATTAGACAACAGGCAAGTTATGCCAGGGGTTCTGAGCCTTTTTGAGCATTTGGAATCCTGACACTGTATGGCAGGCACAAAAACAAAACAGCTGCAGCGGGAGGCAGGGCCAGTCACAAAATGATTGCCACAGCTTAACTCCAGTAACACAGTGCAGATCCTTGTGCTGGGTGGGCAGCTGATGCCA
Source organism: Sphaerodactylus townsendi (assembly GCF_021028975.2). Lineage (NCBI taxonomy): Eukaryota > Metazoa > Chordata > Lepidosauria > Squamata > Sphaerodactylidae > Sphaerodactylus > Sphaerodactylus townsendi. Next base: position 29,416,256 of record NC_059432.1, on the reverse strand, counting down.
AAGCAACATTTCAAATATGCACAGCCCATCATATCTCCAATAATCCATTAGAAGCCTTGCTAAGCAAACCCACTTCCTACAAACACTTGGTAGGCACCAGAAAAGTCGGGGACCCCTGTGTTATCCTGTTCACTGTCACAACCCATCTCAGCAAGAGAGGATCACGGCCATTTCCAGTCTTGCTGGCTATCCACCCTTTGATTACCTTTTGAATATGTTGGACTGCAACCTGAGGGCCCCACAATGGACTTGTCTGTTTACCTGGGGTACATGACAAGTTTTATGTCTGTGTGGTCCTTCTCTCCCCTCCCGCAAGGTCCAGACTCTACTCCAGGCATGAGACAGGCTCCCAGCTAATTAGCTGGAGGGGCAATATGTGCCTGACAAAGGAGGGGAAGCAAGGAGGACTCTGAGGGGTTGGTCCAACTTTCCTGCAAGCAAGGTAGCTATCAAGCAACTTCCTGTTGCCTGCCTCATGACCCAGCACAGAGGGGTGGGGGGACCTAGAGCCCCAGGTTTTCTTCTGACCTGCATCTTGGGTTGCAAAGGAAAGACTGAAAAGGCTCAAAGCTGTTGTGTCCAGCTATACCCTTAGAAACACCTTCATGCTCATTAAACTTTCTGTGTAGAAACAATGTTCCCTTTGCCATGTCTTCAGTGACCATGCTCATTTTTCAACAAAATAATTAAATAGCACCACGCTGATCAACACTGCACAGCCGGAGCCCTTCCTCAGTCACTTCAGCCTTCCTTATATTCTTACACACTGATCCCCACCTAATCCTGTAGCTTTTCATCCTTACTGCCTAGACACTTTGAGTCTTTGCCTTTCCCCGTGTCACTCATCCATCAGCATTCTAATATCTAAAAGCCTCTTGATCTTTGAAGCCACTCAGGACCCAAAAGTGGGTTGTGAAGCCCCCAAGAATGGATCACAGGCCAGCTCTCCCTAACGACAGTCCCTGCCCATTGAATCCTTCTTTCTTTCCTCACCAAGTTCTCACATTCTCATCTTCTCCTCCCTCTGACAATGAGGGGAGAATGCTGTCTAACTAGTAACTCCACAGTAGTAGCTGAAAGGGGAAAGTTGGAGAGTAGGTGGGAGCTGCCCAGCCTGCCATGGGAAAACCAGAAAACAGAAAGAGGCATGCCTGAATGGGCTCTTTTTTGATGCTGCTCCTTCAGTGGCCAACCTAATAAGAACATAAGAACATAAGAACTAGCCTGCTGGATCAGACCAGAGTCCATCTAGTCCAGCATTCTGCTACTCGCAGTGGCCCACCAGGTGCCTTTGGGAGCTCACATGTAGGATGTGAACGCAATGGCCTTCTGCGGCTGTTGCTCCCGATCACCTGGTCTGTTAAGGCATTTGCAATCTCAGATCAAGGAGGATCAAGATTGGTAGCCATAAATCGACTTCTCCTCCATAAATCTGTCCAAGCCCCTTTTAAAGCTATCCAGGTTAGTGGCCATCACCACCTCCAGTGGCAGCATATTCCAAACACCAATCACACATTGCGTGAAGAAGTGTTTCCTTTTATTAGTTCTAATTCTTCCCACCAGCATTTTCAATGGATGCCCCCTGGTTCTAGTATTGTGAGAAAGAGAGAAAAATTTCTCTCTGTCAACATTTTCTACCCCATGCATAATTTTATAGACTTCAATCATCTCCCCCCTCAGCCGCCTCCTCTCCAAACTAAAGAGTCCCAAACGCTGCAGCCTCTCCTCATAGGGAAGGTGCTCCAGTCCCTCAATCATCCTTGTTGCCCTTCTCTGCACTTTTTCTATCTCCTTGATATCCTTTTTGAGATGCGGCGACCAGAACTGGACACAGTACTCCAAGTGCGGTCGCACCACTGCTTTATATAAGGGCATGACAATCTTTGCAGTTTTATTCTCAATTCCTTTCCTAATTATCCCCAGCATAGAGTTTGCCTTTTTTACAGCTGCCATGCATTGAGTTGACATTCCCATGGAACTATCAACTAAGACGCCTAAATCCCTTTCCTGGTCTGTGACTGATAGCACTGACCCCTGTAGCGTGTATGTGAAGTTTGGATTTTTTGCCCCTATGTGCATCACTTTACGTTTTGCTACATTGAACTGCATTTGCCATTTCTGAGCCCACTCACCTAATTTATCAAGGTCCGCTTGGAGCTCTTCGCAATCCTTTGTGGTTCTCACCACCCTACATAATTTGGTATCATCTGCAAACTTGGCCACCACGCTACCCACCCCTACTTCCAGGTCATTTATGAATAGGTTAAAGAGCACTGGTCCCAAAACGGATCCTTGGGGGACACCACTCCCGACATCTCTCCATTGTGAGAACTTCCCATTTACACCCACTCTTTGTTTCCTGTTTCTCAACCAGTTTTTAATCCATAGGAGGACTTCCCTTCTTATTCCTTCATTGCTGAGTTTTCTCAACAGCCTCTGGTGAGGAACTTTGTCAAAAGCCTTTTGGAAATCCAAGTAGACAATGTCCACCGGTTCACCCCTGTCCACATGCCTGTTTACACCCTCAAAGAACTCTAGTAAGTTTGTAAGACAGGATTTGCCTCTGCAAAAGCCATGCTGACTCTTTCTCAGCAGGTCTTGCTTTTCTACATGTTTTATAATTTTATCTTTAATGATAGATTCTACTAATTTACCAGGAACAGATGTCAAACTGACTGGCCTGTAATTTCCCGGGTCCCCCCTAGATCGTTTCTTAAAGATTAGTGTGATATTGGCCATCTTCCAGTCTTCAGGGATGGAGCCTGATTTCAGGGATAAGTTGCATATTAAAGTGAGAAGATCAGCAATTACATGCTTGAGCTCTTTAAGAACTCTTGGGTGAATGCAATCTGGGCCAGGGGATTTGGTAACATTTAGTTTATCAATGGCTGCCAGAACTTCTTCCTTGTCTACCACTATCTTCGCTAGTTCCTCGGATTTGCCTCCTAAGAAGCTTGGTTCAGGTGCAGGAATGTTCCTCACCTCCTCTTGGGTGAAGACAGATGCAAAGAATTCATTCAGCTTCTCTGCAATCTCCCTGCCATCTTTTAGTACACCCTTTGTTCCTTTGTCATCTAACGGGCCTACCGCTTCCCTTGCTGGCTTCCTGCTTTTGATGTACTTGAAGAGTTGTTTGTTGCTGGTCTTGATGTTCGCAGCCATGCGTTCCTCATAATCCTTTTTTGCCTCCCTTACAGCTAACTTGCTTCTCTTTTGCCACCATTTGTGTTCCCTCTCATATTCTTCATCAGTCAAACTGGACTTCCATTTTCTAAAAGACATTTTCTTTTTTCTGATAATTTCCTCAACCTCTCTTGTTAACCATGGTGGCTTTCTTGGCGCGGACTGGGTGCTGCCTTTCCTAACCTGCGGAACACATTCCAGCTGAGTTTTTATTACTGTGTTTTTAAATAACCTCTAAGCATCTTGGGCAGTTTTGACTTTCTTGATTTTCCCTTTCAGCTTCCTGCGCACTATCCCCCTCATCTTTGAAAAATTTCCCCTTCTGAAGGCAAATGTAACTACATTAGTAGTTGACACTTGCTCACAAGCAGATATACTGAATCTGACAGCATTGAGGTCGCTGTTCCCTATTGGCTCAACAACACTGACTTCCCGTACCAGGTCCTGGGTCCCACATAGAATTAGATCTAGGATCACCTCTGATTGGTTCCGCAACCATCTACTCTAAGCCACAGTCATTTAGCATATCCAGGAATACTCCCCTTGCTATGACCTGAACATGCATTTTTCCAGTTTATATGGGGATAGTTAAAATCACCCATTACCACTACATTTTTGTTTTTGTTGGCCTCTCTAATTTCTTTTTCCATCTCAGAATCCTCTTGTGCACTTTGGTCAGGGGGACGATAATATATTCCTAATATTAAACTGTCCTTCACACCTGGTATTGATATTGATATCCACAGTGATTCTGTAGGGGAACCAGCTCCCCTTGCATTGTCTATTTTATGTGATACTATGCTCTCTTTGATGTAAAGGGCAACTCCACCCCCAATGCGCCCTGTCCTATCCTTCCTATAGAGCCTGTAGCCTGGTATAACAGCATCCCACTGGTTCTCCTCAATCCACCATGTGTCTGTAATGCCCACTATATCAAAGTCCTCCTTCAAAACTCTGTACTCTAGCTCCCCCATTTTAGGTCGAATGCTTCTACTATTAGCATAGAGACACCTATATACCCTGTCTCTGTCCTTAACCTGGGATTTATGTGCTTTACCCTCAAGTTTTTTGCAGACACTATCCCTTGTCACATGCACATTGCTATGTTCCTCGCTTGTATGTGGTTGATTTAGAAAAACCTCCCTCTCTGTCTGCATCCCCATAGATACTGTATTCCGAACCCTCCCTTCCAATTTTCTTCCCATCAAAATGAACACTGCAAATTTGGGGGGCAGGGACCTGCCTTTTGCTTATCCTTGTGTGTAAAAACACCATGTATGCAGACACATCTGTATAAAAATCTGAAACAACTCAGTGGTCTCATATTTCTCCTCCCCTTGGAACTAAGCATTTGAGAGATGTGGAACTCAGCTGGCAACAAAATTAAAAGAGTGAGAGGATCTCTTTCCCTAACCAGAGTATGCGACTTAAAAATGAATGGCCTAATGCAATAAGGATAATTTAAAAGAAAATTTAATAGTCAGCCAAATATACAGCAATTAGAATTACCTAAATATCACATAAATTACAAAACAATTGGTATATAGCATAATAGATTTTACTATAAAACAACTGATATACCTCTGCAATCCATCAAGACCCCACCCCAATCATTCACAATTAAACACACAAAAACCAAAGGATATTGTGCCAACACAATTCAGACCTTGGAGTCACAGAAAATAAAAACCAGACTGAGTACATTCATTCGTTCAGGTACAAAACATTTAAGTTGTATAACTCACCCTTCCCCCACCCCACTAGTTAACACAGCTTTAGGTGCAATTTCACATGCATCCATTTATTTTCCAGCACAGTTCCCAGAGCATTAAAGTGCTTATGTGCACTCTGGTTTCATTCATGTTCAGATGTGCAATATCATATTTGGACATTTTAATTCAAAGTCAGTTCAGCCAGTTTAGATATTTTATATCCAGTGCCAACATTTATACATGTTATTTTTCAAAGCATATTGAGAAAATGATTTAGACAATGTGTGTAAAATGTACATTTTGTTCCCAAGACCACTGGTTGCACTCTCCGTCCTGTGACTGGATTTCATATAAAGATTAATCTCCAACACAACTAAATATTTAAAGGAGAGATGGTTCAGAAAAACATGACAAAAGAACATTTCCTAATCCTACATGGAAAATTTCTCAGATTTGATGTCGACACCAGATTCGTACAAATATCCATAAGTATGAAAGCTTTAAACGTACACTAACTCTTCAGTTAGCAAAACGATCACCCATAATTACAAATGTGCAGTATTTAGCTCACTGATATGTAGTGGAGTAATATTTCACAGCTGATTGGCTCACCATTCTGCATTTCAACTCAACTGTTGATCAGCATTGAGCAGAAGGTACAAAACAAGCAAAAGACAACGTTGAATGTAAGGCTTCTGGATGGAGGATATGCAAGAGCTACTTGTACTTAGTATGGAGTACAACTGATTTACTGCTGTCTGCTTTGGCCTCCCCACCTCAAACTTCTGACTAATCAAATTGCTCTCCATGAGTTATGCCACACAAGTCTCACGTCAAAGATTCAAATTTAGCTGGTTTCATAAATCTGAGTACTAGTCTAAAGTCAACTTTCCTGTTTGCGGATGCACAGATGGGGTGTGAATTTCTGGGTCCCTTTATTCGGCAATTCACTTCGTTCTTGGCATGCAAGCACGTGTCTCGGTAGCCATCATCATATATGAAACTTCGCAGGGTTTTTTTAAAAAAAAATGCAGCCTGCATATTCCTAGTCAAGAGATAATTTTGTAGGAGGCCTGCTTCAGAAGGAACTGGATGAACCAAGGCTCTGGACCCCATTATTTTACATGCATTGCTCTTGAGGCTGCCGCTACAGAAGCTGGTCAGCCAACTTTTGTGGGTTTCTTGGTTGGTAACAGGGTTGGGGCTGGGAGATTGACAAGTGTGAGCACAGCCGTTTCCCTATGAACTGGTTTTAGCATAATAGATTATAAACAATTAGAATAATGCTCTCTAATAGTAGAGCGGCATCAGCGGAGTGAAACTATTAAAGCATTCCAATTACACACCTCGGATGCTGCACGAGGTCACTGAAAAGGTACCAAGCCTGAAGCAAAAGGCACTCAGCAGAGATGGTTATTGCAAACAGTGTAAACTATAATAATTAAAAATAGCTAACAAATGGGCAGAGATGTTCATATGAACTAGCTGCAGTTCTTCTAAGGGTCATTTTCCAAAGGGTCATATAATATGAATCAATTTTTAAAGATCAGACTTAACAATACCTACAGTGATTACAGCTTCCTCTTTCTTCCAAAAATTAGTATTTACGAAATTAATTTTTCAGTTAAAATGTGTACTACGCTTTGCATCTTAAGTAACAAACCATCCATTTCCTATGTAACCTCTTTTGAGCTTTGTGGTCAAAGACTCTAGCATACGTATTTACTAGAGCACAAGTCCAGCTGACTCCACGAAACTGGCTTCTAGGTTAAGATGCAAAGTTTCTTGCATCAAGCTTGCAGTCCACCAAACTGTTAATCTGAAAAAGCTCCTTCCTATAATTTAAGCATCTCATACAGAATAGTACGTATGGTATAGGCAAAAATACAATTTTACTGTACAGCAAAAATAATCTGTTTGAAAATACAGCCTCCATGTGAAACACCATTATACACAGTTTCATTGTTTTTGAAAAACTAGTTAGTTAAAATAGTTAAACATTTCATAATACCATTATCTTAAATTTAATTTGAATCTATGCAACAGGAACCACCAATATCCAAAAATACCAAGAATGAAAATGTATTGTTATAAAAAATTATACAATTTAAATTCTTATCAGGTAGGACTGTACACAATTTTCCATATAACACACTTTAAAAGAAACACTTCCACAAACACAATAAAAGCAATACTTTAAGAGCCTGCCCTTGGGGAGACAAGAGCTGCCTTGCCCAATTCAATTCCACTTACTTTCAACACCTTCACGATGCTTACCTCAGTCATTAGTTCACATTTCCCTTTCAAATTAGATCCGCAATCCTCTGACAACACTTTGAGAGTAACGTATACTGAAGTATTCCTCAATCTATGCCAGGGCTTTAATTCCAAACTCACTGGGTGCTGTGATGCATACACCAAGCTCTCATCCAAAGCTCACCTTAACATGGACAATTCCATTTTGCCTAAACAGACAAGAGCTGACCACTCCATATGTGAACAAGAAAACTTCATAGGTGCCAGATACCCCAGTGTACCCTGCACAAAGAGCAAGTGGACTGAAATATAGAGACCGCATTCACACATTATGTACTATACTAGTATACTATCCCATTATACTATTATACTATCCCATTCAGAGTATTTATTGTACTTTTTGCTCACTAGTTAAAATCACAAAAAGATTAGTTTCAAAACATTACTTTAGACACCAATGTGTGAAAAAGTCAGAATGTACTGTTTCCTATCATAAGCCAAAAGTGATCTATTACCCTAAAATTTTGACTTTGCCCAACTTCCTATTTAAAGCATTTTGTCTTTCAAATTCAATAAATGTTTTAACCAATTCAGGTGAAGAAACTGAAAATTAGCTGGGATTATTTTCTGTGAGACCATCTGACAATGTTGTAGTTGCAATGTTGTAGTTAAGTATCATAAGGAGAATAGCAAACCACCACAAAATACTAATGAAACACGGCAGAGGTTAATACCCTACAGACTGCAGGATTTCCACTGGTACAACACAAGAAATACCACCTACTTCCACCAGACATAGTTTTTGTATACAAAAATATTCTGTGTTAAAAGTTCCTGCCAGTAAGAATGCTGACAACTAAACTAAGCTACCAATAAGAAAACTGATAAGAATAATTAACAACTTTTTTGCAATATGGCTTAAGTTATTTAATTGAACACTGAATATACCTACTCACAAAAGTTAGTATCACTACATTCTGAATCTCACATTTTAGCTTTTTATTTTTTTTAACCATTAAGGCTCTCTTTAAATCTGTGTTAAAAGCATCTCTCTATCAAATGTTTCTGTAGGAATACTATTTCCAAAGTTTTGATCTATACCTGCTTGCTATATTTTTGTTGCTTCCAATTTAATACAACCCATACTTTAGTGAACCTTATGCGATATGTCTTTAATACACTCCTTGACAGTGCTGTTTGCCTTATCGATGAAAGACAAGTTACAAGGATTGATATTGTCTGGAAATCTATGATTCATTCTATTTCAATCTTAGTAACCCAGAGAACAAAAGAAGGCAAGAGGGAAGGAATTGTTTGAGTAATTCTCTTACAGTTCTAGCCTAGTTATCTGCCAAATGAATACAGGTTACTTCTACATCTTGTTACAGATCTGAACTCAAGCAAGGTGCTCTTCTTGACCCAACAACGAAATAGTCTTTGTGGTTACAGAAGAGACTTTCCCACAGCCAAGCCATGGTAAGATCCATTTCCCTCAAAAAAATCTGCGCACATCAGTTCTGCAGATGTGTCCCTACCTAATGGTGAAACTGGTATTGAAGATCATTGCATAAATATCTCAAATAACCAGTCTACACACCCACCCACCCACCCACCCCCCACCCACCCCCCGCTTTTTTCCCATGAAGTACATGCAGGTTTAACTCAGGTTTTCTGACAGAGCAATGTTTAACCAGGACAGATTCTGGCCATATAAAATTAGATAATGTTGAAGCTATTTATTGTGGCCATTGTTATTCTTTGGCAAGAGGCAGTGTATTAATAATAAATAAGTAGGAACAGTATCTTCAGTTGGAGACCAGCGATAGGACTTCTGAACTTTTCTTGAGTTAGATGCTCATAAAATCATAGTTGCATTTTAACTACATTTTCCACTGGTGGAAGACACTTTTGCCAGAAGGAGTGGGTATTTTCCAATTCACCCGGAAGAACCCCATCCTGTTCCCAATGATCCACCAATCAAATGCTTGATTTTGGAAGACACTGCAGTCTGTGGGGGGAGGGAGGGTTGCTGCTCAAATGTGTGTCAACGCAGTCTGTTCATGTTAAGATACCCACCAAGAAATGTCATATTAATGCAAAATATTTCCACTTATTCACTATATAGCGACTTGCTTACGATAATGAACTAAACCCAGCCATAATCTGATGAGTTGCTCCAGATGTCCCCCTCCATTCTTGTAGCCAAGTAGTTGACTACATGAACAAGACTTTGCGAGTACAAACAAAACAGGGTCTCTGAAAAAACAGACAATTTAACATACAATCCATTATATTTCTCATGGTCTTTAAATGGCCAGCAAGTCCTATTACACCATTTTTTAAAAGCGTTGTTTTGACAGCACCTGCATAAGAGTTTAGTTATTAGATGAGCTAGGAAAGGATGAGAGCCCCCAGCCAGATTTAAGAATGCAGCAGTATGATCGTATCTCACTAAAAATGCTGGTCCTGTAAGAATACAGATTAAAAAATATATATTTATCCCTTACATAGAATCATTCCAGTTTTGAAGATGCGGCATATACCCTAGGACAATTCTAGAGGATTCTTCTAGTAACCCGTTGTTTAAAGATATGGCTCAGTGTTCTGGCTGCACAGACAGAATTTGATTAAGCTAAAACATTTAAGGGTATGAACAAGCTGAATCATTTTATCGGATATAAATTCTCTTCCAATTTAAATCTAAGCTGCCTTGGTTAATTTTTTTTTTACAGCTACCACTTAAACCTCATTAGCTCTTCCCTTGTTTTACTAAACTACAAATGATTTTCCTGAGTAAGATTATAAAATATTGGATCATTCTACCAAAAGTACAAAGACAAGAAAAACAGGGAACAATACAAACCAACATAGAACAGGATCACAAGTGCAGAAATGTTGTTGCTTTTCTTTGTAATTGGCCCCCAGTAGAAATCATAGCAAAGAATTCAGGTATCTAAAATATTCTGAAGGACAGTAATTAAGTTCTTCAGCCCGTGAATGTAGCCCTCATCTCCTGTGTTGCTAGGGAACACGTGCGCAAAATCTATCATCCGCACTTCCACCTCTGAGCCATCTGGCACCACAGTGGGCCTGTGGCAGAAGACTTTTTCCAACTGAGGTATCACATTTCCATTCAGATGTTCTTGTGAAAAGCATGCACTGCTCTTCCATATGTTGTCCTGTTCCACAGTCTCGACTTTGAGTGAAATTTGACTCTGGTGCCTTTTGTGAAGTGCATACATTTTAGAGAAGCCTCTGCTTACGGAGGACTCGAGCTTGCCATTTTCTGGAGAACTGATGACACGAACGTTGTTGTTGTAGTACTCCAACGTATTGCCACTTGGGCCGTGACCCTTGGATGCTCTTCTCTTCTCAACCAAAGTGCTGTCATTTAGCCACGCTGCTGTCATCTGAGATGAGCCATCATAGACGAACAGTAAGGAACTTGCATAAAAGTTAAGATGCTTCTGGCTCTCAAACCACTGCAAGATTTCTTTAATCTTCTGAATACTGGCAACAACAGCATCTTTTCTCAGGTAGTATCCATTGTGGAAAAACCGAGCCACGCCTGCAAGGAAGACATCACTGAAATTAGAACCTGATGACATGGAAAGTTCAAAGTCTCAGATACAAAAATATGCTTGAAAAAGCAAAAATGATAAGTGATTTTGAGCTATTATCATAATGGAATATGGGCCCAAATCATTCATTCATTCATTCATTCATTCATTCATTCATTCATTCATTCATTCATTCATTCATTCATTCATTCATTCATTCATTCATTCATTTATTTATTTATTTATTGTTTAAACTTCTATACCGCCCAATCCCCTATTTTGATAGACAGTTTGCAAGTCTAACACTTCATTTCAGAGGAAAGTCTGATCTAGAGTAGCAAAAGGGGACCTAATATGTCCCTAGTTAAAATTTCAACTCTGATATGAACTCACTATGTGCCATTAGCTAAGCCCCTCATTCTTATACAGGGATAATAAAACTTACAGGGTTACTGTAAAAGTTGCAGAGAATGAATACGAAGCAGAATACTCAAAATATACATTATAGATACCCAGTACTTTAAGCTTCACGCTAGAGCAAGGACACATTTATTCAATGTATACATTTCACATCTCTTCCTCTTCAGTCATCCCCTATATCTCTCTCTCCCTATGGCCTCCAGTGATATTGCCCTCTAAAGCAGAAATCCCCAAGCTTTTAGAGCCTGTAAGCACCACCAGAATTCTAACGTACATTGGTGGGTACAAGATGACTGTCACAGGAGGCAGAGCCAACCACACAGAGGAAGCTCAAGGGCAAGAGAAAAGGGAATTTTTTTTTAATTAGGAAAGGGTGAGAAAATAAAACCAACACTTCAAAGTGGCTTCCTCTGAAACAATGCCATTTTAATCTACATGGCCAATCAGACCTGCAGTGGCCAAACAGAAGCCCTGCTGGGGAAAGGCCTTACCCATATTCTAAAAACACTTGGCACCAAGAAAGGTTTCTATGGGAAGCGTGGCACCCATGGTCATCACAATGGGATCCCCTACTCTAGAAATTGCTTAGCTTTATTCTATTCTATTGTCTTTAAGTCTAACTACCAAGGATGCCACATATAGGTCATAAGCCCGATCTATAGTTCTCTTGTAATAAAGATCAGAAATTCCCCATTCATTTAACACACTGGATTAAAAGATAACACAAACATTACCATCTTTTATTGTCTCTTTTGTTAAGCTTCTTCCATAGTGCTGGTTTTGCGTCTCATAGCTGTCAGAGTGAATGTGATAAACCTTTTTTTAAAAAACAGAAAAAAAGAAATGAAGTGGCTCTCCGGCTCATTTCTCAAGAGTTTCTCCTTGCCCCGAGGATCAGTTCCAAAGTAACATTCTGTATACATAGGACAAGTTTTCTTCAGCATGAGTCACCCACACAATTAACTCCGAAACAATTCATACACTGGTCCTGCATAGAAGCTTAAGCTTGGCTCAAAAAGAAAGTCTTTTGAAACAATATAAAATATTGTAATTGCCTCACCAAGTTCCACGATGAATTCTAGACTTTTGCATGACTGATTTATTTATACCCATTTCAATCTAGCTTCTAGTTGAGTTTTGTACCAGACATTCTCCAATAAAAAGATGGAGGAATGTGACAGCATTGATACTCCTAGACATCTAAACAATTTCCAGTGTTATCAGTCATGATATCCTTCTGGGCAAGTTGGCAGAGATGGAAGAGGCTTCTACTCAGTTTGTTGGCACATGATACAGGGTTCAGCAAGACTGCATCTTTTGCCCTGCATTGCCCTGGGGAATGTTGCCCAAAGACTTGAAGTGTCCTCAAAAGAAGACGGCACCCAGTATGATTTCTCCTTTTCAACTGAGTCAGGTGATGCTGTGAATGTCTTGAAAAAGCATCTAGAGGCAGAAAGGGGGCTTGCAGAGGGAACATCAGCATTACCAGATAAGACCAAGGTACTGTAGATCAATAATATAGGAGGAGGAGGAGGAGGAGAAGAGGAGGAGGAGGAGTTTGGATTTATATCCCCCCTTTCTCTCCTGTAGGAGATTCAAGGGGGCTTACAATCTCCTTGCTTTTCCCCCCTCACAACAAACACCCTGTGAGGTAGGTGGGGCTGAGAGAGCTCAGAAGAACTGTGACTAGCCCAAGGTCACACGGCTGGCGTGTGTGGGAGTGCACAGGCTAATCTGAATTCCCCAGATAAGCCTCCACAGCTCAAGCAGCAGAGCGAGGAATCAAACCCAGTTCCTCCAGATTAGAATGCACCTGCTTTTAACCATTATGCCACTTAATATAGTTAATTAAGTTATATTTATTTGTTATTATGTAATAATAACAGAAAAATTGTCATTTACATTAGCAGTTAGTAATTGGGGGAGAGGTAAAAATCTGCTGCCTGAAGGCTAATTGTCTAGGCTTTGAATATGCTTCAGTGTCAGAACCCAGTTTATAAATTCAAAGGCAAAATTATTCACATGATTAATGAACCGGGAAAGTCAATTAACATTTCACTAAAGGGATGTTATGAAGGAGTTTTACAGTATAAAAATAGTATGAACTTGGCAAGCACACACAAGATAGAAGATGCATTAGATTTAAGGCGGAACAGCTATTGTATTGTCGAAGGCTTTCACGGCCGGAATCACTTGGGTGCTGTGTGGTTTCCGGGCTGTATGGCCGTGTTCTAGCAGCATTCTCTCCTGACGTTTCGCCTGCATCTGTGGCTCCTCTGATCCTCTGAAGATGCCAGCCACAGATGCAGGCGAAACGTCAGGAGAGAATGCTGCTAGAACACAGCCATACAGCCCGGAAACCACACAGCACCCAAAGGAACAGCTATTTTTCACCACACTGAGGTCTCTGAGTGTCAGTATTAGGGGTGCCTGCTTGATACATTGGCACTTGAGGTAGCTTCTGACAAAGCACATCCATGGGTAGCCTTACATGAGTGCCTGAAAGTGGTAGCATGCATGAAAACAACCAGTAAACTGAAGCTCAGTCCAGACAAGACGGAGGTGCTGTTGGTCACATGATATTGCTCAACAATATGGCTGATCTGGGAAAGAGAAATCAGCCAGTACTGGACGGGTCTGCAGTCCTCCAGAAGAATCAGGTTCACTCATTCAGGACACCCTTTAGAGCCAACACTATAAAGTGCATGTATCCTTTGTGGAATAAAGTGTTGTTGGTCAGCTATACTGGTCCAAGTATACTGGTCCAACTAATGAAGCCTGAGGCTCGAGAAACATTATCTGACCAGTTATTCATGCTATGATCACAAGTACTGTACCTGGGACTGCCCTTGGATAGTTCAGAAGTTTCAGTTACTACAAAATGCTGGAGAGGTTGCTTGCTGGTACAGTATAACATACAGGGAATAATTTGAACCAACTCTGAACAATCCACACTGGATACTTGATTTGCTTCCAGGACCAATAAGGAAGTGCTGGTTAAGTTCTTACAAGAGTTGCTGATAGCCAGGTGGACCTCTGCTCTGGCTCAATGCACAGAACACTCTTTTTAGAAAATCTGAATAAAAGTCCTTGCATATACAGAGCTGATACTTACTGTAATCAAACAGTGTTTCAGCACTATTCTATGCATATGTTACAGGGAATTCTGTATCTTGAGAATACATGAAGGTAGTTTCAGTTAAATAAAAAAAACACAGACTGAAAACACAAATTTCATAACCGATTAGAATATGAAACAAATCTAACACAAACCTATGTTTGCCAACAGAATTACAATCAAAATATATTGTAAAATATTGTATTTATCATACAACATGTGATGAACAGTGTTGGCCAAAAAAAGTTAATCTCGCAGCAAAGTTATTGAGTGAAGACAGAAAGAACCTGAGAAAGACGACCAAGAAAACAGTGTGATAAAAGAGGAAAGCAATGCAGTAAAATAGGGGATGGAAGAGAAGGACATATTTAAAAGACAGGACACATACATATTTATAGCATTACTATTAAATATTGAGAGGCACAGAGAGAGAATGAACAAACAAACACATCCTGTTAAAATCTCCTCTAATTCAATTCAAAAGACCTCCCCTGTTTTCCTCTAAAACTGTTACCAGGGAAACATAGAGAGTGGGCCATTTTTTTTACACATGCAAACACTCCAAGAAAGGCAGCAAGGGGCTGTCTTTCCTATTTGGTAACATACTTGTCCCCAAAATGAGGGAAGCAAGACTCCACTCTCCATTTCTATCTTTGTACAATCCCAGAAGAAAAATATTTTCTGAACAGGACCTTAATTGTCCATTTCTGGTTAAGTGCATAAGCCTATCAAGTCCAATGAAGAATTACTTCTTACCCTCATGCCGAGCACCAAGAATCCAATCTCTTCCATTAGTGGGTACTTGCTGACCTGCTGTTTAATCTTCTCAGCTGAGGCAAATGGATCATAGCTTTTCTGGCCTATTTTTACATCCATTATACATGGCTTTTTAAACCTATGGGTCACATCTTCCAGTTTCAGGTACAAATCTGTTAACAATCCAGAATAAAGATTTATAACACTTGCATTAACTAAATCAAACAACCCATTAGATGCCACAAGAAACTGAACCAGTTTTACACAAAGCAGCACAGTAGAATCTTGCATCTACCTGTTATTTTAGATTCACACCTCACACCACACTCCATCCCACCCAAACAGTTATTTATTAAGCTTCCTTTCTATTATTTTCATTGTCTGTCCCCACACATATCCACCCACATTCAAAACTAAACCAGTTTTTAAGGTTTATTCAAATACTGCACTGCTTAGGCTTATTTTATATGTACTGCTGCATTACTACTTATATGAATACTAGAAGGGCACCCGTGCTTCGCTACGCATATTTCATCACAGGCTCTCTGTGAATTTTGGGGTGACATTCAACATACTTCTTTACAGCCTGTTTGTGAACTTTGGGATGACATGCAGCATATTTTCTCACAGCCTGTCTGTGGACTGATGGGTTTGTTTTCACATATTTTGCAGCAGCTTCCTGTAGTTGTCTTTTTCTAATGCAATGTGTTATTGCTCTCTTTCACCTGGCGGGCTCCAAAAGACGTCATGTGGAAGCAGCCGTTGTATTTTCGGGATGCAGAAAGGAAGTGTTCTGCCATTGGATGCTGATGAGTGAGAAGGCTGTGAAGAGGTTCAGGGTAGGGTTGAAGGGCAGGGAGCTGGACTGGACTGCCACTACAGCACATTCCTGGGGACTCATCCCGCCACTTCAGAGCACAACACCAAGCACAGGGTGATCGGAGGCCGAGAGCAGTAAATTTGTCTGCACAGTAATCAATCTGATGTCCATATGCAAAACCCAACAAATGTTTCGCAGTCCAAGATGATAGTGTAGTTTGTAATCTGTTTTGATTGTATTTGGCTGTAGCGGTGTTGTTAACATGAGGGTGGGTGGAGGAGTACTTTTTCACAGCCTGTCTGTTAACTTCGGGGTGACATTCAGCATGCTTTTTTGCAGCCTGTTTGTTGAAGCTGGTGTTTGACTGTCACCCTTAGAATGTTCGTGCAGCATGTCTGTGGACTGAGGGGCTGGTTTGCCCTTAGAATGTTTGCGCAGATGGCCAGAAATGAGCAGTTAAAGCAGTAAATGTGTAATAACTCGAGTAAAACTGAATATTTTGAAAAATCCTTTCTTAGTGAGCACCTAAACCACATAATGAACCAGTGTGCCAAATTTCAACATTGTAGGTTCGGTAGTTTTTGAGTTCTGTGCACGAGTCAGTCAGTGAGTCAGTGAGTGGTATTTCGCATTTATAGATATAGATCCCATAATGGCATCTGCATTATTGTTGTGGGCAACTGAATACAGATAAGGTGTTTTGACATACTAGCACTGCCCTAGATCTAGAGATGTTAAATTAATCTTATTCAAAAATCAACTGCGTTTGCAGAAAATTGCCCATATTTACCTTTGCAGAAAATTGCCCATACCTCCTATTCAAAAGAGCATATCAGTATAGAGTTTCATGATATCTTACATGGCAGGATTTTATTAAACAGTACAGAGATTCTCAGTTTTTGACGCTATGAAAGATGTCTCCATAATTACTTTTATCTAATTACAGCCTAGAACAGAGTCACTTAGGCAACCATACCATCAGGAGCAGTAGGTGGTGACCAGGTCCCATAATATTTTGGCAAATATTTTCGCAATTCTAGAAACACAGGATCTTCACAGTCGGCAGCATACACCTGAAATAAAACAAATATACAGATTAAAAATCTGTGTGAAAAGTACTCACATACTTTTCGTAGCAAGCCAACCTTAGCTTTGAGAGACTCCTTTCAGTTTAAAACCTTACAAAGAAAGAAATATCTGTTCAGTTTCCCTCCAAAATGAAGGCTATGAATGTATATAAAAATTGACATTAAACCTTATAAACAATACAGGTTCAACCACCCCAACCTACAGTGAAAAAAGGAACTCTGACAATTTAACACAGCAATAAACACATTTTTAGAGCTAAACAAAGGTTATGCAGAAGTTGCTGGGGGGACACACAGTCATTACGGAATCTGTGATGAATAACTTCGGTCTCAGATAACACTGGTTTAGCCAAACTGGATGGGGGGGGGCAGAGGGGCAATGGTGATCTCTCTTTCGCCTTCACCAGAGATAAAACTCTATCAAGGATTGGATCGAGATCAACATTTTTGAGAGTACATGGGCTGCCACCCAGAGTATGATTTTCTTGCCAACCTATTCCATGGCAACACAAAACAAAAAACTGCACTCCAAGGGCAGAAATAGTTGCTCCCACAAAATGTTAGTCTAGAACCAAGCCCAAGTGAAACATCTGAGTGATGTGAATTTTCTAAAATTACTAAAATAATAACTTTTAGAAAATTATTTTGTTGGAATGATAAAGCCACCCCATGGTAAGTATTTGATGGGAAAATTCTTAAGTCAGCTCCATCAACTATTGAACAAGAACAGCTTTAACAACCATCAATAAGAGCAGCCACTACTGGAGTATATCTACAAACTCCAGTCAGGAACTGACAACTATGCAGCTGTTAAAAGCTAGGAATTTTTAACTTCTCACTGACTGCATTTGTTATAAGTTAAGATGAACGCCTGCTCCTAAAATATTAACATAAATATATTATTAAATGTTACAGTTCTGCTTTTTTCATTCACTATCATACTACAAAATATATAACTGATCAAGAACAAAACAAGAAAATCTCTTCAGTGATTCAGTCACCCCAAGGCCAGTGGAACCAAATCCCATCACCTCTGTGACTTAGATTGCTACATTTTTAGAGAAGACAAACGTTTGACTCTTAATGGGCAACTTCTGTAGAAACAAAAAACATGTCCTTTTTAAAGACCAAATAACAGTTTATTTCAAACAAGAACAGAAACGTAAGTTACAGAACGTACAAATTACTGCCAGTCTGATCTATTTTGTGTTCCATAGTGGGAGAAGTCAAATGACAGAATACAACCAGAATACAACCCCTCCCATATGGACCAAGAAGTGGCTGAATCTCACAAAACGTTAAAATCCTACTGTACATTCCAAATAATCACTCAAGCAGACTTTGTATGCATTGATGGAAGGAAACTGATTTCATAGTTTTCTATCACTTGCTCAAGTTGAAATTAACTAGAACAATATTAAATGTCTATCTTAAAGTACTGAAACAGAAAAATCAGTAAAATCTTTTTTCCACCACAAAGAAAAGAACTAATAGATTTGCAAAGACAAAATGAATAGAAGAAACAAAATAAATAGAAGAAGAAACACAGGACACCCAAGACAGAGATCCTGTTTTAGGGAACTCTGACTGGGATAAATGTTATTTAGGTATATAATACCTGTCAAGACAATGAGCTTTCTTTGACCAAAATTCCATTTCCAAGATTTTTTCTCCTGTTCTCACCTAAGTGAATACCAGATGTCAGCTATTTGGTGAGAGCAACCCTCCCCATACTGGCCGTTATGAACTCAAGGCCACCAGCATTCCACCTTATGAACTCAAGGCCACCAGCATTCAACAGCCCTAACAATGAATTCACTGGTTACAGCGGAAAAGGTCGGGAGGTGGAAATTTCATTCATCATCCAGAAACCTCTCTCTGGGCAGTGTCTTGCTTGCTTGTAGGAGGTCAGCAGATCAGTGGCCTATGAATGTACACTATTCTCAAAGGTGTCCCTTGTTTCTCTTTCCCCTCCAACTTCCTTTTCCTTCGATACCTATGCATTTGGCTTTGCTGTGTTATTCTGCCATTGTATCTACTTTTGATTATGCTGCATGAAATTGAATTGTATCTGCCTATGCTTCGAAGTACTCATCATATATGATGTAAAAAACCTTCACTAAATCTGGAAAGTTAGCTTTGAAACCTCACATGGAAACCTCACATCGCTTTTGACCTTTTTTTGTCTAGTTTCCTCATCATAAAGTTTATTTAGATTTATGGTGTTGTTGCTGTAAGTTGACTAGTCCTGAGCAGGGTAATTTCAGTTAAGTTACCAAAGGAGTATCTTGTTCCAGGGTCTTGGGTGGGAGACAAGGGAATAATTTGCTCAGAACAAGGTGAGGCAGCCTTGGCACCATCGTGCATCCATTTTAAAAATCCTTTAATTCAAACGAAGCCTGATGGTCACTTTTAGAAATAGAGTTTCTGCGTTGTCATTGCACTATAAAATTCTGCTCTTATTAAATTTTTCATACTATTCTATAGACACATCATAGTCACCTAGTTATAGATATAAAATCCAATTCCTCACATTCAAAAAGTCAAAGAATCTTTTATGTGTATGTATGTGTATATATGTGCGTGTGTGTGTGTATATATATATAATTGTGTAGCTTGAATTTTCCATTATATATTTGTATACTTCATCTTACATTTTCAAACAATACATTTTTCCCATTTTGCCCCCATAATATCTTCTTTACAGTTTTAACCAAACTGCAGTAAATTCATTCTTTGTTGCCTCTTCTCCCATATTTCTTCATTGACTCCAGCTTCTTTCATCCAGTCCACGTATATTGTTCATATCTTCAAAATTTTGCTCTGCTTCTCTTGCCACAGTTCATTTTTTGGTATTATATCGAAAATATCCAGTGTCACTTGTTCCCAAATATATTCCAGCCATTTCTGGATTGTCAATTTTTTCTTTTCTTTCAAAGTCAAAGAATCTGATCCACATGAAGCAAATACGCTTCACTGCACAAGACCGCTCCTAAATGGAGTAGGCTGTGTACTCCTTTTGGCTTTAATAAGGCATGGAATCATTTGCAACTGAATGTTTCAGCCAAAGTTGCTCAGAGTACTCGTTCTAATGAACTATTTACATTTCACTCCATGTTCACTCTAGGCAACTCTTGTTGGAAAGTACATAATGCTCACCATCCAACTGCCACCAAAAGCATTTGTATTCTCCCTCCCTCCATTTTCTCTTCAGAAGAGTATTAGCTTTTATTTTATACTCAGCCTGCGAACAACTTCTAGGCTGCCTGTGCCATGATACCTGGTTAATCACGACAAGTCACAGACTTCTCTAGGTGATCTGGTTTACAAGATAGCAAGGATACTCTAGTATGTATTAATAATTAAAACGAATGCCGCACAATATTACATACGAGTACCCCAACCCTGGATCGCCAGTAAGGTATTTCAGTTGCCAGTGGTATCATAGTACAAGGCTCATTCAGTGGAAAAACACTGCAAGGAGCAACAACACAAATTGCACCAACATTAAAAGGGCAGCTGATGTATGGACAAGGTGAACCCTGATTCAGAAAACAAGATTAACTATGGCTTGAAAACTGCATTATTTAATATATAAGCTATGTTCCATAATTTCAGATTTTTCTAGAGCCGCTTTCCCCTAGTAATGAGGAAAATGCCCCCAGAGACACATTCCTTACTGGCACTGCAATAAACAACCAGGCTCAGTCCACCTACTTTCTACAGCACTAACTGGCTGCACAATTTGGAGGGCAACTGCTGACCACTCCAAGGATGGCATGCAGTTTTCCCATCTTCTTCTCATTCCTGCAGCACCATCCAGCCCCCAGGAATGACTATTGCAAAGGCTGCAGGACCCACACAAAGAAGTAGTCATGCAGAGTGAGGAAGGGCACGGAGGGGGAAACAGTTTCTCTTTCCTTTTCAGCATGCTCATATAAACAAGAATTATTCTCTGTTTCCATTTCCTTATGTTGTACAGTACAGACAAAGCCAGCCAGAATCTGCAGTCGGCTGGTTACACCACTATACCACCTGTGATGGTCATCTAAAGTATTTGACATTTGCACTACCAGGGAAACTCTTCTACAAAAGACCTTAAAATCTTAGGCCTGGTATAGTTAATTGCCATCTTTTAACGTTACTCACCTTTTTCAAGAGTGACCACAATCACCATCTTCAGACTTTGCAGTCTGGGTCCCCAAGAGTATTCAGATTCAGAGGTTTTTTGTGAGACATTCAAGTTTGGTTCCGGTTGACATCAAAGCATAAATTCTTCAGTTAGAGGACTTGGAATCAGTGACTTACCTTGTTGTAGAATTCTAGTTCTCTGGGCCCTCGAGGAGGTGGCTGCAATTGTTTCAAGACTGTGCCATCAGGATGTTGCAGTATTCCTGGGGGGTCAGGAAAAAAGCGAAGGATGAACAAACTGAACTCTGGAGATAATTTTTTTGTGGTCTGCAGGCTAACTATAATTTCAACTGTTCAGTAGTAAACATTTGAGGGGGTGGGGTTTTCCTTATAAACAAGAATTGGCAAACATATTAGTTATCCCAAAAACAAAAAGCGACATTGTACAAGATCAATCAAGAAGGCATCTCAGTTTTCAGCCAACAGAGAAATCCTGTTTCTACACTACCATACACAGGCTGTTTTCCAAGAAGAGTCAAAGAGAATACTAAGAGATGCCTCAACAACACACAAACGAACACAGCATGTTTTCCAAAGGGCCACTTGGAGTCTGGCATGCATCCTGAACGCCAAACGTGCCTTTTCTATTGAACAAGAACTTCATGATTTTACAGCTGATCTCCCTCCTATTTTCATTTCCAAACATTGTCTTTTGTTCTGGATAGTTTCAGCTTCCCTGAAGTTAACTGTACAATGCATAATTAAAGTGATCCAAGAGCCAAAATTCCCAGATAAAAGCAAAACAATTTGTGGGTCAGATAATTTGCAAATTACCACTTATTTAATCACCTTGCAAAAAATTAATCTAAGTACAAAGGGGTTTGTTTTGACCCAGTGAACTATATTCTTAAATAACCTTGCAGAATTTGCTGCTAGATTAAAGGTAAACTTTGTATCTGGTCTCTGCAGAGTACTTCTTTGCTATGCTTGAACCACCAAAAAAAATCTCTGATCTAAAAATCTGAAGGCAACACTTACTTGAAAAAAACTCATAATTTAGAACAGGTGACAAAGGATGGCAACAATTTTATTTTTGTAATTAGCTTTATTTAGAAACAGCCTTTGAGCAAATGCAAATGTCATAAATGCCCTGGTTAGGCTGGTTGTTTTGCTTTGCTTTTGTCTCCAGTTAAATAAGAAGGCTGGTGCATTGAAGATCAAATGGAAGAGTCTAAATAGGCCCAGCAAATAAATCCATAAAAGTTATCAGTCAACATATATTGTTCCTAGTCTCACTGCCCACAAATACTTAACCTACCGTGTTTCCCCGAAAATAAGACAGTGTCTTATATTAATTTTTGCTCCCAAAGATGCGCTATGTCTTATTTTCAGGGAATGTCTTATTTTTCTGTGTTCTGTTCATCGGGCATGCTTCCAAACAGAAACTTTGCTATGTCTTACTTTCGGGGGATGCCTTATATTTCGCACTTCAGCAAAACCTCTACTACGTCTTATTTTCAGGGGATGTCTTATATTTGGGGAAACAGGGTATTATGAGCTACAAAAAAGAAAAAAATGCTAGACACCATAAAGAAATGTTTATACGCCATGGTGACCAGGATTTGTCAAGCCCTGGCTTCCACAGGATTGATTCTGCACCGGATTGAACTGTACATCTACATAGGAAATTGCAATATTTGAAGCATTCATTAGTATCTTAGCTTTTAAGTCTGCTTTCATGTGCTACATCACATGCTACTCAGTATGACCGAAAAAGATACCATTTCCTTCTTTAAAAGGAAACCACATGCAATGTACACTTCATTTATTAAAAAATAGCTAATAATGTTTTATTACTTTTCATAACCACGTAATAGATAGGACAATCATAAAAATCAGCCTTTGAACTTTATAGATGGGAAAAGCACAATGAAGCCTTTAGTCCTCAGGTGCAATCTGGAAATAATATGAACAAGATTTCTTTTTCATGTTGTTGCTGTACAAACAATCCCCAATACATATGGTGGGATGAAACTACAACCAAGAACGTCCCATGGACACAATTTGTACAGAATGATGCAGCAAGAATGCTGAAGTGGACTGTAGAAACTGTAATTCCAGTTTTGTTCCACCTGCACTGGTTCCCAATTTGCTTCTGGGCCTACTTCAAGGCACTGGTATTGACCTTTACATTCCAACACAGCTTGGAGCCAGGATACATGAAGGACCAACTTCTATCCTATGGACCTACCTGACCACTTGATCATCTTCAGAGCCCCTGCTTTGGGTGCCCCAGTAATCTGAGACTGGAAAAGCAAAAACCCAAGAACAGGCTATCATGACACCAAAATGACAGAATTCCCTTCCAAGGGAGACAGATTTCACTCTTCAATTACTGTCCAGCACGGTGCTGTGGTTAAGAGCAATGGACTCTAACCTGGAAAACTGGGATGGATTCCTCACTCTTTCACATGAGCTATGAACTGGATTTGTTTCCTTGCTCCTCTACCTGAAGACTGCTGGGTAACCTTGGGCTAGTCACAGTTATCTAAAAACTCTCTCAGCCCGACCTACTTCACAAGGTGTCTGCTTGTGGGGAGGGGAAGAGAAGGTGATTGTAAGTTGCCTTGAGACTCCATAAAGGTAGAGAAACATGAGATGTAAAAACCAACTCTTCTATTTTTCCACCATGTGAAGACTTCTTTGTTTTGCATGGTGTTCTTTCAGAGACCCTCCTTCCATATTATATGCTCGTATTTTGTTGACCTGTTGACCTTTTTTTACTACACATATGTATGTATTTTAAAAACTGTTTTAAGGGTTGACTGTTCAACACCTTGGGGGACCTGATGTAAGTGAAAAAGCAGCATAAACATATTTTAAATAAAATAAAAATATCACCTGCTTCTAGCCCTTCCCATTGAGAATCTCAGTCTAAATTACAAATGGGGACCCATGTTATTTCCATGACTGCAGATGATACAAATATGGAATAAAAGTTAATTAAAATGTTATGACTTCTGTTATACAGCAGATTGAAGGAATATTTTATCTATAGGTCCAGCATGCTGCACGTGGCATCTCTCTCTCTCTCTCTTTTTTTGTTAATCCTTTATTAAGCAGATTTCCTTCAACTTTGCTTTTGTAGGATAAAGCTTCCTGGATGAATAAAAACTCTATTTAACAAAAATATACAGGTTTTCAATTTCACTAGTCTGAGTTACTTCCTCTCCTGTTTGACTTCCCCATCTTGACCAATGTTGTCTTCCCCATCACTCTCCTTGTCCCAATCTTTCATCAAGGCTCCCATCATGAAGTCGTCCTTCAATATACGCCATGCTGGCTCCTCTTCAGATTTAGAGACAGCCTGTTTGCTCTTCACAGACTTCCTAACCGTATTTTGCTCCATTTCTGTTCCTTCCATCCCTCTCAGTACCATTAATAAAGTCTCTCTTTGAAACAGATGATATCAATTTGGCCTGTTTTCTGTCGGAACTCCCAGTCTTTTGCCTTCTCTTCAACGTTTTTTTGGTGCTTCCGGACAGCATTAAATAACTGGACTACTCCCCTCTTGGCAATTCTCTGAAGGTCTCTCTCTGCTTCTCTGTTTCTGATAACATCTGGCTTCACTCTGCACATCTCTTCCCATTCCCGCTTTTTATCAAGCTGCCTCTTCTTTTCCAACATTTTCTGTTTTTCTCTCTTTCGCTCTCGTTCTTTGTTTTTAACCGAGATGGTGTGTTTTTTCTTGGGAACTGTTTTGTGAAGCGCTTTAGCCATGGCATCAGCCCAGCCGGCGTTTGCTGCATCTTTAGATTCAGTTGCAATGTTATCTTTGTCTTCCAGGATTGCAGGCTCATCCTCCTCTTCACCTTCCAACTCATCAGCCCCAGAAGAAAAGCTGTCATCCAGAAGGCCTGAGCTTTGTTCAGAGCCACAGTCACTTTCTGTGGCGGCCGCTTCTTCTTCAACATGTGGGCCTACCATGGCGGCCGCCATCTTGTTGACTATGTGCGTTCAGTGAAACGGTCCGAAGGAGGCGCGCTGCGGCATCTCTCTTTATGTGAGCTACTTCACCTTTTAAGATTAGCGGAGGAAGCCTCGCTGAGTGTTGTTGTTTCAGAGAAATAACTGAGGGAGGGCAAGGGGAACGTGAGCCTCACACTCAAAATTGAGGTAGGCCATTCTCAGGAAGCAGTAAAACATTGTTTTGTTTTAATTACTCTGAAATATGGTGCTATTGTCATAACAAATGCTGAGACTTGTATTAATTTTTTTCATAAACCACTTTTCAGTGTCATTCCATTTGAACAAACACTTTTTTGAGTATCATGGCCAATGGGCTATGCAATGTTATAGAAAAAGACCACCTGGGAATTTAACATATCTGAAGAGGCATATAAAAGTACAAAAAGTAGATTGGTGTGAGAGTTCTGGCCTTAGTCACCAGAAAAGCCCAATGGCAGATTCCTACTCAGATATATAACTAATTGTATAGCGCTAAACAAGTCACAATTTTACCTGCCTCACAGGGTTGTAACGCTGTCATACTGATCTGAGCTCCCTGGAGCAAAAGGTGGGACATGTGAAAGAAAAACCTAGTCTAACTACTTGTTCCGCATAGAACAAGAATGTTCAAAGGCTCAATTAAAATAAGCAGATCAAGAATTAATGAATCAAAACCTGCTCCTTTAAACAGGATATTTTACATGTACATGCAACCTGTTCATTATTTACAACATTTTCAACAAATCTTTTTTAACAGTGCTTGACTGGTAATTTGAGATATACTTCAAGAAACCAAGTTATCCATTTGCCTAACCCAGAAAACTGAAACCCCATCCATAGGAGACTAACAGAGCAATCCTGGGTAGCACGAGAAGGGGGGTGTTTGCTGTGCCTTGGTTGGGGGCAGCACTGCCACACCACAGCCTCCTAACATGCTGACTGCGCTGCAGGCAAGAAGTCGACACTGATGCTCCCCCTTCCCCATAAAAGTGGCATATGGGGCTCAATGGGTTGCAACACTGATTTTTGCCAGTCTAAGTTCATGCTGGCAAACAAGGACTTTCCCAGGCCAAAAGGGCTCAGGAAGCCAACTAAAGTCGGCCCCTGATTCGCCCTCTTTGGCACTAGCACAGGCTCTTATGCCGGAGAAGCACTGGCACTATGGCTGCATTGGTGCCCAGGGAACACACTGCTGCGGGGCTCCCCAGCATTAGCACAAGTGGCCTTTATGTCACCACTGGGGTCATGCCACCTTCTAAGCGGTTTCAGGTTGCTCTCCCCGCCCCAGGACTGCACAATAAGGAAGTCAGTTTAACAGTAAAATGTCTAGATCTTATTTGATATTTATTATCACACTTTCCCTTGTTTTCTCCTTCCCATCCATTTTGCAAGAGACAATTTTGATTACAAGGATTACACCTTTTTTCCACAGGGATGAAAACTCTCCCTGACAAATACAGATCACCCTGTTTATGCAAAACAGAAGGTACACATGTCTGTTTATTCTTCCTGCTGCTCCTCTGTGTCATCCTATAATAAGAGATTGGTAAACATTGAGCTTTGGGCTCCACTGGTATGCTCACCACAATAAATTTTACTATCCTCTAGACATTTCAGTTGGGACAGACAGGAAGAGAATTGCCTCCTCTTCATGAATATTAACTCTGCCCATATCAGATTAAGAGATACTATGTGGCTAATCAACAAGAAAAGCTGGAACCTTATACAACTTCTAAAGCTTCAAACTAGAGTAAGACAGATCACATCATTAAAAAGGCAGAAAGAGAAAGAAAAGGTGATGCAATAAATGACAAAGTCATAAGACACTGGAAAGGAAACTGTTGTGCAGATTCTAGCACACCTTTATTAATATATTAAAAGAACCAGACAATTACTGCTAAGTACAAACAGTAGAATATCACATCAGGCAAACAGAACAAAGGAATAGCACTTACATGCAAGTTCTACATAGTTTTTAGACTTAAAAATAAACGTTTTGAACTTCAGACATTCTCAGATACCAGTGTTCTAGTTTAAAGAGAACTACTTAGATACAACGTCTCATTAAATTTGGTATCAAGGCACTGACAGAACAGCAATCAACTTTGGGGCAATACCTGAGGAAGTGGACGAGAGACCTCTGTACAATTCCTGATTCTGCCACATAAACCTCTGGATGGCCATAAGCAAATCACACCAGCCTAGAGTGCCTAATGGAATTACTAGGCAGCTAACAAAGGTCAGTATATACCACTACGAGAAAAACATATGGTCACAAAATCACTCCACTCAGAGTGTTGAGAAAATAACCCACACAGGCTGCTGGATGAACCGCAACATACCTCTGCGATAAACGAACAACACAGGTCACATATCATAGTCTTTGCACTTTGCACTTCATTACAGTTCCACTTTAAGCAGAGTTACATCTTCTAAGGCCATTAATTTCAAAAGATTTGTAAATGTGTAACTGCACTTAAGCAACCTGAATAGCCCAACTTAGCCCACGTTTCTGAGAGCCTGGAAGATAAGCAGGATCAGTCACTTGGATGAAAGACAACCAAAGAATACTTGGGATGCTACTTAGGGAAAGGCAATACCAAACCACCTCTGATTATCTCTTGCCTGGAAGGCTCCGCAGATGGAGTCACCATGAGTTGGTTGCTACTCAGCACATGTTCTTACCCTGACCTGGATGGGTCAATCTTATCAGATCTCATAATCTGGTTAGCACTTAGATGGATGATGACCATCAAGGAAGTCCAGAGTCGCTGCACAGAGGCAGGCAATGGCAAACCACCTCTGTTCACCTCTTCCCTTAGCTGCAACTTGATGGTGCTTTCCACCATTAACTACGCTTAAGACGCCACCGACCTTAAGAAGACCCCTAAACCTTAGCAACTCAAACCAGTGAAGTGCTGGAATTAAGAGCATTAAAGAAGCCAAAACGGGGGTCAGATCAGTAACACCTGCCACACAAAAACTTCTTTACATGCTGGGCTTTTCTTCCTCTAAAGCCTCTAGTCTAAGCCTTAGCGGGACATGCGGCTGGGATCGGTGAGAACACTACAAAAGGCGAGAAAAGAGATTTTGATAGCAGAAGACAGGGATTCTTTTGCAAGCAGACTCAAGCAAGAAGAATCTGATGGACATCTCCGGGTGACGCTTGCAATGAAATCCTCCAAAGCAAATTTCCAGATAAACTTGCACCGGGGAGGAGAGGGGGGGGGGGCTTAAGTGGCTCCAGCTCCCTCCTAGCCCCCTGGTGAGAAACACCACCTACCTACCCTCTCCCGTCCCCAGAGAAACCAACTTTTGCCATCGGGTTCCTTGGCCCTCACTCCTCCACTACTGGCCGACTTACCGCCCTTATCCTTGCCGTACATGTGCCCAGCCACCTGATGGGAGAGGGGCACGCAGCCATTGAAGAACGGGACCTTCCCTCCATCCTCCTCCGCCGAGGCAGGCGGGCTGGGCGGCTCGTCCAACTGGACGGCCCGGGGAAACCGCTCGGCCTCGGCGCTCTTCGTGCGGCGAGGGGGCTCGGTGGCCATTTCCTGGGGCTGCCACATCCTCGCCGCCTTCAAGGGCCGCCGCTGCCACGGCCGCCCGCTCGCCGCCCCGCCAAGGCCCACGGCTCCATCGCGCGCGCCCCCCTACGTCAGCGGCGCTGCCTCAAGAGAGCGGCGCAGCAACCGCCCTGCCTCCTCGGCCGCTCGGCTCGACTGACTAAGCAGCCCCGGGCACGGGCAGCATCTCGGCTCCACTGAGCATGCGCACGTCGAAGCGCGCTTGCGCCTTAGCGGCAACTGAAGCCTTCGGTCTAAGACTTGCCCGGGAGTTTCTCATGCAGCCATCTAGAACGTGAGCCGAACGAGGCTGCTTTCGTTACTCAAGAGGGGCTCGGCTGGTTGGGAGGCAGGACTTGTGACAGCGCTGCCCTTGTTCTAGATGTGTATGGGATGAAGTGCGACCAGAGAAGGGCGCTTTGCTCACGTTCAGAGACATGGTTTGCACTATTATGATGCCAACAGCAGAGAATTGCACACAATGGCTTACATAACAGTCTTAAAGCGACAATTGAATTCAGTCATGATTCAAACTTGCCCCCTAGTCTCAAATAGGTCTCAATACATAGTCGTCAATACAAGCACGATGCTATGAACTTAAAATTTTCATTTGCATCATCAGCTCAATACATAAACAAGAATACATGCATTTACAATTTCAATGTCTTCTTCCATAACTCAAATGCTTCCAGTAAAAAATAAATCTTTACGTATAGGTCATGAGAGACCTCAGACATGCTTACGATCTCCAAGGAAGATTTGCAATGCAGCTGGGAGTTATGTTATATAGTTTGGATGTTTAATATTATACAATGTTAGATAGTTTGGATGTTTAGTATACAATTGCAGACTATATGCCCATTACCTTTCTTATTGCACTGTTCACACAGAATCTCGGGCCAATTTGAAGGGTCCTTTCTTGAGACCGGAATGCCTGGAATCTTGTCAGCCAGAACTTGATCTTGTAATTCAATGTTGAGGATACTGTGCCAGTATTGATGAATATGTATTAAGCAATATTTAAGACTAAGGAGCAAATTCAAGTCAGATTACTAAATTCAACTGTCACTTTAAGACAGTTACGTAAGCCATAGTGTGCAATTCTCTTGTGTTGTTAGGACAGTGTATTGCACCTTCCCCCTCCTGCTTGGAATGGTGAATTGCACCATTATGACCCTGAACTAAATCTTGAAACAGAAATCTGTTCAGCTTGTTTTGAGGCAGAATACAGGGAGCCCCAATCCAGTTCCAATGCGACTAAAGTATGTGGCTGCAGTCCACAGCGAGATGAAACTGATCCACATAGCCTAAACGATTGCCAGTGTTCAATTCTATGTAGAAGACCATAGCATAGGCCTCACCTCTGCTAAGGAATGCATGTGCTCATACAGTGCAGTCACACTGTCCATAGCACATTCCCGCCATCCTTATTCAGAGAGGCATTCTGGGAAAACTGTAGATGGTGAGGAATGTCCCCATAGGAATGTCCCCTCAGCCTCTTATATGCCAGGTCCCCACAAGCCACCGGCAGGGGGTGGGGAGGAAGGGAGCCAGCTTCACACTGGAAAACTCTTGGGGAGGACAAGTACCTCAGAGGGGTACGATGCCATAGAGCTCATCCTCCAAAGAATCCATTTGCTCCAGGGAATTTGGAGATGAGCTAGAATTCTGGGATAGCCTCAGGCCCCAGCTGGAGGCTGGCATCCCTAGTGACAAGACAGCCTTCCAGAGATGGTAGTGGTGTGGCTTAGCTTGGTCTCCAGTTTTAATCTGAGAAGCCTATCCACTCTAACATTAAGATTGGGGAGATGACAGAATAAGACCTTCCTGAAACAGGAAAGCAAGCATACAGAAGTGACAAACAGAATAATTTTGGAGAATCTTCTTTACTGCTACCGACCATCTTTTCCCAAGCAGTTAGAGGTACGGCTTATTACCAAAATGGAAAAACATTAGCTCTGCCACTGGCAACTTTCTTTGTGCCACACAGTAAAATATGTTTGACTGCAGCCATGGGATCATTCATCAAAAAGATCAGCAGTACTGTAAGCAATTTAGCAATTTACCTTCATTAACTTGGGACTGTTGAACTTCAACTCTGTCCAACAGCTGTGTACAAACTGTGCTTTGCAACTGCAAATCAAAACGTAGCATCTAAAGTAGTTAAAACCTTCTCCCTAATGCATTTTAGAAATATTGCTAGTTGCTCTGGAGCATGGATTCCAAAGCTAGAGGTGGGCTTAATCAGAGACAGAATTCAACCTGTCCTGCATGCCAAGCCTCAATTAGGAAGACTGCTACTGAGCAGAACACAACCTCACATCTAGGAATGGGAGGGGAAAGTTTCACACATGAGACACCAGCACCACATCATATTAGGAAATGCTCATTGTATTCAAATCCCTTCCCTGGTGCTAGGCTTCTTTTGAATGAAGAATGATCAGCTACCGCCCCTAGTTCAAATACTCCAGTTACTTCATTGTGCAAACTGAGTTAACTCCCATTTGGAGCTCTTCGTACCTTTTCCAGATCTGAAAAATAAACCTTAAACATGTACCACAAGTAAAAGCCATTAGCCCTTGAAAATTTACCTAATATCTTATTTCTCTAGAGATATGCACTGGTGCCAGAGATCATGCTTTCAACAAAATGTCTCCTCTCGTCTTACAATTGTACTGTCCCTGAGAAACTGTCGTGTAGTAGGTGTTATAAACTCAAACACAATAATACAATTCTTACATAATATACCAACAGGACACTGTCTCTAGCACTGCCCAACCCAAATAAACGAGAAGATTTCCAAAATACCTTTTGCCAGGGGACAGTGCTAGAAATACTTTATCGTAGGCGATATATAAATTGTGCTTCCCCAGAAGAAATTATGAAGGCCAGCCAGCAACACAGGTAGAATGCAAATTGAGGTAGTTGCTCCTATAGACAAATGGTGTAACACATTCCAGATATATCTCAGAAATCAACATGCAACATTATGTAGACAGAAAGGCTCATCTAAAAACAGAATAAAAAACCTAGGACGATACCTAAGAAAAAAAGAGTAGGCTTTATTTTAGAACACACAAAGGGCTTCAGAGATTCCAGAGAACATTTAGAAGTAGCTTCAGACCATCTTTACACATTCTCTGGAATCAGTTGTGATTTCCGGAATACTCCCATCTTATGTCGGGGTTGTTGTTTTTTAACAAGGTTGCCCTGGGTCCGGGAGGGGGTGTGTGTGTGGAGTTTTTTGGTTTTTATAATGTAGCATGAAGTATAATTCCACATAATACAAGGCATTAATAGTTTCTTCTTTACTATTTACTCATTCATAACACTGTAATTGTTTTTAGAATGGAATTCAGAACATTTTCTCGGGCACTGCCCCATGGTCTTCCCTGAGTAATACAGATGCAGTATTTTAGTAGATTTACCTAGGATATGTATTGATGCCAGAGGTTATGTTTGAATCATGTTTTCATAGATTGTCCCCTCAGCCTCTTATATGAATACAAAGCAAAATAAAGCTCAATACAATTTTATGCTGGTTCCCAAGCCATTGATACATCTGGCAGTGTAGCCTCAGCTACTTTCAATAACCAGCCTATTAATATGGGAAGGAAAAGCAACCATGCTATCCTATGTACCGTATATCACTAGGTGGCATAGAATTAGAGCTCTAACAGCATATAAGTCGAGGCACCTAATTTTACCACAAAAAACTGGGAAAACTTATTGACTCACGTATAAGTCGAGGGTGGGAAATGCAGCAGCTGCTGGTAAATTTCAAAAATAAAAATAGATGCCAATAAAATTACAACAATTGAGGCATCAGTAGGTTAAATGTTTTTGAATATTTATTTCAAAGAAAAACAGTAAACTGGCTCTGTAAGTGGAGTGGAAAGAGGGTCAACAAGAACAATATAAGGTATCAACAATAACTCTTTAAAGAAAGTACAAAAACCAGGCCTCAACCAGCAACCAGAAGCTAAAAACACAAGAGTTAAAATCCTTCAAAGCTGGATTCCCTCATCATCATCTGTATGTCCAAATGTAGCCCAACTTAGATTTTTTAAGAGGGATATTATCAGAAATGGAAAATCTACTATTAGCTTCATTTGTAAAACAATGGGGGGGGGGATGGGGCATCCCCTTTGGGGGTCCAACTAACTTTGGATCCCCTGACCCAAACTTCACCAAACTACTGGCATTGGTGTCATAAAAGAGACTCTCTCTGATGAGACCAACCAAGGTTAGGTGAAGCGAGCCCAGAGGAATCCCAAAGGATTATGAGACCCCTCAAAAGTGGTAGCCCCATCTACCTAATAGCTCCCATTAAGAAAACAATGGGGGGGAATAGGAGGCACCCTCCTTTAAAGGAGGGGTCCATTAACTTTGGACCCCTGAACCAAGCTTTCTACCAAACTCTGGCTGCAGGTATCATCCAGGGAGAGTCTTCCAGGAGAGGAATTTGCCACACCAAGGAAGAATTTGGTGCCGCTAGCATATAAACTGCGCCCCCTGCTGGCCGTCAAAGTAAACACACAAAAAAAATTTAATGACCCGCATATAAGTCGAGGGGAGCTTTTTCAGCATTAAAAATGTGCTGAAAAATTCGACTTATACATGAGTATATACAGTATGTTTATTCATAATCCCAAACTGAACAAAAATTACTATAACCTGTTCCACATAAAGACTTAAGTAAAATTGTAATTTCATCCACCATTTCCACCTGTTCCCCCTGCCAGTGCTTCATGCCCCCCCCCCCAATTGTCAAGTCCAGACCAGGCTGTGGCAAGTGAGGGGATGGAGTTTATCTCTTCCTTTCCATGCACCTGTGAAGTCTCACTGTTACAGAATAAACATGAAAATAATTTCTATGAAAATATCCATCACCCTTTCTTCAGTGATAATCTTTGTAGAAGTTCTAAAATTCAAACACTGTTATAAGCTTTCATGATTTAAAGAAGAATTAAACATGAGTATGTCAGTTTTCTAATTGTTGCATAGTAGTTAGATTGCAAACCTTCACAACATGGGTTTCCTTTCTGAATTTCATGCCATTCACTATTCCCACTACACAGTGTTTGAACCGGGTGGTAAACTGCGTCATTCTATATCATTATATTTGTTTTTTCAGATTCTAAACAGTGATGTTTTTGAAGAATGCCACCACGTATTTGAAAATAATTTAATGCATCAATACACAATTCAGAGTACATTCTAAGAGGTTTTTTACACCTTATGAGAATGAACACTTTACAAAACAAATAAAATTTGGAAATCACAGGTATTCATCCCCAACATTCTGTAGTGTTTAAGCAAGGCAAACACCATGGCATGATGTATGCTGGAACTTGCTGTGTATCACATCTAAAAAAAATCTTCAGTGAAATGACTTAAGATCTCCATTAACTTCAATCATAAGTGAGAATAAAGCGCTGCAGCAAAGTCATGTTGTCCAAACCACTGGGTGTTTATGCATCTTTTCTCTTGATGATGAGAGGCCCCACATTGTCTCCTGTTTCATCATTGTGCTTTGTGTGAGACCCGTCACACAATGGGAACTACGGGGGGGAAAGAGATTAA
This sequence comes from Sphaerodactylus townsendi, assembly GCF_021028975.2. Classification (NCBI taxonomy): domain Eukaryota; kingdom Metazoa; phylum Chordata; class Lepidosauria; order Squamata; family Sphaerodactylidae; genus Sphaerodactylus; species Sphaerodactylus townsendi. The sequence continues at coordinate 29,382,049 of NC_059432.1, read as the reverse complement.
ACAATTGTAACTGTACACATTCTTTGGCAAGGCAAATAAACTTAAGACTGTGAAAAATACTGGTTAGCACAATGGTCTATGAATGTAGCAGATTATTACCCAGAACATCAGAAAGCATTACAGATGTATTTGGTGCAACACAAGAGAAGACTTACCCAGGCTTTCAACAAATTAAAGTTGTCCAAGAACGAGTATCAAGATTTGGGTTGCAAAGTACTCCCTCTCCTAATCTCTGCAAGTATTGAACACCTTCCAAGCGTGACAGCACTAGCTCAGCTGTAACCTTTAGAAACAGCAAGCAAACACTTGGCTTGGCGGACCATTAAATATTTGCCTTGCAAGATTAATGCTACTTTAATTCAATCCAGGAGAACTGGAATCAATACATCAAGTGCAACTTGTCTGGAGATGAAGAGGCAGAGGGAAGTTATCTTTGTAAGCTAGAAAACCTGAGGGGGCAGAGATCTGCATGACCGTTCTCTTCTTAAGCAGGGTTGCAGCTACTCATCATTGGATACTGAACTGTTATTGAACTTAACAGTAGTCATTTACAAATAAGACTGCATTTTCCACACAGAAAATCAAATTATGGACTATTACTAAAGCATTCACAAACATGAAGTCCAGTAAATATATGGGTGCAGTTCTGGCTGACAAGTGATACTTTCTCCACCTCCAAAAAACCCCAGTAGTAAGTGTGTGGGGAAAGACCTCTCTATTCCCCCCTATGCTAACTTTCACAATGCTGCGTGGATGGGCAGCAAGAAGACAGGCAACACAGGGAGAAATGTTACTCTTTCTAATCACTTAAGCTAAAATCCTCTTTAAAAAGCGCTCTGGACCAAACATACCTGGTAAGGTTCTCTTGTAGTACTCCATTACCAGATCATATTAACAGCCCAACAGGCATAAGTGGAGTTTCCCTTCTTTAGATGTATTTATTTCATTTGTGCCCTGCCTTTCTCACCAAGACTCAAAGTGGATTACACATTTTTTAAAAAACAGTTCAATCAGGCAGAAAAGACCTCCAATCAACAATGCTGTAGAACAAGGGTTGCAGAATTGGGATGCAGGGCAAACAAAAACAATGAAAAGGAAAGAACTCTCTGGGCATGACAAGACAATGCAGAAAGTAGGTGACAAAGGAAAAACAAATTTTAGTAAAAAGGAAAGTGATGGATGCAATAAACATAGCAATAGATGCCAATCCCTTACAAAGCAACTTCCTGGACTGCTGCAGTCTACCACAGTTCCAATCCCTTAATAAAAATGTCCTCTTGAATATTTCTGTTTTGCATATTCTGTGAAATCATAATAGGGTGACAGACTTTATGGCAGGCCATGCCACAGAACAGAAGTAGAAACAGCCTCTTGTAGCTGTATTATTGCACAATGGTAGCTGTTTTCTAATTTTACCAACTTCTTATAGAAGCCAGGTTCTCCAAAACCCAACAATTTCAGCTTCACACACTGGGCAAGTTCAGACATAATTCCAAACTATGGATAAACGCTGCATGATGCTCGCATGCTTACTCTCCTCTCCTGCCTTGCATGGTTGGCATCTAATGACATTAGTGCAATCAGAAATCTCCCTTAACATCTAAACCAGTGGTTCTCAACCTGGGGGTCGGGACCCCTTTGGGGGTCGAACGACCCTTTCACAGGGGTCGCCTAAGACTCTCTGCATCAGTGTTCTCCATCTGTAAAATGGATAAATGTTAGGGTTGGGGGTCACCACAACATGAGGAACTGTATTAAAGGGTCGTGGCATTAGGAAGGTTGAGAACCACTGATCTAAACCATGCTTATCCTCTAAGCCAGGATTATAAACTAAAGTTTGATGCTACTTTGCAATGCAGGCTTGGAGGAGTGGCGCAAACCATAGTTTTGCTGGTTTACATGTAATGACAAACTATACCATTTGAACAAAATTTCTGACTTAACCACATGGGAGAAAAAAGCGAGCGACAAGCACAGGGTCTTTTTGTATAGTGCTGAGCCAAGGCTTTACACTGCATTTGAACCAACATCCTACAGATTATCTACAGTGTTAGCTGGATAAATTGGCAAGATAAATGGGAACCTGCAAGACGTAGTTGTTCCACTGGGCCTTTGGGAGGTCGGCCATTAAATGTGCCGCCCCCCGCCCCCCATATTCCACCTTGGGGGCTTGCCCACATTATGCCAACCGCCTGACGAGTCCATTGTATATGTTGTCATCATCTGATTTTAGGACAGAGGTTGGAGCTGTTTGTTATTTATGTTTTAACTGGTATTTAAAATGTTTGTTTTACTGATCATAATTTAATGTGATCATTTTATTGGTTGTACACCGCCCAGAGCCTTTTGGGGATGGGGCAGTATATTAAATCTGATTAGATAGACCGATAGATCGATAGATCGATAAGAGCGATTCCTCCTCAGGAGCCCTCAGTGTTGCACACCAGTGAAATAATTCCAGTTTTTCCATTTTAGTTCAGAATTTACTCATGCTCAGAAAGGACAATTTCATCTAAGCTTGTGTGAGAGTGTACAGACCTCTCTCCCAGCACCACAGAAGCTAAGATTTTCAGTCTGCAGTAAGGTCTATTTGGTAGGACAGCAAAACTTTTACAAACATCACAGCAATTAGGGCCTAGGCATATTGGCTACCATGAACTACGCCTTCTAGCATTTATTAGATAACTTTATATAGAGAATGTGACAAATAGAATCGGACGCTAGATGAGGAGCAGGGTTCAAATACTGCTTCGAGCACCACTGAAAGGAGGAGAGAAGAGGACACATATCAATAACCACTGAGAACTGGGACTCAACCTGTCCTCATTCTCTTACATGCTTGGTCGTATTATAGTTTTAACAACCACTACAAACCCTAAAATATTTTTAGCATTACATTAATGTTTAGTCCAAAGCAAGTCCCACCAATCCAAGGGGACTTGCTTGCAGATGTGCATCAAGACTGAATGTAGTATCTCTTTATTCAAGGCTGAAGCCTTAAATGAACTAGTATTTCTTCAAACAGCATTTGCTTTTATCTTGCAATGCTAAAAAGGTTTTATATCTCTTGGTGACAGGAAAGTGCAATTCCCTAAAAAGGAGAGCAACTTCTAAGAGAGTAACCAGAGTGAAATGCCATGTAGATTAAGTGATTAAGAAACAGATTCACATTACCGTATCTTTTGGTCCAGAGGCACAATTGCCAGAGGTTGAACAAGGAAAGAGCAGCACGTAAAGGACAGGACATTTACTAGCTGGATCCAAAGCGGCCCTTTCCTTAAGCAGAAGGCAGTTCCATTTTTATATATATAATTAATAGATTTTTCCACTTTAAATACACCCCACTCTGTTTTTAAAGGGTCCCCCTATCTCCAAGAACAGCTCTTCAACTGGGGAAGGAACTTCAGAAGGAGTGAAAAGGATCGGTTCTATGAGCAGACTTGCTTTAAATTTTCTGGATATAACCCCACATTCTTAGATGGATAAAGTAAGATGTTCTGTTATAGAAAACCACTTTCTTTACCCTTTCCAAAATCAAAGACGTCCTTCAACTCCTAGCTTTTATTCTGTCCAAACCTTCATTTCTCACAATACCTGTCTGGGTTCTGCAGCATTCATCAAACACATCTGTGGAGTAATGCTATTTTCTTCTCTTACCTTCTTAGACCTCCAGCAGCGGCAGTACACAGCTTTATCCCCCAGGTCTTCCATATCAAATGCATGAACTACCTTGGGATTATCTTTCTGGATATGTGGGTTGACCATCGAACTACGGCAGCGGTCCTGGTGGAAAAATTTTTTGTAAGCGAGATACCCAACGGCGGCTGCTCCAGCAGCAAATGAGACTGCTACAATCCATTCAACTGAAACAAGAAGTGGGAGAAATAATCACAACTGAGTACCCCTGCATGGACATCAGGGAGATGAAAAGTATAAAGACTCAGTATAAAGACTTGCACAATGTCTGAGCTGCCCTTCCATCTCTTCTTCCACTCTTGAGCCACAGAAGCTAAAGCAATTTGGTTTTTCATCTTTACAACCCAGTCCTATGCATGTTTCTCTCAGGCACTTGTCACTGCAAGATTTTACTCCCAAGTGATGTGCTTAGTACTGCAGCCTTTTGGAGCACCCATGAGAATGATTATTCACAACTAAGTTTCACTGAATTAAATTAAACTTATCCTCAATTTACAAAACCTTTAATGGCATGAGCTAAACTTACCTTCTGAAAGGATGTTTAGAATTACAATGTTAGCCTTTGTTCTGACATCAGACACCACTAAGAATACCAATGACTTTAGCAAGTGATTTTGTTAGAATACCATTTCAGGGGACAGGATCACCTTGATTTAATTTGTATAGAGGGAGAGAAGAGATCCATTTTTGGAATACTGGAAGCAGTGTTTTAAATTCTTATAGTAACAATTCACAGAAGGAGGAATTTGGAAACTGACAGTTTTCAAGCAGGTCAGGTCCCGTTTGCAACAAGTGCTAATGCATTCTCGCACAATGACTTTTAAGAAACAGAAGCTGGGTATAAAATTAGAATTGCAAAATGAGAGAGAAAACTAAAAGTTTTCTAAAAGTTTATTTATAAATTCAATTGAACTTGAAAAATTCCATGGCATTTATTGCAAGCCACTGTGGTTTAGTGGTTAGTGTGTCAGTTTAAGATCAGGTTTGAAACTCTACTCTGTCATGGAAGCTCGCTGGATAACCTTAATCCAGTCATACTTGCTCAGTCTAATCTACCTCACCGGGTGGTTGTACTGCACTGGGCCCCCACTGAAGTGGGGTAGAAATGAAGTAAATAAATACTTCCTCATCACTCTTTAGCACAGTAATCCTATGTACACATACTTAGGAACATTTTAAGTTCTTTTGTTTTGCTGCTGTTGTTGTGGGCAAAGAGTTAAGTGTTATACCATAACCAAACACAGCTAGTACTGCCCACTGAGAATCCACTTTATGCAGGTTTGGTTTGTGGAAAGATAGAAAAACGTTAATTTTATAACAGATAGATAGGGAAAGGATTTCCTGGACGTAATAAATCTGAACGCTTTTGTTCAGAATAAAGGCAACAGATTTGTGAATTCATCTGCCATTTCCTAGACCAGTGATGGCAACCTTTTCGAGACCGAGTGCCCAAATTGCAACCCAAAACCCACTTATTTATCGCAAAGTCCCAACACCACAATGTAACCCAAATACTGAGGTTTCAGTTTAGAAAAAACGGTTGGCTCCGAGGCGCGTGTTCCTTGGGAGTAAACTTGGTAAAGCAACCGTGCAATGCTTCGAATGGGTGAATCACGCGCCTAGGAGGGTTTACTCAGAAGCAAGGCCAGCCTAGGTGTGTGTGTGGGGGTGATTTTCTGCTCCCCCTACATGACGAACTCTGTGCGCACATGCCCACAGAGAGGACTCTGAGTGCCACCTTTGGCACCAGTGCCATAGGTTCGCCACCACTGGACCATCTCTGTTCTAGAATGCTGCTACTGCCTACCTAGTTCTGTCCCCAAGGCATTAAGACCCAAGCAGAGCATTCTAGAACTAAGTCAGTTCAGAAATGGCAGATGAATTCACAAACCTCCTGTCATCTTTATCCTGAACAGGGTACAGTGACTTACATAAACTCAACAGGAACTGGGTCATAAAAATTGTATAAGAATCATCTTAAATTATCAGAGCAGCGAGGTAGCATTTTGATCCCACATAATTTTTTTTTCAAGCTTCAAGAAGGAGGAGAGGAAATGACATATATGTACTGTTGGGCACAGCTGAAGTCATATCTGCATGGGTTTTGTCTCAAAGTGATTCAGGACTAAGCTTGCTACTATGTGCCCAGTGCAGAAGATCACAGGTGGTTAATTTATGGCTACCAGGGCAGTGTTGCTGCTATGCTGCCGTGCTACCTCCAGAGGGCTTCAAAGCGGCATAGCAGCAAAAATTAAAAAAAAACCTAGCCACCTAAAGGGAGGGAAAACTGGGAGGTGGACAAGCACTGCACAGCTCAACAGTGCCTGGCCCAGAAATGCCTCCCCTCTGAAGAGCTCCAAAGACCTAAACCAGTGGTGGCAAACCTATGGCACATGTGCCAGAGGTGGCACAGAGCCCTCTCTGTGGGCACACAAGCACAGAGATCGTCATGTGGGGGGAGCGGAAAATCGCCCCCACACACACATCTAGGCTGGCTTTGCTTCCGAGTAAACCCTCCCAGGGTCATGATTCACCCAGTTGCTTCACCAAGCTTACTCCCGAGTAATGCGCGCCTCGGAGCAAACCATTTTTTCTAAACTAAAACCTCAGTATTCAGGTTAAATTGCCATGTTGGCACTTTGCGATAAATAAGTGGGTTTTGGGTTGCAATTTGGGCACTCGGTCTCGAAAAGGTTCGCCATCACTGACCTAAACCTTCCACTATCCTTTCAGGCCAGGAAGGTCCCAGAATAGCCCTTGGACTTACACTACTTATGGCAGTAGGGATAGCAGATGTGCTGGCGCAACCCTGTGCCAACTCAATAAGCCCATTTGCTCCCCCATACACACCATTGGGCTGCCCAGTCCATGCAAGAGCCCTGCATGTCCTCTTCTTTGCTTTAAGATGCCTAAGGAAGCATTCTGTGACCCAGTAAAACTGATTCACTGTTTTGTATTTTTATTTAGGCCTAGAACTGGTAGGCTGGCAATAGAAATTTTTCTACTGGGACAAGTTTTTTAAAATATATATAAATTTCAGAGTACAATCACAAAGATATAAACACACAGTCTCACAGGACAAACTACCTACCACAAGAGTATCTAAGTAACAAACTGACACAAACATGAGGAATGGATCTCCAACAATAAAATTGGAGATCCACAAACAAGACTGGGGAAATACTAATACAAAAAAGTCATTTTATTTATGCACAGTAACACAAATTATTTATTTTTCCACCACCCTCCATTTTCCAATCTAGCACAAAAACCCACCCCTAATATAAAACTAGGATATTTTATGGTGAGACAGAATGCAGCTCCATCTCAATCAATAACTATATATAAAATTCTGTTCATATAAAACATTTCCTACTTATAAATGTAATCCCTACATCAAAGAGTACTTTTATTTTCCAATGTATTTCATATCCTTAAAGTATGTCTCAAAATACATGCAATAATGAAAGATTTCTGCTTGTTTTTTGTTTGTTTTTCTGAAGGAACCCCCCTGGACACTTCTGGAAGTTTTCTATCTTTAGCTGTCCTGCCTGTACAACTGATCGGATATTGTGTTCAGCTATCTTTTCCTCAGAACAGAGGACTAAGAAGCCTCTACAGCAAGTTGCTTTCTGCCTATTGAACCATAAATCAGAGTTCCCCAGCATGGCATCTGCAGAACCTTCCCAGGAACCCACCCACCCACCACCTGCTTCAGGAAAGTAGGCAGCGCTAACTAAATCACTCAAAAAATCTATCAACAGAACATAATGAGCTGGCAAGAAGGAAAACCCCAGACAAAGCATCTGCAAAACACATAGGCTCATTCCGCACATGCAGAATAATGCACTTTCAAACTGCTTTCAGTGCTCTTTGAAGCTGTGCGGAATGGCAAAATCCACTTGCAAACAGTTGTGAAAGTGGTTTGAAAACGCATTATTTTGCGTGTGCGGAAGGGGCCATATACACTTTCCAGTCATGTGCAATGTTCAAGTGGAAGGGCACTGCTGACATTTGAGGGCATGTATAACATTGGCAAATGAACAAGTGAATGTGGATATGGGGACAGATCTTGGTTTGTTGCAGGCCCTGTTTGGAGACTGTCTTTGGTCAAGAAAAGGTTTGCCTCCCACTGACTGTGAGAAGAGCATCATTTTCCAGCATGGGTCACTGGTTGTTAATGTGTGTTCAGCCAGTTTGAGCTGAGTGCCATATTTTAATGTTCAAAGCTTGTTGTAACCCACCCAGAGCCCTTTGGGGATTGGGCGGGATATAAATCCAATAAATAAATCAATATGTATACTACACTGTCTACTTATAGAGTTTCCTGGGCAATAAACAACATTATTCCAAACTTTGAATTAGCAGCTGCAGAGGAAGTGTCAGCAGAACACACTTAACAGAATCAGATTCAGATACTAATTACACAGATTGAGTCGGTACGGTCAACAAGATTCAATAACCAAGACAATAGGATTTTAGAACTCTGCAACAATCAGAAACAACCAAAGCATAAATATTAACATGACACATTAAATAGTACAGAAATTATATAACAGGATCCAACTTACCATAAGCCATACACAACAGTACAGACCACATTCCCAGTCATTCATTTATTCAAGTAAGTTTGTGAATCATTTCATACAACACAACCCTATTACCTGTGCAGAAATCTCTCTTGAATAGTTAAATTCTTGCACAAAGTCAATCGGGGGGAGGGGTGTATGTGAAATTTTCCTTACCTCCTGAGGCAGGCCTTTTCACAAGGAGGGGGCCACAACAGAGAAAGCACCTGTACTCGCTGCTGTTGATTTTGCCCATCTCCACATTCGCGTTCATAAAATCCGTTAGCACGAGAAAATAGTTGTGGCGAAAAACATACATAGGAAAAGAAGTAGCCCCATAAACAAGAGGGGGCAATTTCATGAAGGGCTTTGTATGTGATCGCCAATACTGACCTTGCTCCTTTATGTTGTTATGTAGGTTTTATGCCATCTTGCTTGAAATTGGTTTTAATATGTATACTTTTTGTGTTGTTTTTATATTATTGTATTATTTTATTATGATTACATAGGTAAGCCGCCTCGAGTCCCTTGGGAGATTGGCAGGGTAAAAATGTAAAATATAAATAAATAAAACAGATAGGCAGCCTTGCCTTAAAACCATAATCTGAGAGACACACCCCCTTATGTGTGAATGTCACAGCCTGATAAAGAGCTCCAGAGAACTCAAAAGGTTGCACAATTTGGGGTAATTTTAAGTTGGTCCTACCAAACGGTACTGTATTTGTGGGGGGTTTGCATTTCGCTTTGGATTAATGCTTCCTGCCTACAACCTCATTCTATGTGACCTACCAAAGCACCGCACACACAGGCACGCCCATCTTTCAGGACAAAGCCGCTAGGAGCCGAGAATTGCTTAGGATTTTCTTGTTAGCTGCCTGGCCGTCACGACCATTTTTTGTTTCCCATATCAAGGCAGGAAAGCAAGACAGGGGTGCGAGAAAGGCACACACGTGAATCACGACCGCGATCCCCAGGAGTTTCTCGCTGGAAGGCGCCTTTAAAATGCACATTATGTGCCACAATAAAGAGCGCGAATACTCCACGCCCTGCAAGATGCCGCTACAAACATCCGTCACATTGCACAGCCAGAATGGGCTTCCAAGGGAGCTTGGTGGGTGACCCTCGAGAGCTGCAGCAGGCAGCAATGTGAAACAGGTCGGGGAGTGGGGGAGAGGAGAAGTTCCCTGAAGGTCATTGCAGAGGCCGGAGGAGCTTGGCCATGCAACACAGAAATAAAATCCGCCCCTTTAAAAAGTCGCATCTCCAAACCCGAGGACTGAATAGAAAGAACTCCCAACGGGGAGCAAGCAAAAGAATGCAAAGTGGATCACTCGATTCTTCTTCGTTTCTCCCAAAGGTGGGCAAGGAGATGGGAAAGAAAGGAAACCAAACGCAGGCCAGTGCAAAGCGCTGGTAAAAAAAAGGGTAGACAGCTGAAAAGCAATCCCACATTCGGCCCCTGCATTGCAAAAAACAACGTGTCCCCTCGTTTTTCTGCACGCGCTTACCCCTCACAGAGGAATGCGACCCGCCACCCATTATTCCTGCACTGCTCACGCGGTCTGAGGATAGTCTATTCCGACCATAGAGGACACGCCGGAAGGGAAACGGGAGTGGCGTAGGTCGATTGCGCCTGCGTCCCAAGGCGCGCGACATGGCGGCGGCGGCTGCGACCCTCCTTTTAAAAAGGCCCGGCTGCTATCCCAAATCATGCCTGGGATGTTTATGGGACTGCTTGTTCATGGGACTACTTTGAAGCGAATTCAGCTTCTTTCAAGGCGATGCGCTTCCAAATGCGTCCGGCTCAGGGCTGCAGCATAGTTCTTGCATTCAACAGAGCCTGTGCCCAAATGGGCATGTTCTGTAAGAAATGGAAAGGGGGCGGGGGCGGGGGCGGGGGCGGGGGGGGGTGTTCGAATAAATTTGCAGATGGGTTTAAAACAGTAGTTCTCAACCTTCTTAATGCCGCGACCCTTTAATACAGTTCCTCATGTTGTGGTGACCCCCAACCAGAGGTGGGATCCAACCAGTTCTCACCACTTCTCTAGAAGTGGTTACTAATTTTTTCTGAGTGCGGAGAAGGGGTTACTAAAGCAGCCTCCCTGCCCAGTAGGGACTGGAGGTGTGTGTGTGCGGCGGCGCCACTGTTTGAATCCCACCACCATCAGAACCTGTTATTAAAATTTTTGAATCCCACCACTGCCCCCAACCCTAACATGTATCCATTTTACAGATGGAAAACACAGATGCAGAGAGTCTTAGGTGACCCCTGTGAAAGGGTTGTTCAACCCCCCCCAAAGGGGTCCCGACCCCCAGGTTGAGAACCATTGGTTTAAAATGTCAAAGGTGAGAACAAGGCTAAGCAGGTCTACTCAGAAAAAAAGCCCTGTTCTATTTAATGGGGTTTTACTCCAGCATGGTGTACTGTTTAAGAGCTACAGACTGTTTCCCCACCCCTCCACATGAACCCTGAGGTGACTTTGGGCCAGTCACAGTTCTCTTAGAACTCTTTTAGCAAGCAGGGAGGCAGGCAATGGCAAACCACCTTGGAATGTCTGTTGCCTGTCCCCATAAGTCAGCTGTGATTTGGTGGCACTTTACACAGGCACATACTCACTCCTAGAAAAGGGTTTTTAGGATTGCATCCTTTATGATTTGATTGGTTGTATTTTACTCAGTGATCAATTCCCCATGGGGAAATAATGTGCTCCAGTAGGTGCCCCGGGACAACGGGAGAACTCCCCACGGCTCCTGGGTCGAATTCGGCTCAGTCCCATGCCAGCCCTGCAATACCCCCCTCATCCAGGGTTTTTCAGAAACCACCAGGAAGGTATATCTTTTCTGGTGAACACGGGATGAGCCCAGTATCATGGGGAATCGTTTTCCTGCCCTGAGTCTCCGTTTGTTCTGTCAGCCAATCACAGCTAAGTCTCTTGGGCATGCGCAGAATGGGGGACTCAGGGCGGGCAGGAACACGCCTTTTTTTCTTGCATGCGAAGCCATAACCATGCAACTGATAGGTGCATGTTTGTGTGCTGTTCTTGTCCATGAAGCTCTATGCTTTGTAACGACATAGCTACGTAGCTGTTACGTAAAAACAAAAAAAGGAACTCCCATTCACGTTCCCGCCCTAAAGCAACAGCCAATCGGGAATGAAGAGCACAGGAGGCTCCCGGGCTCTGATCGCAGTTTCAACTCCAGACCTCAGCTGCTGTGGGCAGTGACAGACCGGAATCAAAAGGTACTGTACTTTATTGTCCCGGTCCGATCCCAGGATGATTTTCCCCATGGGGAATCGACCAGTGATAAAACAGGGTATCACCCACTACCACCTATCACCTCTACTACCACCTACCAACACACACAACCCTCCACTACAACATACTACCACTCACCACCCTCACTAACACACCACCCCACTGCCATCAACTACCCACCATTACCATTTAACTACCACCAACTATCCACCATCCCCACTACCACCTATTAACACACACCACCCCTAAATACCCAACATTACGCCCCACTACCCCCACTACTGCCCATTACAACACAATACCACCACCTTCTATAACCCACCACCCATGACCCCTTATTACCCCCCAAAATCCCCCACCATGCCCCCTAAATTCCCCACCAAAATTCCCCACAACTACCACCCACTACCCCCATTACACTCACTACCACTGCCACACCATACTGCCACCAACCACTATCCACTACCATTCACAACCCAATACTACCACCCACCACCCCCTGCTACCACACAACTCCCCCAAATACCCAACACTACCACCCACCAACACACTGCCACCCACTGTTACCCACAAAACACACTACCCCCATTCAAACCCACTACCACTCACTACCCCTACTAACTCCCACTATGCCTTACTACCCCTAAAACTCTCCACCACATCAGCTGCTACTCATCCCCCACTACTACCACCTGCTGCTACCCTCTACTACCTACTACCCCATTACACCCCACTACCACCCACCAAACCCTACTGCCACCTTCCACCAACCAGTACCATCCACAACAGACTCTAAACTTGTTGGCAATCTATTTCTGAGCAAATGAAGTTATAACCTTCTCAACAAAAACAACTAAGTAAAATTGTAACTTCATCAGTCACATGCTGGACGTTCTTTGTTTTAGAATGCTTTGCTTGGGTCCTAGTGCCTACCTAGTTCTGCTAAGTAGGCACTAGAACCCAAGCGGAGCGCTCTAAAAAAAAACACGTCCAGCACATGACTGATGAAGTTACAATTTTAATTAGTTGTTTTTGCTGAGAAGGTTATAGAATGGAGCTGTAAACTGTTCATTGATGAATGGGAGTCTTGAGCCTGTTAAATACTAATTAAATTTCGTGTCAGTTTACTATCTGTCTCCAAAGTGCCACAAAGCTCCAATCTGGTTTTGCTCCCTGAGGCTGACCAATAGTGCAATTCCTTTGGATGTAACTCTACCTAGGATTGCATTTTCTATACAGCTGCTAAATGGCACAGAACCTTTGGCAGGAAATTTCAGTGGGTTTCAACTGGAGCAACTCTGCATAGGAATGTACAGCAAAAATCATGAAATGTTGTGCATTAATATAGTTCTGGCCTTCTGGCACTGTTTTAGTACTGTAAGGAAGTGTCAGATTTGGAGACAGCTTTCTTACTTTCCCCATACTTTTTGAACCTTTGAATTGTCCTCCCTTGTTGCCACCAGAAGTGTTTGAAAATAAGCAACACATCATGAGATTGTTTTAAAATTCCATTTTACATAGAATCTTTGCTGTTAAATTACTTTATAATTCACTTGCTGATTGAGTGAATGGTATTTATTCATGTTTGAAATGCACCTGGAATACCAAAGAGAAAGGCAGGCTCCAAATGAAGCTAATAACAGTACATATCTGTGCAGTCCTAAAAACACTTTCCTGGAAGTAAGACTCATTGATTAACATAGGACTTCTTGGCAGAATTGCTAACTTCTTTTCCTTCCGATAGCAATCCTAATCAAGCCTCAGAATCTAATTCAAATATATTCAACAGGACTTACCCTCAAGGAAACATTCTTAGGATTGCACTGTGAACCATCCATCCACAAAATGTCTTAAATTTAAAATGCTTTTAGTAATTAGGGTGTATTTCTTCAATGAGATTTTTACTAATATGAAATAAATAGTGTTTGTTTGAAAGAAGGAGCAGGTGGTAAGTTTACTTTGATCCTGTCCATCTCACACACCTGTGGAGTACCAAGGTAAAGGTAGGCCATCTGCCAGACTCGAGACTTTAACCTTGCCTGTCACTGCAAAATCAGGGGTATCAAGCATCCAGCAGGGCACGTGGCACGGTTAATGGGTAGGGTTGTCAGTTTCTACATAAGGCCTGGAGATTTCCTGGAATTACAACTGATTTCCAGACTAAAGAGTTTAGTTCCATTGGAGAAAATACCTGCTTTGGAGGGTGGACTAGGACTGCCAACCCACACACCCTCCACTCAGAGCGGGAGATCCCCAGGTTCCCTTTCGGTGACAAGCAAAAAATAACATTTAAAAATGGCTGTCTGGCTGATGATGTGATGACACTTCCAGGAAAACACTAAAAGTGATGTCACTCCTCTCTAGGAATTACTGGGAAAACCTGTGCACAATTTATGCACAATTTAATAATAAATCACTTTAATTATATTTTGTGGTATTTGGGGGCTTCACTCTGAATCCAGCACTTTAACACATATTGGCTATAGCTGCTAGAGTCATTGTTTTCTGGAACATGCCTTAAAGTATCCTAGCTTGCAAGGGTGACTTTCTTATTCTTAGACCTGGGAGAGCTAGAGGCTTTGTCCCTTGCTCTCTAGCTAGCTGGGTAGGAAGGGGGGCTAATGGCAGTGATACCTTCAGGTAGGAGGATCCATACTTCAGCATTCTGGTTTTGTCCTGCCTGACCTGCCTCTTTAAATAGGACCTTGTCCTTAAGGTCCATTGACAATAACTACTAAGAACTGCACTGTAAATATGTTTTGGATTTAGTTCATACAGGCTGTGCTGCTCCTATGCTCAATATACTGCTCAGCATATAATAGCCCGTTACCATGAAGAAAAGTAATAGTAGCATATGTCCCTACATTCTTAACAAGAGAATGTGTACTCCATCTAACTTAAAGGAATTGGTTACTCTTTAATACCTGAGATAATAGTAGGAACCAAAGTGTTCAGTGCATGAATGTATGGAGGGAAGCCGTTCCACATGGGTCACCAGAAGAAATTTTAAATAGGACAATAGCCATTTTTAGGTCAGTCATAATAAAAGAGCTCATAGAGTTAAGAGTTCTTCTAATCAGTCTGCTGTGGTATCATTTTACAAAGGTTGTTATGACAAATATATATCAGAGTGAAAGAAGAAAGCAAAACAGTAAATAATGACCTTTCTGAAGCCCTCCGCAAGTTGTTGTTTGAAGGAAAGACAGTTAATATAAATAACTGTTCAAACTGCATTGTAGGTAGACTAGATAAGAGACTTTCATAGAATTATTTCTTTATCTGGCATGTACAGAAGACAGGTTTTTCATATTTTGGGTGATAATCCAGATAGGAAAAAAGGAAAACTATGCGTGAGAGTTTATTGTTTGAGAACACTGTATTTGCAGAATAGCTATTAGGTATGAAAGGCACTAATCCTTCATTGGAATTCTGACTAAAAAAAGAAAGCCTGGGGTTGTCTGTGATTATTTTGAATTTATTTCTGCAAACTTGTGACTAGAGAATTGAGTGAATCTTTTATTCAATACTCTACAGTGCATGACTGAATGTGACACAGATTACCAAAAACGATCAAGTATACAGTAGATTTATGCAGGGAAGAAGAAGGGGTTACAAAGCATTTGAGACTGCTGGTAACAGCCAAAAAAATGGATGGATCCCTACAGTACACAAAAAGATTTTTCCCTCTTTTGAAAAAAATCTCAGACATCTGTCAGTACAACAAAGGAGCACTAGCTCTAACAAAAGTTTCAAACAGGAAGGGGCACCACAGAAGCCGTGAAGGGCTGCTAACAGTGGGGCATCAGCTATACCCTAATTTCTCATTCAGTATGTGGAAAAGAATGGAGGCTATGTGGCAGATGGAATCTTTTTGCAAAAATCCAGAGTCTTGAGATTATGTTTGCACTAACTGGCAGAAAGAGACAACTGGTGGTGCCACTTATAAACTCAGAATGCTGCCACTCTAGTTGGGAGTCAGTCTTCTCAAAAATCATCACAAACACTTCAATTTAAATACTGGTAGAATGTCATGAAGTAATCCAGATAGCAGCGCTGACATGATTTTTCCATTGCTGCTGCAGGAGCAATGAGACTTCCATCCAGAAATTTCCTCTGTTTTCCCCGTTTCTGTGACTAGCCATCCTTTACACGTGGTACCAAATCAGCATACTTTTCTTTTCTGCCTTTTGTGTGTGTGCATGTTGATCTGCTGTAAAAATATATAATTATGACATTACCTGCAGAATTTTTTTTCTGATCTTACCAGAATGTAGTACCTGAATTCAAGTTGTGCTGAATATTCAGGATATGATGAATTTTAGTTTGGCAAACTAATTAATTTAATAGAAACGGTCCGAGAAAATGATGATTACAAGGCTATGCTTGAAGGCCAAGTTGTTTTCTCGGAGCAAAATTGCATAAAGTAAATCAATCTACCCTCTATAGTTCATGCACCTCAAATGGTTTGAGGATAAAGGTTAAAAGAAATTGACAAAGTAAGATTTAGCTGATATAAAAGAACCCACATTAATTTTCTACTAAAGGGACATGACTTTTTTTTTTGTCTAGGCAGTTGGAAACCCGAATTGTATTGGCAGCACCATCTATTTGTTGTTACCACTTTTATGAAACAAAGAATTTTTAGAACTGGAATATTTTCTAACCCAGATACCTTCAGCTTACTGGATCTTGAAGTGCCCTAGTTTTTAAGCATAATTCCTGTCTGGAAAGACTGACAACCACTGCTCTAAGCTGTCTGGGTCCAGAATATAAACAGAACTACCCCTTTATGAACCTAATGTATTTTAACATTTATCTTAGACACTGTGCTTGCACTGGAAATGTGGTAAGTAGCCATATGAGATAGAACATAGGTTGCTCACCTCCAGGTGGAACCTGGAGATCCCCTGATCTTCAGACAACCAAGATCAGTTCTTCTGGAGAAAATGGATGTTTGAAGGGCAGACATTATGGCATTATACCCTGTTGCACATCCCTTCCCTCCACAAACCCGCCTCTTCCCAGGCACCACTTCCAAAATGTCCAGATATTTCCCAACCCAGAGTGGGCAACCCTAGATAGAACCTGCTCAGTTGTGGTCCTAGGTCTCTAGGTCATGATTCTATGTTTCTCCCAAGAGAAGTTTGCCTTTGCTACTGGTAATTAGATTCCAGGTTAAGATAGCACTGGCTCATAGTTGTCCAGTGTGGTTTGGGAGAAGATTAGACAATAGCCTCAAGCTACAAGTGTTGTGATTGACATTTTTCATTTTCCAATTTGCCATGTCATTAATACAATAGTCTGAACTGACAGTCATGTGTACATCAAGTGAGTTAGTATGTCAAGCCATTTCATATTAACTAGTGTAATGTTGGTTGATAATGTATTGTGGAAGGCTTTCATGGCCAGATTCAACTGGTTCTGGTGGGACACAGTGTGTAACAGACTTCCCTCTGTGATACACCTCTGAAGATGCCAGCCACAGATGCAGTCCAAACGTTAGGAACAAGATCCACCAGACCACAGCCACACATCCCGGAAAACCCACCAGAACCAGTTGGTTGGTAATGTTTCTGAAGAGAGGTCATCTCTGCCATCAGTGACATGATAAAGTTTTTGGACCAATCAGTCACATAGGAAACCCTTTATTAGTAAAAGCTTCTTCAAAAATGACACTTGCATATCCATTTTCTGTTTCAATAGGGGTGGTTTCAGACAAGAGGTTGCAATAGTGCAAATTAGGTTTCCTTATGACTAGACGAGGATAATTTTTGGCGGATTTCAGTTCATGGGAAGATCCCTTCCAACAGATTGCAGCAAAATCCTAGGAGAAGCTTCTTAATGGTAAGAGACGTTAATCGGTGAAACAGATAGCTTTAGAAGGTGATGGAGATACCTTCATGGGAGATGTTTAAGCAGAGGCTGAATGGCCATCTGTCAAGGATGATGTAGTTGCACATTTCTTCACTGATTGGTATATCGGACTATATAACTGTTGAGATCCCTTCTAACACTGTGGATCTATGATCAGTATTGACAGTTCATTTTAAAACCGTAGTTAAACAAAGGAATAATCAGTTATTCCTATCTATTGGCTTCATGCTATTTGCAGAGCAATTCTAAACGAAGTTCAGTTTAATTTTTAGAGTGTACTCTAAAAGGGTGAATCTAGAATCAGTTCATTATATCGGGGGTAGGGCGGTCTATTAAATGTAATAAATAAGAATAAGAATAAGAATAATAATCTACTTATTTATTTATTGCTATTTGTTTATTTAGAGAGCTAGTTAAGAGTGTCAAACTAGTATCTGGGGCATCCAGATTTGAATCCCGGTTAGTACACTGGAAGTTTGCTAGATGACCTTGCGCCAGTCACACTCTCTCAGCCCAACCAGGGTTGGATCTAAAGGGGAAAGGGGGGCAGGTGCCCCAAAGTAGTGGACAGAGAGGGGGCATCAGCAGGAGTTAGGGGAACCTCGGCCTCCTGGAAGAGATGGCTCATTCTGCAGTGAATATGCCCATTCTTTTGAATGGCAGACTCATCACCACGACCAGATAATTTAGGGCTGCAGCAACTTAAGCGCCGAATCCCAGTTAGTGTCAATTCTACTTCGGCTGCGGTTTGAGCCCTGCAGGGGGCGTTTTGCCGCGGCAGTGACCCTCGGGGAACTACATCTCCCAGGATGCCGTTCGGCGGCGAGAACGAGTGGGCGGGGCGTGTAGTCTATAAGTAGAAGCGGAAACAAAAGACCCCTCGATCGGGAGCGGAGCGGCGCCTCGGCCCCGGCCTTAACCCGCCCCGCGAGAGCCCGGCCCCCTCCTGGAGCAACCAGCGCCGCCGCCGCCTCCTCCTCTTCCTCCCCCCCTCGCGGCTTCCCTACACCGGCCCGCCCGCATCCCCGGCTCCCCATGGCGCTGAAGCGGATACAGAAGGTGAGCGTGCCCCAGCGGTGCCCCGCTGTCCGTGGGGAGCGGGGCGGCCTTCGAGTCGCGGGGCCTGGGGCTCGCCGTGGGGTGATGGGGAATGCGGGGAGGGGGAGGGCACGGAGGGGAGAGCGGGACTTGCGGTGGGGGAAGAGGCGGCGTGATGGGGGAGGGGGTCTGGGCCTGACGCGGGGGAAGGGAGACCCTGGGAAGGGGCGATCAGCAGACAAATGCATGTTTTTTCATTGGGGCGCCTTCCCATTTGGAATGATTCAGGCATAACCTCTCAGTGCGCTTTTTACGCTGCTCTTCGAATGGTTATCAAGTGATGGCTTTCCTAGACTGTATGAAATCCTGGTTGGGGAGGGGGGGTTGTCGTATGTGAATCTTCCACCATCCCCAAACACTCCCCCCCCCCAATAAAACTCCTCACCCCGATTGTGTATGTGTCAGGTTTAGGGGCTCAGCCTGCCGTCCAGGTTTTCTGTTTTTGAGCACTCCTCCCCCAAAAAAGAGGTAGTGGTGTAGTCTGGGAAGAGCTTGACCTCTTGATACTGTGGAATGTGCATAAGCTGGCCCCAAAAGGTAGTTGGTGCATACTGAAAGAGGTTCAAGAGTGTCTTTTATATTACAGTGGATGGAAGATGCAGCAGCACCCCTCTTTCCTGCAGCTCAGAAGCAGAAGGCCAAGAGCATGGGAGAACGGTGCGCTTGTTCCCCATACCAGTGGGAGCCTGGGTTTATGTCACCATGAGGAAGAGCTGTGCCATGACCCCTTTGTGTGGCAATTTGTGAAAGTACCACAGCACTTTGATGCTAGTAGGGTAGCACCGATAAAACAGACCAATACAAGGTGGTTACAAGTGTGATGAGTGGACTCTTGCTATCTCAACCAACTTGCCGTTTGGACAAAGTAACTGTTGTAATAATGAATCTTGTGTGTTTATGTGTGCTTTGATGTGTGTGTAAAGTGCCATCAGGTTGCAGCTGACCTTTGGCAACCTAGTATGGTTTTTAAGGCAAGAAACTAACACAGATCGTTTACCATTTATCTTACTGGTTTGATATAATGGTATGTAATTTTTATCTCCTCCATGAATGTGTTTAAAGCTTATTGCACCACCACAACAGTTAGAAGATAGCTTGTTCCCCTCTGCTTTGGTGAAGCCCCTGCTTTCATTTCTCCCCCGGAGTGGATACACAGATGCCAGTATTGTACCACTTTATAGGCCTGGGAGACCACTTGCCTATTGCTCAGTCTTAACTGCAATGATCTGCTTTAGTTCTTTCTCAGTAGTCTAAAAAAAGAAAGTGAGAGGTGGATTCAGATGTTGGAATGTGTTGTCCTTCTCAAGTGAGGTGAGCAGCATTCATAGTGAGAAGGTGAGGAAATGAACCTTGCCAAACTAGGTCTTAGCAACAACAGCTGTCAGCAGTGTGTGACACTTAATGAAACTTCCTTGTGAATTTAGACAAGCAAAATCCATTAAAATGCCACTCTAAAAATTTGGCTGACCTGGTGTGATTAAATGTTCGATTAGGGTTATGATGACAATTCAGTCCCTAGTTTATGTTGCTGATACATGTTAGTATCTTGTTCAGGCAGAGACTCGCTTTGAGATGTCATATCCTGTTGCTATGTCTCTTTAAGGTCACTGGGAACTGATAACTAAAATGCCAACGGCAATTACATGGTATGCCAAAGCTGCAATCCTAAATGCATTTACTTGGCAGCAAGCCCCATTGAAATCAGTGGGACAAAGTTCCAAGTTGTGATGGTTGGTACTGTACTATGTTTATGTCTGGAAGTGGTTTTTCCTGGTTTTTGGTAGCTTTACTGATCTTTTTTCCTGGAATGTGGGTCATGTTCTACATCCCAGAAGGGAAGCTCTCTGAGTGAAAAGTAAGAAAAGAGAAATCTTTCTCCCTCAGTCAGAAAGGCATAGTGATAGGAGAATTTCCAGCATTGTATGGGCAGCTGCACCAATTTTATTCTGTTCCAAGGTCACTGCTCCTAGATGCAAGGCAGAGATCCAGCCCAGTCTAGGTGGTTGCACTAGATCTCTGCTTCATTCATCCCTGGAACTCCAAGGCAAGGAGAGAATAGAGCCCTCCTCCCAGTTTTTAAGTGGACCTAGAATCCATTGAAAGTTGACCAGGTCTACTCCCTCCAGAAGCTGTGGTTCCATTCTAAAGTTCAACCAGAACAGCAATCTGCGCCATCCCAAATTTTAACCAGTTTTCTGAAGATGTGAAACTGACATTTAGATGTTCTTATAGAAACTCTTAAATCTGTTGGTATCCAGAATTTGTTCTGTGCTGGAAGCTCAGCTTGGTCACATCCTGTAGTTGTGGGCAAAGTCTTGGTTATAGATCTTACTTCATTGTATTAGATATCTATAGTGCATTCGCGAGTTTTGATAGATGGCATGAGGTTTTGATAGATCAAGGGGAGATGGTTGTATTTTCAGCACTTGTGCATCTTGGTCAGCAGCTTTAGTCTAGAAATCAGGTATCCTGAAAAGAGGCTTTACAAGGGCTAATAGTTGCAACAAATGCCAGAGTGAAATTGGAACATGTGTAAAGCATAAGCAGGGCGTGGAATGTGTTTACAGCCCAGTCACCCATGCAACTAAGGACTCTGGCTTGTTGTATAAGTATTTGAAATGTGTTCACAATCCTGGATACCTTGTTTTTAGTTTGATTTAGGTCACTACGCAGTCATGAAGATTGTCACCTTGCAGAGAGTATATAGGGACAGACTATCCATTGAATTGATGGAGTCCCTGTCCCAGTTAAGCCATATTGTCTAGCTTCCCCTACTGGCCATTAGTTGTACCTGCAGGTGTCTCTAAGCATGAAATCAACACACATATGTTTATTTTATTAATTTACTTTGTGTATATACTGCCAGTCTCCTCAATGGGGTCCCAGAGTGGCTTTCATTATTCCCCCCCTCACTTTCGTTTTATCCTCACAACAACCCTGTGTGATAGGCTAGACTGGGTGTGATACTGTCACAGTGTCAGAAGTCAAACATTCCATAGAAAACCCTACTTGCTGTTGCAAGGTTATTCATAGAGCTTTCCAACTGGGAACATCCAGAATCCTCTGAGAGCCAGCTGGCTTTGTAATTAGCATAATGTCTTTGTTCATTAATCAAAACAGTACGTGGTCGAGCGTTTTTGACTGGCCGCAGACAACTGGCACATTGCAAACTGCAGCCTGACTAGCTGACTGGCCAGCCTTCTGATCTTCTCTCCTACAACCTGACCCTGGTCATGCAAAGTTATTTAATATAGATCTTTTCTGATGCAACTTCCCATGGAGGTACCTTTCCAGTTCTGCTTTAGAGAACCAATAAAGCTCAGTGTGCAACTCTATGCTGGGAATTACCAAGGAAACTTGTATGAAGGAATTACACAGATTTCATGCAGGAGAGGTTCATCAATGGCTGGTAGCCATGGAGATGAAAGAGAGCTGCCATGTACAGAGGCACCATCAGCAGAGCTTCTATGTGTTTATTGACTGGTGGAGAACAGCTTTCAAGATCACTATACTTGGACTACCTTGCAGGGTTGTAAGAAAGCAGTCTCCATCACATAAGGCTATTAACTCAAAGGCTGAAAGCTGAAGCTAGTCAATCCAGTGGACCTGCACAGGAGAAAAAAAATCTCTACAAAAGGGGAGGTGACCAGAAGATAGCTACCGGTAATTTGCCTTCCTGTATCATCCCAGCAAGTGCTGGGGTATGTGTGGGGTGGAAATAGATTATATAGTCTCTGGACTTGGAAGGGAAGTTCTCACTTCTCAGACTGTCTTGCCTAACTCTAGTCTCCAGATTCATGCCAAGTGGCATGAAGAACTCCATTGGACTCCCTTTTGATCACATATAACCACACAGTGGGAAGAGGCCCAAATTTCAAACTCAAAGTAATGGAGCTTCTCTGAGGGCTTGTATCTCTAAGAATTTTACCTGTACCCTTTGATTTCACCAGTTAGGGGCAGGTTTAGTCGGGGTGCTATGAACTGTGGTTTGCCATTTTATTTTCCGTCTTTTGCCCAGCCCTGTTGGAAATGCAGCCTTGGAAGCACTGTCTGCCAACCTGAAGAAGGGCTATAAATATTCTTGAGCATTCTTGAATGTGCCTGTGATTATTTCATAGTATCTTTAGAACTTGAATGCTAGAAGGCTGATTTCTGTACTGACCAATACCATGTCATACTCATAATCATGTTACCAAATATAAATTGGGGGGGGGGGGGGCAAGTTGACTGCTTTGACCCTGAGGGGCACCTGCTCATTCCTGCCAGAGTTTGACTTGGCAAAGTGGTCATCCCAGCAAGAAACCAGGTTGAGCAAGAGGCTTCAGTGGAATAATGGGCTGGAGCTCCATTCCTTTGACTGGTTGCACTCTACCAGTTGAGTAGATGCCGGGGGGAGGGGGGAGACAAAGAAAGGGTTAATCAGAGGAGAAGAAGGAAGTGGGCAGTTCCCAAAGTAGTGACTTGGGATAACCTGGAAACTCAGAACATCCCAGGGCAAAACCACCATAAGCCCTCCAGGGTAGCTAGTTTGGCTGCTTTTTGAAACATGTTACTGATCTACACCGGACTAATGGTCTGATCCACCAGGACTCATCTTATATGTTCTTAATTGGGCAAAAAGGGGAACGTTATACCTAGCCTCCGCATCCCTGTGCTGAATTCTTATGTTTAAAAATGATATTCAGGGCATTGTTGGCCCCAGTGTATTTTCAGCCTTTTAAATGGTCGTCATGTTTGTATTGCAGGTTTTAAACAGGTGGAGTTGGGTCCCTAGGTTGGCATTGGGAAGGAGAAGCTCATGTGAGTGGGCAAGATCATAGCTGACTGTGAGCAGTCTTATTTTCAAGGTGTTTTAATAGGGCATATAAACAACTCTTATGGGGTTTTATTTATTTACATTATAGCCCACTTTTCTCACGAGACTCAAGTTGACTTGCATAGAGTAAGTCAACATAATCGACAGGATGGGGCATCCAAAAACAGTGCAGTATTTGGAAATCTGAGAACAAGCTGGAACTGTCTAATAATGCTTTAAACTTGCTCTATTGTTGGCTTCTTATACTTGACTGGCTTAAGTTTTTAGAAGGTAATTTTACTTGACATGACATTTTAAAAATTATTCATTGGTTGCAGAATTTGGCTAACAGATTGGTGGTTCCTAGTACAAAACATAAGAACCGATGATCCCTGGGTATACATCCTTAATTGTTGACTGAGGTTACAGTTAAGAGAATACAGAAACTGGGTGGCATTTGAAGTTTATCCTGCATGTCAGAGACAACTTTTTTAAAAGGTTTTTTTTTTAAGTTTTTTAGCTTTGAGTAGAGCAGGTGCTTGAAGGGAAAGCTTCAAAGAAGCCCCTTCTGTGTGTGTAGTTTGTCCTAAATTGCGCCCTGGATTTGGCGGATTGTGGGGTTGCAAATACATTTGAACTCTAATTCAAAATTCTGTTCGTCATCCAATCAGTGAACAGACGGTAAGAAGGTATAATGGTTTCGAAAGAACAAGCAGGCCTGTTAGTCTCAATCAATACTGCCAGGCTCAATACCAGTGGACTAATTTAATCCCAAAGTCAAGAGAGCTTTGTGGCACAGAGTGATAAACTGGTAGTGCAGTCAAAGCTCTGTTCACAGCCTGAGTTTGCTCCCTCTGGAAGTCAGTTTTTGATAGCTGGTTCAAGGTTGACTCAGCCTTC
Source organism: Sphaerodactylus townsendi (assembly GCF_021028975.2). NCBI lineage: Eukaryota > Metazoa > Chordata > Lepidosauria > Squamata > Sphaerodactylidae > Sphaerodactylus > Sphaerodactylus townsendi. Next base: position 29,357,861 of record NC_059432.1, on the reverse strand, counting down.
CATCCTTTTGAGGTCAGTAAAATGAGTTCCCAGCCTGCTGGGGATAAAGTATAGATGACTGGGGAAGGCAATGGCAAACCACCTCATAAATAGTCTGCCTAGTGAATGTTGTGATGCGGCATCATCCCATGGGTCAGTAATGGCCCGGTGCTGGCACAGGGGACTGACTTGACCTTTTACAAGATTGTAACAAGGACAAGGAAAATCATGCAGCGGGATTCAACCAGTGGTGTCTGTTTTCTGGACAGTTTTCTGATTCAAATAGCAAAAAGGAGGTAAATCCATTGTGTCCAAGCCTGGACCCTGTACAAGCTCTGGGATTCGTCCATGCTTCACATTTAGTCCATCTGACATGACTGATTTTCAGCACAATAGCCCTGACAACTGTAAACAGATTATGCATGCATATATGAAGCGTTGGAAAATGGTCTGCACTTACTGCAATCAAACAAAGTAGAAGAGCACTTCCCTTTGTCCATTGCTGGGCCTGACAATCTCAAAACTGTCGAAATAAAAGCAAGGAGATACTGAAATGAATGCTGGATGGCAGATGATTGGGTTCAAAAGACACGGCAGTGTCTTTGGATTTTCTATTACCTGGGTGATGAGGTGCTGCCTCACCTGTCATGTCACAGGGATAATGTGGTTGCTCTGCATGCCAACATTGTCCCAGGTTTAGGAAGAGAGATGCAGGTAGGAGGAGGGCAGGCATTGCAGACTCTTCCTGTTCCTTGGGGCTTCTCATATTTTCTCACCGGTGTGGAAAGGAATGCCGGTGTAGTGGACTGGGGTAAGTGAGAAATGGGTCAAAATGAGCACTGTTGTCCATCTCCAAAGGCTGCCTAAACAGCTAGTGAGAAGTGACTGCAAGCCAGTCTAGTAAGTGATAAAAACGCTAATGAAGTGTGCAGTAAAATCTGGCTATAAAAGATGGGTAATATAGGGAGAGGTTATTGAAAGAAAGTAAAGCCATTTGGAGATTTATTGACAGCCTGTTGGCTATGATTCAGGGTTACGGAAACTTAGGCTGCACACTTGGATCCCTGCTCATTGCAGATTTAATCATGTTTTAACTGTTATGGTCAAATTGACATACTGCTTTCATTAGTGCTGAGGCATGCAATTGTCATCTTTGGGAGCTGGAAGTAATATAATAATTATTGCACACCAAGCACCCCTCTTCTGCCAGCTAGTGCTTAGAAAACCTTACCATTTTAAATGCAATGTTGCTGTCTGCAACAATGAATAAGATCAAATAATGTACACATTTTTAAATGGACATTTAACAATGGATCCTTAATGTGGAGGACCTAGTGAGCTTATCATAGCAAAGGTATTGTTGATTCCTAGCTTAAGGTCAGTGGTGGACTTGCTACAAGTGGGTAGTGCTAGAGCACAGTGAGGTCCTAAGAGCATATTCACTGTTGTTAGCATTCTTGGAGAGTCAGACCAATTATGCACAAAGTATTTGGTGCGTGATGAAGGCTGTTGCAGCAAGATTTCTTGTACGGACCTATTGTTTGGAGCCATGCTTTCACTTTCTATTATCTCCGTGGCAAGCGAGACCACTTCTAGTGTGACTTTTAATTTGCTTCGCTGCCAGAATGGGCAGATTTGCCAGTGAGCTTTGCCCCGATCATCTTTGGCCAGCCTTCCCACACCCTTGCACTGTTGTCCATGCCTTTCCCCTTGCCTCTTACCTTCACACCTCCATGTTGCCAGCTCCTTCCTGCTTCCCTAAGTGCTCGTATCAATATATTTAGAATAATAGAGAGTTGACTTTTGCAAAGAACTATACAACCAGGGGCTATTTTTGGTTCCACCCCACCTGCCCCACTCTACATATCAGGAGGGCTTTTAAAAACTTTATTTCCAACAAGCCTCTATTTTAAAACAAGCCTCTCTCTTCTCTTGCAGCAGCAGCAAGAGAAAGGGAGAGAGTATGTGGGGAGGAGAAGGGAGGAGGAGAGAATATTAGCTCTAGTCTTGGGACTACTGAGTGTGTTGAAACCTGTGCCTTTAAGGCTGTTGATGGGCGGAGTTAAGAGAACTGGGAGAAGCAGAGGCCCAGCAGAATTCAGCAGACAAACTGCGCTGCAGGCTGTGGGCTGCCTCCTTACATGTGAACAGAAAAATGTGAGGAGACTCCACAACAAGTCCACTGTACAGTGAAGAGCTCTGAGGTAAACGTTCCATGTATAATCAGCCACAGTGAAGCAAGCTGTCTGCCACCCTGAAGGAGCAATCCCAGGTCTCCATGATGCTTAGAAGTGTCAAGGTGGTACCTAGCACTTTCAGCAGTTGTTTTAATAAAGTATGTCTCAGCAATTCTTAACAGAAGTACAATGGGCTAGATCCAGTCAGTTTTTCTCCTGGTGAAAAATGGGAGAAAGAATCTCCTTTGGTCGTCCGAAAGGCTTCCATTTGGGATCATGGCAGTTGCATGGAAAAAGATATGTGGAATGAGGCTGGGAATTTGCCAAGATTGAGCCAGAAAGCTGGATGGATCCAACCCAAAGCTTATGTATCATTTTGCATCCCAATGTTTCTTTGTATGACAGAAAATAAACAAATGTGGATGAGTTTTTGGTCACTCTTCTGTATATGAATTTACACCATTCGATGGCGGTGGATTAATTCCTTTCTAAACCAGTTGTTTTCTTTATTGGCTCCAATAATGGATTTTGTCAAGCAATAATATAATTATGAGAATTTGGGGTGACATTAGACTAAAGGTTTGCCTTTTGTTGTGGTGATGACAAGCAGAGTCACCTCTATATTCATTGCTTTTGTCATCGCTTTTATAACAAGAGGAATTGTGACGAGGTTAGAATTAGGTTTTGGGGGTAGTAACAGTCAGAACATTTAGTCATTGAAACACAAAACCCTGAATGCTAGAAAATGCGCCCGCCTCCTAAATTTCTGAACTGGGTCCCAGACTCAACGAAAATTTGTCAAGGCCTTAATGTAGTGATGGATAGACTCCCTCCTGTGTTTCCCGCCCCTCCTTCTACCCTAGTCAAATGTGGCAGAATCACCGTCATTAATGTAGTCAGTTGTCATGGTGATCACCACTGTCATTGCTTGTTCTTTCCCTGTTACACTCGCAATTTTTTTCCAGGAGCTGCTCTTTTACGCAGTCTTTGTGGAGTGGGGACAGTCTGTGCGTTGCTGTCTCGTAATTGCCGCAGTGTGTAATCTTCCCTGGATCCCGTGGGCAGCGCAGCAACAAGTACCGCAGTTCATTTTTTTGAAAAAGATGTTTATTGGTGCTATAACACCACTGAGAATTAATATCATTTCTCAGTGTGTGGTTGCCAAGGAGAAAATTGTAATTTGAGAGAGTGTGAAGTTTCTAACTAGTGTTGACTGTGACTAGAATGGAGCTTTGTTGGGAGGAGGGTTGTACAAATGGCTCCTCGGGAACCGAATGTAGAGCTAATGGGTTTGTTGCTTAATAGCAACAGGAAGATGGGAGGATAGTGGGTATGGCACCATCAAACAAGTCAGCTCCTTTAAAAAAAAAAAGCAATGGAAGAGAACTTCCATTTATTGTCGAAGGCTTTCACGGCCGGAATCACTGGGGTGCTGTGTGGTTTCCGGGCTGTATGGCCGTGTTCTAGCAGCATTCTCTCCTGACTTTTCGCCTGCATCTGTGGCTGGCATCTTCAGAGGATCTGGCATCTTCACAGCACCCCAGAACTTCCATTTATCATAAGTGGTAGGTAGAGTCCTGATGAGAGCAGAAACTACTCCCAAGGGAGTGAAAATCTAGGAGACAGTAGAGTTTCAGAGGCGCAGTATTTGCCAGCTTGTGGATTTTCTGTTCCAATTCCACATTGGAAAAAGAATGAATGAGCAGAAAGTATGTAGTGTAGACCCCCCCGCCCCCCGCCATGGAATGTAAAATGAGATTTTTGCCCATGAGTTGGATGTGCTTGTGATTGATAGCGCTGTTTTGTATGTTTTGGGGAATTGTGGGGCAAACCCTGGAAAGGTCCTGAGCCTTCAAAGAGAAGTTCCCTATCCAGTTAACATTGACTTTTGTGAACAGTTTTTATTTGCTGTTTTGTCTAGGGTGGCCAGGCCAGGCCAGGGGACATTTTTTTCCCTAGCAGTGTATTAAAGAAACGACGTTCAATTCATGGTACATCCAAACATTACAAGCTGTACTAATTTGTATTCCAAAGATATCAAGAACTGGTCACGTTGCTACCCTAATTGCTGCCATTGTGAAGAGTGGAAAGTGACTAACAACTTTTTCCCCACACTAGAGACTGACAGTATTTCTACTACATCAGCAGCTTTCCCATCTGTTTGTCTGCTGAGGAATCTGTGCAACTGTCTGGGAGAGGATACTGTGCCTTGTTTTCGGGTGCATTGTTACTATAGCTGTATGGATGATAATTCCTGTGTATGCTGTAGGTATGTGCAACATATTTTCGAGTATGCATTTGTTTAAATGTGACTAGTTTCCTGTACAATCAATCCCCTCTTTATCTGAAAGGAAAACTAGGTTTTTTTTTCTCATGAGCTGTAAAAGAAAAGAAGGAGTATTTCTTTGCACATAATTTACTTTTAAACACAATAATAAACTTTTGTGTATGACTGTTTTTTGGGGAGTCCGTCTTACACTCAGGGCAAACATGGTATGCTGTAATTTTGTAATGAGATACTATTGGAGAGTTCAGTGTTACAAAGTTTAATTTGGTATCCAATAAGCCTGTTGTTGGTTGGGACTGTTTCTGTCCAGTAACACACCTTTTCTTTATCTTCTTTTCTTTATAACAAAATCCATGTTTTCTGGGTTCAACTTAACAATTTTTTTCCTGAATCTCAGATGAGTCAGGCAAAATGCAAGCTGAACACAGTAAACATGGATTTTGTTATAAAGAAAAGAAAGTATGTTTTATATGTGTGTGTGTCTATATGTGTGTGTATGTCTGCTAATAAACCATAATAAACTATAGCCATCAGAACGTTCTCCTTTATAGTTTTGGTTTTATTTCTAATTTTGCTTGTTGAAGACAGAGCTGTTTGTACTTGTGAGGTTGTAAATGTACAACAATTTTATATGCTGCTATCAATTATTTTATGTTAAAGCAGTGAAATGTATTCAGATAAAATAAGTATAACATTTCTGTAATGTCGGGGGGGGGCATGTTTTGGAATGGCTTCTAAATGCCCAAAATCTATTCATCTCTCTTTTAGTGCTGCTTTACAGTGATCCTGTATTTCATCTCAATGTAATTCTCAGAGCTGCTCCCCATTGGAAGCACAACTGGATTACTTGTGTGTGTATCTGAAGGGCAGAAATGTCCCTGCTGTCTGCACTGGTGTGGTGCATTCTGCTGGATGTAGATTGGGGACGTTGTAGATTGGGTAGATTGTTTCCATCCCTGCTCAGCTGCAGTGGTGACCAGGTAACGTTTGGGCAACTTGCCTCTTTTTGGCCTAATGTACCTTAGGCATTGAGAAGGGGGGCGGGAGCCAAGATATTTTGTGACTTGGCTATTCTGGGCTTTTTGGAAGAAGCCTGAGAAACAGCCTTGATATACAGTTGTGGCTCCCTGCAGACATCTTAGTGTTGCATGGTGCACATTTGTGTTCACTGCTTTAAGCAACATAGTGGGACATGGATACAGCCTGGCTGCCAAGCCAAGTGCACAGCTGTTGCTTAGTTCATGTGATTGTGGTTACCAAAGTTGAACACGTGAGATGAAATGTGTATAGTTTGCATAAGAGGCTTTCTACACCTGTGTGAAGGTTTTCATGTTGAAACCACTGTGTTTTGGAATTGGCCTTACTGAGACACACAAATGCTGTTGGCAATTCACCCGGCCTCTGCAGTTTCGCAGCTGCCTCCTGATGCTTGTTTCTGATCTGCTCCTGAGTTCTCAAAACCCTGTTCAAACAACCTTGGTCAAGATGTTCCATCACTAAGATTAATTTGTTTGTACAACTCTTGAGGAGTTCTGCATTTTAAAAATAGCTGGAGGACATTGTGCAGTACGTTGAGCTCAAATGCCTGCTGAGATTAATATTTTCTAATATCGTCCATGTCTAACGTGAAGGGCTTTCTGAAAAGTAAAGCTCCAAAGTAACAGAAGATGTTAATCTTCCTTGCCGGTCTTTGTGTTAGGTTACTTCATTACAGTAACAGATTTTCCATGTGTGTTAAATGACTATTTAGGGAATACATTTGAAGACCAGATTTAGGTTCTCTCTGAAATTGCTGTGTATGTGGTAGATTCCCAGAAACTGAGGTCCTCTATTGTGAATATTAATCTGCTCTGTTTAATGATCTGGCTGCATTTAGGAGAGCCATTATTTAAAAGAGTGCACTAATAGGTGAGAAAAAGGCATGCTGATACTATGCAGAAACTCTGTTCAACTAACAGTAAACGATCTGGTGAGCCAATTGCAGATGAAGTGGCCTTGGCAGCAAGTGAATGCGCTGGAGCACTAATGCATTGAGTTCTTGATGCTAGGCAGAGCTATGTCAGTTCTTGCCAACTGTACAATAACCCCAACTGGGACCCTTTAAAAGACTCTGTAATGGCATTCACTCTCTCTCCACCATGTGCTTTTGACAGTTGTATCCTGGACTGGCTTCTGCTTGCTTTGTAGCAGCAGAGGCAATTGTGTATCTGAGAGCAAGCTCTTGGATTGAGATCAAGATTGTGTGGAGGCTTACCACTCATCTGGGATAGTGTTTCCATGCACAGAGGCTAGTCTGGGAAACAGGGTGAGAAATGTTCCACAGGGAGTAGGCACATTAGTCTTGCAATAAAAATGAACAGGAGTCTTATATCCCCCTTTAAAGCAGAGTTTTTGTGGATGGGAGCCCCCTGTCATGTGCACACATTGGGACCTCTCTAGCAAGGTAGGTGTGTTTGTGTGTATTAAAGAGCCGCGTGGTGTAGTGGTTAAGTTCTTGCACTGTCACTCACACGGTCAGGAGTTCGAGCCCCCTGTGGGTCAGATATCCTGGCAGCTGGGTCATGGTCAACTCAGCCATCCATCCATTTATTGGTCGGTAAATGAGTACCTAGGGGGTAAAGAGTAGCCAGGGAAAGCAATGGCAAACTACCCCACAAAAGCAGCTTGCCTATAAAATCACTGCTCACAGTGGTACCTCAGGATCAGACATGACTGAAGGGGAAACTATACCTTTTTATATATATACATATACATACATATATACATATAAGGTATAGAGAGGGAGAGGGAGACATGAAATGCAGGAAGTACAGGATGTGATGTAATCAACAAAAACAGATCATAATAGTAGTAATTAGTGATCGCTAAAGTTGGGAAGGGAAGCTAAGCAGGTTAATGTTTGTAATCACTCAGGGCTGCCAGGTCTTTTAAGTCCAATTATGAAAAATGTCTGTGGTATGGATGTCTTCCCGCTTATGGGCAGTCAATCATTCACAATTCTTAGCTTTCATATAGTGTGTGTTGTTGGTCTCTTGATCTACATCTGTGTGTGGTCACCATGGATGAAAAGTTTGGGCCATGAATGGATATCTTGTGATCAGATGTGCTAAAATTACATTGGAAATCTGCAAAGGTGGGGGGGGGGTGTCTCTGTTCTAGAAGAACAGAGACTCTTAAGGGTTTTTAAGGCAGAAATTACTTATTTTTAGCAGGACTGAAGACCCATGTAAGTATTGAGCAAAGATTGAATATTGTGTTCTTTCTCTCTCTATCCTTCCCCCGATTTTGGGACAGTGACACATTGAACTTTTTTTCACAGCATAAGATTAAAAATTGCTGTCATGTTGTGTCAGCTGGTCCTGCATGCGGCTGTGTTGAGGAATCAAAGTGTCCCAACAAACCTCTGGGTGCTTGGTAGAGGGTGTCCTTTATTAGGGCGCTAATTTTAACCTCTACAGGCTCTATTTGTGGTTTGGCAAGTCAGTGAATCATTCATACAGTTCGTCTGCAGACCCGCTGTCTTGGACTTGATAGACAGCATGCCTCCTTTACATTTCTATTGAGGCCGCCATTTTTATCCATTGTCCGTATTGCAGCTACAGATGCTTCAGTTGTGCTTTTTCTTAACAGCAGTGAAGGAATTCACAGTGTTTGCTCATACCCAAAATTTTCTTTCAGAGTGCCTGGAAACATTCCTTTCAGCTGTCCTTATCAGGAGCCTGAGAGGAAATTTGAATCCTTTGTGCTTGGAGAATGTCTAAAAAACATTTGCAGAGAATTTGAACAAGCCAGAAGAAAGCTTGACTCAAGCCACTGGATTCTAAAGTGTGAAAGAATCCCGATCTTTTAATTTTTTTTCCAGTCTGGTAGCACCACTGAGTGACATCTGTCTCAGTATGTGTGCATTCACAAGCATTATATTTTATCTGAATTTTGCTTAGTTGGTGAAATGTAATGTTTAGTTAATGTGAAAAGTAGGATTGACAGCTCATAGCAGCATTTCATGATTCTCTGAAATGTTGCATTTGCTCTGGAGAACAAATGCACTGAAGTTAATTCTTTGACTCATCAAATAGCTTATTAAGCTTCACAACTTGGTATTTCTGATTAGCCTCCGCTCTCTCATGGCAAAAGATGCAAACCAGTAACACTAACTGAGAAGCATCCATTGTTGAATGTTGCACTGTTGCACTGTAGCAGTGTTTTGCCAGTGGATTTTCCTGTGTGTGCAAGACAACCCAGTTTCAAATTATTGCTGTAGCACCAGGATAGTGTAATATTGCATGGTGTGCAGATGTAGCCTCATAGTAAAGTGGGTCAGTTACTTAAGCAGCATTGTGGAACCATTCACAGCTTTGGAGGCCTCAGCTTACCTTGGAAAACCCCATACACAGAAATGGTTTTTACCTCTTTGCCCCCAAACAGAGGAGTGGACCCTGAAAAAAAATAGAATGAAGACAATAATATAGTAGGGGTGATAATAATGGCTTCATTTATACTCAGATTTTCTCACTGGGACTCCAGGTGGATGATAAATATGATAAGTTAATCAGCAACCAAATTACAATGTATAATCTTTAAAAAGCGTTTGAAAGTAACAGCAAAGATACATACATCTTTTCTTATATTGCCTTGGACCCTGGAAGCTAGAGAGAAGAGCCCAAACTCTCTCATCTGCCTTGGACAGACTGAATGGAAGAGGGCACGTTCCTTTCAACCTGTCTTCCAACCCCTGCACTATAGGGTAAATTTCTCATGGAGATGAATTTTCCAGCTTTGAATGCTAAAGGGCAGATTGCTGTTTCTTGGAGAAGAAACAGTAAGCTGGTTCATAAGTTACAGTGAATGCACATACTATTTATTCATGTACATTATTTATAATGTATCTTTCTCTCATGGACTCAAGGTGGATTACACATAGAATGTCAGTACAGTTAACAAAATAGGACATTCAATAACTGATGCATTAGTATATTTGACATGTGGAAGCACCAGAAAACCACAGAAGCGTAACATAAATATTAACATGACACATTAAGCAGTACAGAAATTACAATTTACAGTATGCTGTATATAGCAGTAAAGATCACAAGTCCCAATCATTTATCCAAGTAAGTTTGTGAAACCTTTCTGCATTGTGCAGCCTTATTACCTGTTCAGAAAAGCCATCTTGAATAGTTCCATCTTATATAGTTTGCAGAAGGCCAGGAAAGGGGGAGATTTCCTGATCTCTTTGGGCTATTCAACAAGTAGGAGCCACCACAAAGAAAGCACTGGCATAGATAGTTGTTGATTTTATCCATTTGCAGATTGGCACTTGCAGAAGCCCTCAGTGATGTGAACAGAGTTGTGGCAAAGCACAGGAATGGAGTTATGGCAGAGCGTTCCAGGGTTCCATGGCAGAGCATAAAAAAAAGAGGGGCCAAGACCACGAAGAGCTTTATATGTGTTAGCCAATACTTTAAACTGAGCTTGTTAACTAATGGGCCATCAACAGAGGGTCTACAGAATGGGCGAAATATGCATGCTTTGTCTAGCTCCTGCTGATATTCAAGCAGTGGCATTCTAGACCAGCTGGAGTATCCAAGTTGATTTTGAGGGAAGACTAATGTACAGTGCATTATAGAAGTCTGGCCTCAGTGTTACTGTGGTATGGGTGCAGGTGGCCAGGTCAAGGTATATCAAGGTATGTGGCCCTTTTATGGGCTAGAATGAGTTGCAGTTGTATTAACTTGCTTCCACCGGTATAAAGTCAGATCCAGTATGCCAAGGCTTCCAACTGAGTCTGTGGGGACAACAATATCCTTCAAGGCCTCCCCTTTCCCACCCAGTTGCTAACTTTCCATTCTTAGGCAAAATTCTATAGCAAGAGTGGGTGGATAAAGTTCCAGGTGGTCTTGGAGGAGGCTGACTAGACTCAAAATGTAGAACTGTGTAGATACATGAGAGGGAAGTTTCTTTGATGGTAGTTCCCTCAGTAATGCTGTGGCAACAGCATTGTTTAAAAGTTCTAGCTTATATCCTGCCATCCAAGCATGGAAAGCACACAGAAAGATCATTCATGAGGTCACAAGACCCATGTGGCTCTTCCTTGTTGGGGGGCTGGAGTGAGGAAATGTAAGAGGATGAAATCATCCTCTCTTCTTCCCCTGAGATGGAGGAAGAGTGAGAGGGAGAAGGGAAGGCAGTTTGTAAGCCCCTTTGAGTCTCCTATAAGAGAGAAAGGGGGGATATAAATCCAACTCTTCTTCTTCTTTGGGCCAATCATACACTCTTAGCCTCGAACCTGGCAAGTACTTGGATGAGAAACCTCCAAGGAATATCAGGGGCATGACATGGAGGCAGGCAATGGCAAACCATCTGAGCATCTATTGCCTTAAAAATCCTACAGGGTCAGCTGTGACTTGACAGCAGAGATGTATGGTGGGAAAATGGTGCCCGGAGACAGCCGTTCTCTGGGCTCCCCACGCTTCGCTCAGGGGGGCAGGGCTCAGGGGAGGTAGCCCTCCCTGGCTCCCAGCCGGCAATCTCTTTTACCCTCCCCTCTGGGGAGAGCAGAAGCAACTGAGGCTCCATCCTCATCTCCTTTGCTTTTATAAGTATGGGGACAGGGCTCTGCTCCTCAGGGGCGTGGCCATGCCCCAGGATGGAGCGTCAGTTGCTTCTGCTCTTCCTAGAGGGGAGGGCAGAAGGGACTGCCAGCTGGGAGCCAGGGGAGGCAAGGCTTTGAGGTGGTGTCCTCAGGTTTCCTTGGCCCTGCCCATGTCGATGATGACATGGGCGGGGCCAAAGGCTCCCGAAGATGATGAGGCAGCAGGAAGTCCTTGCCGTCTTCCAGGTCACATGGGGAGACCATTTTTGACCAGATGAGTGGTGCCCAGGGACAGAGTGGTACCCTTGTCCCTAGGGACGTACACCACTGCTTGACAGCAAGAAAAAGAAACAAAAAGGAACTGCATCATATTGTTCCTATATGTACATGTAAAACTTGTGGTATTCTTTTTGAATGACTGGCCCAAAATAGTGCTGCCTCTAATTCTGGTGCCAATGAGGCAATATTATTTTGTGCTCTTTCAACAGGTTACCTCACACAGAATTCATGGGCTGGAACTTATGACTGTCTTCTACTAATGGGGGTCGTTTGGCACAAGAGGCTGCTCTGCTTATAGAAGAGGTTCTTGTGTTGGTTAGAGGCTTCTTGCACCAGAAGAACTACTGTGAGCACAACAGACTCCTAAGTTCCAGACCTTTAGATGTTTGCCTTAAAGTAATATCTGTCCGAGGGGTGAGCACGTAAAAAATGATCAATAAATTTTCAGGTCTGGATAATAAAAACCCAGAAATGTTCAATAAAACCGAATAAAGCCAAAACACATCAACTTTATGCAAGTTTATGCAGCAGAGAGATCTTCAACTGAGTGCTGAGCAGAATTCAGTTGTCCTCTTTCCCTGTCTGCCATCGCTTCCCAGGTCCTACAGGGATTTGGGAAGTGGCAGTGGCAGGGGAAGAACGAATGAACTCTGCGTCAAAAACAGCGTAATTTGTCTCTGTCCTGTTCTCCGCAAATTGTGTTTGGCTTTTTTGGCACCAGGTTTATTCAGTTCTGAATCTGTTTCATGGAACTCATTTTATCTCTCTTGCATTTTGAGGAGGCTCTTAACCAGTGGTGAGATTCAAATAATTTAACAACTTGTTGTTTACAATCACCATTTTAACAACCGGTTCTGCCAAAGTGGTGCGAACCTGCTGAATCCCACCACTGCTCTTAACTGTGCACTGTGTTTCCAGGGATAATATCATTGTATAATATAGTATTAATAGGCAGCATATGCTGTTGTTTGTGCAGGGATGGAGCACCAGCAGATTGTAAAGTGCCTCTCCTCTTGTGCATAATGAAATGGTTGTTCAGTCCTGTGTTTGAACCCATCATTTTAACAGGGTAGGTGTATAAAAGACACGATAACAAATACTACACTTTGGCGTACAAAAGCTCAGTTTACAGTTGTGACAATTGATTTGTAATTGTGACAGTCCCAATCTTCACTTCTTCTAATGATACATCCAGGGATATTTAAATCCAACGGGTAAAGTAACAAGAAGTTTATATAGAGGATTTTTAAAGGCTTGGAGCAGGGGTCTGCAACCTGTGGCTCTCCAGATGTTCATGGACTACAATTCCCATCAGCCCCTGCCCTCATGGAGAGCCACAGGTTGCAGACCCCTGGCTTAGAGGCTATAAAACCTCTAGATTTGGTTTTATTTGGGATTCTCTGTCAAGCCAATTAGATTATGTCAATAGCGTGAAATAAAATGATATTTCAAATGCAGGCTCTTCTTAAAGACCTAAAGCTGTTCTCTTATGTCAGCAGGTTCTATTCAGAAAAAGTGAAGATTGGGACCGTCACAATTACAAATCAATTGTCACAATTGTAAATCATTTGGTTATGACTCAAGTATTGAGTTTTTGTACGCCAAGGTGTAGTATTTGTTATTGTGTTTGAACCCAGCAGAAAGCAAACCAGGGAAAGACATGGGAGTATATTTAAAGTAGCCGGCATTTCAAGGTGGTTTGGCTTCATCTGCGGCTGAAAATCATAATAAATAATTTTATTATAAATCATAATAACAGAAGGACCCTTTCCGCCTTCAGTCCATGGCTTTGTTTAAGAGTTTGCTGGCTTTCACTTTCATGACGCTTGGAAATCTGACACTTGTGGATCCTCTCTTGAACTGGCAATCTCTAGGCTTTGCACAGATAAGTTGTTCTCCCTGCTCAGTGAAACCTGAGTGGTTGGATTAAAAAGGAAACTGCGCTTCAAAAAGATTTTGCCATTGGTTTCTCTGGACAAGTGTATACTGAAATGACCTCTCCAGTCTGGCATGCAACTAGTTCCTCGGAGTAAAATTAGTTGCAAGTAGTTGGGTGAGACCTGAAGGCTCCTCTTGGAAGGTCAAGGAAACGATTCTGAGAGCTTAGCAACACAATGACTAGTACATTTCTGGGTTTGTTTATGTATGGTTAAGAAGGAGGACAAATGAGTGTTCATTGGGGGGGGAAGGTTCTCCAAAATGTTTTCAAATTTAGAAACTGAACTAGAAGTGAAAGCCTCTGTCAAACATAGGGGTTTGTTTAATAAATCTGCCTGTTCTTAAATGGTGGGGGGGAAAATGTTCCAGAAACTAGACAGGGAAGATTTTGTAAACTAAGAGAGAGCTGGTTCTTTCTGTTTTAGGTTGTTAATTGTACACCCATACAGACAATCTGGCCAAAATCGTTGTGAACTTGTGCCATTGAGCATCCTTGGAAGTGAACCAGCAATGAGAATATCACAGATAATATGTTGGGCATGGTTTATTCATTGTTCAGCATTTTCAGTTCTTGTTGATTCAAACGGAAGGGAAACATATACATAACTACCCCATTGAAATTAATTAACTTGGGCTGGGTTGAGTCTTGTAATACCTATGTCCAAATGACCTAAAATAATGAGTATATTTTGTCTGGGGCAGGAATCACATTTTAAAAGTAGATCTAGAAAGCTTCCTGCTTTAAATATTATCCATTTCCAGTAGTGCTGAATGTGGTAGTGATATAAATTAATATATCTAATTCTCAGTGGATCAGTGGATACTTAAATCCTGAGATTGAAAGACATGGGCAGACAAGACAGAACTTCCCACAAACCCAAGAAAGCCTCAGGTTTGCAGAAAAATCTGAAATCTAAAAAAACAAAACAAAACATGGTGGGCTAAAACTCCCAGAATGAAAGTAGCACTTATAGCTTTAAGGAATGAATGTCCTCAGAGGCCATTGCTAGGCAAGCACAACAGTAATACCAGCCTTCAAGCCTTGGTTTCTGTAAATAAAAGAGGGAGGGGGTTCCTTTAGGTCTTTGTTGGCCTTGAGGGAGGACACATCAGACCCAGCAGCAGCTATCAGGGGACTCACTACCACATGACTTGCACATCTCATCCAGGCCTGGCTGCTTTAAATGAAGTAAATGAATACAGTTGAAGGTGGGGGGATGGGCAGATCAGTGGTAGGCTGGTTTATGTCTGGGAAGGAGAAAAAGAAGCAGGAAAGGTGAGGATAGGGGACTACCGAAAGGAGGAAAAGGCGAAATAGTGTGGTGAGGAGATGCAAGAGAAAGTGAGGTACTCCAACAAGTCCTTGCAGGTTCTCCATTGTCTACCTGGTACCATACAGGTTCCACTGCTGTCCATCCAGCACCATATTTAGGGGGAGAGGCTTCCCATGAGAGGGAAGCATGGAAAACTGAAGATGGGGCTGATAAAGGTGGATTGGCTGGTGGGTGAGAAGGAAGCAGGAAAAGGAGAGAGACAAGAGGAGCTTTTAGAGAAGGGAAATAAAAGAAATAGTGTGCAAGGGGGAAATGAGATACTCCAGCAAATCCTTGCTGGTCCTCCATTTGTCTTTAAATGAAGTAAATGAATACAGTTGAAGGTGGGGGGATGGGCAGGTCAGTGGTAGGCTGGTTTATGTCTGGGAAGGAGAAAAAGAAGCAGGAAAGGTGAGGATAGGGGACTACCGAAAGGAGGATGTCCTGGAAAATATGTTACACTGGAAAACTAAATTGGAAACCAGGAAGCACAAATGAGGAAACAATCCATTCCTGCACTATTGTTTCCCTCCCAGTCCAATATAAGGCAATCTCTTCAGACTTACCTTCTTGTGTTCAGAATCATACCCCAACTTTTTAAAGGGCCTGTGAAATTTGCTGCAGGCTTGTGCCCATGAAAAACCACTTTGGGATTGGAATATTGTCATCTCATTGTGGCACCTGGTGTATTAGGGGTTAAACGTTGAAATAACTAGCCCTTTTGTTCACTAATAGTTCTATTAATTTTGGGCTGTAGCTTTTGGGAGCACTTGATCAAACCTAAAGAGAATCTGAACTTGAATAGTCTTGAGTTTTGTTTAAGTAACCATGCCCATGTTTTCATGTTTCCTGTAGGAGCTAAGTGATCTGCAACGTGACCCACCTGCACACTGCTCAGCAGGACCTGTTGGAGATGATTGTAAGATCTTTATAGATGATGGCAAGATATTTTTTTCCTATTTTGTTACATTTAAGCATTTACAAAGTGATTAATGCTTTGTGTTTTTCAGTGTTCCACTGGCAGGCAACTATTATGGGACCTGTAAGTATGCAGTTTATATAGCTCAGTTCCTCTTTTCCTCCAATAAAATATGCTTTAATTGGCTTCTGAATTTGCTGATGACTGGAATCGTTTTGAATACCTTTTGAACAACAGGCATTAATTTAGGTTCAGAGTAGTAGTTGTTTTTTGTAACCTAGCCTTCCTATCCTTGAGGGATATTTCTTACCCTCGTTGGACTTCTTGGCAGAATGCAAAGAAAAATGGCTCTTGAACTCTTTATTTTTGAGGACATTGTTTAGTCCTGTGCAGGTGACAAGGTCCTCATAGTACAGCCAGTTACAGTTTTACAGTTTTACTTTGATATATCAAAATACACGTGCGCACGCACACACACACAACCTGCAACTCTAAGTATTGTGCCATTGGGGTAGTTCATCTACCGTCAACTCATTTAACATAGAGGAGTTAAAGAAATACCCAAGGAGTTTGTTAAAAAGATTCTGAATCAAAGAATCGTGTTTAAGTCCACTGGAGAGAGATACCCTTTCATGATGTCCTGAAGATCCTTTCTGATAGCCTCGAGAAAATTTATCCTACCGCAGAGTGCCATACTTGAGAGGTAGAAACATGTCCTAAAGTACAAAAACGTTTTGAAATTCATTTTTGAATTTCCTAAATGTTTTCTTTTAAAATTCATGGAAATTGAGTTGTCTAATACATGAAGTTCAAACCATAGTTTTTAGTGTTCCAAAATATATCTATAATGAGAAGGTGAGAATGGTAAAGGAATCATAGTGGTGTGACTTAGTCAGTGTTCAAATAGGGAGGGTTGGCACAACAGAAACCTTCTGCCTCATGTCAAAGTTTGTTTTCAGGCTCTAGAGGTTTTAATACCATGAAAACAATGGTTTCTTGCTCCAAGGGGGAAGGCAATTTGTCATGGGCGAGTCCCCCCTTTCCATCAAGGATGCAGGACTAAAATTCTTCTAAACCTCCTGTCTCCTGGGTGGAATCACCCATTTTCCTCAGTTTGTTTCCTGCCTCGTTTAGGAGAGCAAGCTTTTGGTAAGAGCTTCTCTGCAAGGCCCCTACAAATCAGCAGAAGACACCTAATACTTTTATTTTTACACTTTTATGTCTATTATATCTTTAATCTATACCTCAAATTCTTCCTTTTTGGCTACCCCCACCCCCACCCTTTTGAGGGTAGAAATACCTGAACACAGAAAACAAGGACACCTCAGATGGCTTCATTTCTAAGAAGGGGGGGGGGAGGCTTTTTGTCCTCCCTGAAACAGAAGGAAGGGACTAATACCCAGGCCTGTTGATCAGGGGCAAAACCTGCAGATGAGCAGAGGCCGCGAGAGGAGCATGTCAGACAATACAATTGTGCCTCAGAGGATACCTCAGCAGCAGCAACTGATTTTGGCAGGAATATCCTCTGCATCAATATAGATGGCTGATGTTCGGAGCTCATGGCCACAGTGGAGCAGTCAGAGAGATGCAGCAAAATAGAGATGCCTTCCCTCTCTCCCAAACCCCTTTCTAGATCCCCATCCCCCCCTGGAGATATCAAGTTGGCTTTGCCATGCAATGTTGGAGGAGGTCCAGTCCCTAAAAGGGAATTTGAAAAGATATTCTTCAAGGTATTCCTCCAGATCACATACCCCACCCCCGCCCCCGCCAGTGTATTGTTTAGAAGGTGAAGCAAAGAGGACCTCTCAGTAGAGGACAGGTTGCAGTGCATGTGACCTGCAAGACTAAGGTGACAGGGGGAAAATGCGGTGCACAGACTCGACTCTTCTCACAGCGACCCAGCCTCCTCCTTTGGGGGCTCAGAGGAGTAAAAAATGTCAGAGGAGGAGATAATTGTCCCAATGCAATCCAAACATCCCTTTAACCAAGGGGCCTGTCAAGGACTATTAGCACTGGAACTGAGGAAGATGATACTAACCCTAAAACCAAATTCAAAGTTTTCCCCACATTCCTTAGTGTGGGAGAAGTAGTGCTGTTCCTAGAATTCTTTGGGAACCAAATGAAAGAAGAATGGACAAGCCTTCTTTCTACTGTCAGTTTGGTGTAGCTGTTAAGAGCAGGTGAGTCTCCTTACAGCAAAGGAAGGGGGGGTATAAAATCCAAACTGCTCTTCTTCTAATAAATAGAACCCTGGTTAGCAAAAAGGCTTTATACTTAACCTGACAATGGATCTCTTAGAGATTCCCTTAGTAGATGCTGTTGATGAAACTCGCAGGGGGCTTGGTTACTAAAGACAGGGGTGGATCCCTATGTAACCTAAGGTCAGATTACTCTCTCAGAAAATCCCATGAGGCCTCAGACTTGGCTATTAGGGCATCATCTCTGTTTACAAGGGCTTCCATCAGTTGGGATAGAGAGCTAGTTTTGCTGATTCCAGAGGAGAACAAAAGGACTAAGGAAGGTGACACACTATGCTTTTCCTCCAATACTATGTAATTGGCAGTAGCAGCACATAGAAGTTTGTGGCTCGGAGCATGGTTGAGAATGAAGGTTTTGTGTCTGATAGTTGTGACTTTACATAGAAGAGTCTCAGAATCAGGAGCTGTATTGACCAGGAAAGGTCTATGTGTTTTTCACAAGGGCAAATGGCCCTAAGAACAGATTCAGCATTCAGTCTAACATTTGGGTGTATAATAGAGGTATCTATTGTGAGGGCCTCAATCATTATACATACAGTGGTAGAATGAAACTCTAGTGAACCAAATTAAGCTTTGTGAGAACTTTCAGAGAATTTCTCTCCTTTTTAGATTTTAATGTAAAACTCCCAGCTCATATTGCTGGAACTGTATAGCTCAATGATGGCGAACCTTTTTGAGACTGAGTGCCCAAATTGCAACCTAGAACCCACTTATTTATCGCAAAGTGCCAACACAGCAATTTAACCTGAATACTGAGGTTTTAGTTTAGAAAAAACGGTTGGCTCCAAGGCGCACGTTACTCGGGAGTAAGCTTGGTGAAGCAACTGTGCAACGCTTCGAATCGGTGAATCACGACCCTAGGAGGGTTTACTCAGAAGCAAGCCCCATTGCGAGCAACTGAGCTTACTCCCAGGTAAAGGATCGTGCCCAGGCTAACCTAGATGTGTGTGCCAGGGTGATTTTCCGCCCCCTCCACATGATGAACTCTGTGCACGTGTGCCCACAGAAAGGGCTCTGAGTGCCACCTCTGGCACCCGTGCCATAGGTTCGCCACCACTGGTATAGCTGAAAAATAATGGGAAAATACACCTGCAAATAGAAACCGGATTCTCCTCACGAGTGCTTTCCAGTAGTTCTGTACAGTTTTGTTGTCACACAGTTCATGGTGATGATTGTGGATGATTCTCTTGTTAGCCAGAACACTCAGGGGCACTGAACTTGAACAATGTGCTAATGACATTTTGACCTCAAATGGGCACAGTCTTGAGATTCATTCTTTTGCTTGAAAATACTTGCCTGAAAAACCTGCCTTCTTGATGTGCTTGTTTTTCAGCCTGACAGTGCATATCAAGGGGGAGTCTTTTTTCTCACTGTACATTTTCCAACAGACTACCCATTCAAACCACCAAAGGTAAATATTTGATAACAGACCAGATGCAGTTTTCATTTCATTAAGAGACTGGTTCGAAGTTGTCAAGAGTTAAATGCATGAGGAGCATCCTCACGGAGAACAGCTGAAGCAAGAGGAGGAATTTAAGGGCGAGAGCTATTGCAGAGTGTTGTGGACCACATGCAGAATACGACAACACTAGAAATAGTTGACAAAAGCTGTGTTGCTGTCCCTTTAACATTCATTATTTTGAATTAAAAATGTGAGTTTGGGATAAAGCTATTTTAAATAAAATAAAATGTTTTTGATCTCGTGAAAATAGACACCGTTTTTACCAGTGGTGTCCTCCCCCCTGCCACTTCCTTCATTGTGGGCTGCATTGGGCAGGGGGTGTGCTTCTGTATATGGAACTTAGAGGGTATCCAACCCATTGTATTTGTCAGTTTGCTAGGGTTGAACGTAATTAATTTAAATTAGTGGATTTCTAGCTTCAAGGAGCCATTGCCATATGTCACAGTCCCACTACATTTTGCAGAGGATTCTGGAATCAGAACAAACAGGAGCGTGGGATCAAATGTGGGATCTGGTCTAGACCCCACCATTGTGCTCCGTAAGCCATAGACTTATAATGTATCCCAAACCGTAAGCCATAGACTTATAATGTATCCCAAACCGTAAGCCATAGACTTATAATGTATCCCAAATGTGCAGTTGCACATTTTATGAATAACTTGTGGGGGTGAGTTCTTTGTCTTTCAGGAATGCTTCCCTTCATTATTGATATTCTTGTTGAAGAGTCCTGTTCAGAGAACGCTTCACTTCCTTCGAGTTCTGTTCAAAAACCACCAATCATACATGTTCATTTATTTTATTTGATGAGATCTAATATGCTGCCCTTCCCCTTTTGGGCTCAATACCAATAAATTACCATTACAGTTTATCAAGATGTCAATAGAATAAAATCTAAATCCTTTGAGGACCATTGGTGGGCTTAGTGGTACAGATAAAACTGTACATTGTTGGAAAGTATTTTTTGCACTTGCTCATTTGGAATTGTTGATCTTTTTTGTGGAAATTTGAATTTTGCAATGGCTTCGCGGTAGCTGACACCTATGCATTATGCCCAGCTCCATTCAAGGTTGCACTTTATTGAAAGTAGAAGGCAGCATAAACATCAGAAAATTTTGTGTGGCTGTCTATTCTATGAAGATTTAGGTTCCACCAGAAGGATTGGATCAGCATGTTCTATGTAGCCCTTCTAACATAAGGCAGGTTTTGTATCATCTTAATCTGGGAACAGAACTGTATCTGGTCTTACTTATGTGTTGGTAACAGATTGTGTAACAGAATGTATCCCTGTTTGAGTTAAGCCAAGGCATTGTGCTTTGAGAGATGTCAGATGGAGATGAAGTAAAATACAAGGAATGTGTGTGCAGTTCCAACACTGAAAAAATACTTGCTGATTCTTCTATTACAGATTGCATTTACAACAAAAATCTATCATCCAAACATAAATAGCAATGGGAGTATTTGTCTTGATATCCTGAGGTCACAGTGGTCACCTGCTCTGACTGTATCTAAAGGTTTGTATTTGTAAAATATCCTGTTCTTCCTTTTATATTGAAGTTCCTGTTTCCCATGTTTATGGCTGTTATGTTTGGGTAAAGGAAGATGCTCTGTGCTGCTTGTGATGTTTCCACAGGAACTAATGCTGCACTACTGCTGCTTCCCTATTAGCTGGTGACGGGGAGCGGGGGGTTGAATCCATGCTCTCTGTCTGCAAAGGAAAACAGTTTTATGGTAACCCACCTTTCCTTAAAATCTGTCTATCTGCTATTGTGCCCTTTCAGCAGAAGGGCATCTGCAACATGATTTGTGTATGGAAGTGAGCTATATGAGACCTAAGCTGTCAATGCTCCGGTTCTTAAGTACAATAAGGAATTTTTTTCCTTTAACCATTCAAGAAGATACTGTAAGCGTGGAACAAAGCCTTAATGGAAATATAGTCAGTCATGTTACAGCATTTTTAGTGTCATTAATGATAGTTGATCATTAAGAATAACATCTAGCTGTACAAAAGGCTTGTGTGTGTTGCTAGGTCCTTGCTTTGGAAAAAGATTTGTATAGGACTGGTGTGCATTGGAATGTTTAAGAGTTCAAATGGTTTTTAACGTATTATGTCTTATGAAGCCCTGTTTAAAATATTTTTGGAATGAGAGATATTCTCATCACGTTGAAGCAGTGGCATAGTGCCCATGGGGCGAGGGGGGTGCAATGCCCTGGTGGAGCAGCAGTGGAGGCATGGCCGGGCCGTTGAGGGGGCGTGGCAGGGTGGGGGTGGGCAATGCCGCATAAGGGGCGCAGGGCGCACACACGCCCTGAGCGCAGTTTCTTCCTCCGCCTCTGCACTGAAGTGACATTTGTAATAGTTTACATAGAACTGGCTGGTAACTGAATGCTATTAGTGTCATGTTAAAATGATTTGCAGTAGTTAAGATATATATAAAACATTGTTGAACTGGTTCTATAGACCTATGGGTAGACATTTTTTTAAAGAGCAGCTCTCTATGTGGTAACAGCCGCCTCTTAAAACCAGTTTGAGATTTGATGTGAGATCTTCATTTGAAAGGGGAGAAAAATACCAGAACATCTGGGGCTTTCCTTAAGAAGCTCTTTGGTTCCTGGACAATGCATGTTCCTAGCTAAATAAGATGCTGGGATGGATCCAGTGAAATGTGGATGCACAAGTTTAAGAAACAGATCTCTCCTCCATCATCTGTACCCCTGGAAAGCTGCTTCTTAAGGCCATGGGCCTTTGAACAGGACATGGTAAAAGGAACTGCAGCAAGAAAGAGGAATCGGCAGAAATTGCCCATTTGCTTATGTATGAACTCTTGAGTCATTTAGAGAGAAGCTAATGCAAGAAGATGGTTTCTCCATATTTCTCTTGAGTAGCAGTTCTCCCGAAGCCCAGCTGTATACCACTCTATTACCGATTGACTCTACACAGCAGGTTTCTAGAGAACCCAGGAAACTAGGGGGAAAAGGCAGTGGTCTGTCCCATGAATTTTGGTTCACTGTGAGGTGAAGAAAGGCAGTAGATATCTTAAAATAGTAAACTTCCTCTGTTCATGGTTCTTTGGATCCAACACACTTACTTTGATCAGATCATTTTTGAATTGCTGCATTGTTTCTGAAGTTTAGGATGGGGATTAGGGATGTGCCTTTGGCAAAGCCAGACCCCCCCCCCTTATTTTTTCAGAGGTTTTTTCACCTGAAAAAGGAAATTTTCAGCACAATTTGGGCTACTTTGGCCCCATTGCCATTTTTTTAAAGAATCCCCTTCTCTTCTCCCTCCCTCCCTCCCTCTCCCGTCACTTACCTTCTGGTCAACTTCACTTCTGTGGCCTCCAAGTTAGGACTTGGAGACTGCAGCAGGGGCAAAACTCCTCTGCTACAAGCCTCTAGGTTCCAAGTGAGACTTGGAAGCAGCCATCTCTGCTCCTGGAGCTCAGGTAAGCAATGGAAAGGAGAGATGGGGGTCAACATGGAAGTAAAATTCAGATTCAGGGCTAATCCTGGTTTAGAAATATCTAGGATTCTCCCCCAAAATCAGGTCCTTTAGATCCAAGTCCAAATTCTTACCAGTATTTTTTTTTTTGCACACCCCTGGCGGGGATACCAGCCAGCATAAAGAGTATTGCCTGCTTCTGTAGGTGGTAGGCCTTTAAAACAGTTAAGGGTTGGGTATTTTCATGGTATGAATTTTGACCCCTGCTGAAAGAGAACAA
The DNA here is from genome assembly GCF_021028975.2 of Sphaerodactylus townsendi. Taxonomy (NCBI): domain Eukaryota; kingdom Metazoa; phylum Chordata; class Lepidosauria; order Squamata; family Sphaerodactylidae; genus Sphaerodactylus; species Sphaerodactylus townsendi. Next base: position 29,334,938 of record NC_059432.1, on the reverse strand, counting down.
TATGCTTCAAGCACCTAACTGCTTCCAGCACATTTCCTTAGATCAGTGGGGGAGGGAGGGGGATTATAGCTCCTTTCTGTAGAAGGGTTAGCCATGTAAGGATTTCTAAATATGTTGACTTTCGTGTGTGTGTGTGTGTGTGCGTGCGTGCGTGTGTGTGTGTATTTGAGAGAAGGCTTATAATTTCATGAAGTGCAAAAATGACGATGGATTATCTCTTGATTTACTGTACACAAATCATTGAATGATTGAGCTTTTCTTTTTTATTCTAGTTCTCTTGTCCATATGCTCTTTACTTTGCGATCCTAATCCAGATGACCCTTTAGTACCAGATATTGCACAGATCTACAAGTCAGACAAGGAAAAGTAAGTGTGAACATATCACATTTTTTTTTAAATGCTGACTGCTGTTCTGTTCTTTGCCTCTTTTGCTTTATGATTCAACCATTTTATATGCTTTTCAGTAATGCCTTCATCCCCCTGCAAATGAGAGATCTTACTGTCACTAGTCAAAAAATGTCAAACGGTGATCTGCTTGCTTGGCTTTAATGTGTGACCTTGCTGATATTTCTAGATAACAAACTACTTTTGCCAAATGTTAGAAATCTACTCTTTAAATGTTAAAGTATTGTACCAACCAATTTTGGGAAGAGAACTCCACATACTGCTTTGGGTGGTCTTCAAACAAAGTTGGGGTGTATCTTTCTATGGTCTGTTGTAATTCAATACAAGCCCATTACATTGAGTTTGAGATTTTAGCTGTGTTGGGTCATCCATTAGATTCACTGTCTTAAAATTGTATGGTATTATAACTGAGCGACAGAGGCAGTGATATGTAGGTTTGGTTGGCATTAAATATCTCCTCTACCCCGTCATGAAATGTAAGTAGATCAATATAGATGCTTCACTCATTTAGTAAGCTTTTGTGATAAAGAACTTATGACACCAAATATTTCTGCAATTCAGGCAAAAACCTCTCTAACCCTATTGTAGGTTAGGTCACGTGGGAGATTAAGGGAATATAATGTGGGGGTATCAGACTGGTTTGAGAGCCCCGTGCTTCCAAATTAATGTCAGTTGTCTCTTCTGATCCTTGCCACTTGATTGGTTTCTCTTTGCATCTTTTTTATACTCTCTGAATAATTTTTCTACTCCTATATATTCTCATGGCTTTGTATATCAGCGGAGTGGAGTGTATATATATACACACCTCTTCCTTCCTCCCCTTCCCTTGCATGCCACCCCTCCCCCTTCCTCCCCTCCCTCCGCTAGGGTGGATGGGCCATGTCCAGATGCTGGGGCCCCTTCCCCTCCCTCCCCTTCCCTTGCATGCCACCCTTCCCCCTCCCTCCCTTCCCTCTCCCTCCACTAGGGTCGATGGGCTATGTCCAGATGCTGCCCCCCCTTCCATGCCACCCCTCCCCTTGCATGCCACTCCTCACTCACTCACTCACTCCCCACACGCCCCTTCCCTTGCATGCCACCCCTCCCCTCCCTGCCATCCTTCCTCCTCCCTCCCTTTTCTCTCCCTCTGCTAGGGTGGGTAGGCCTTGTCTGCATTAGGCTACGGACATAACCAAAAAAGCCTCTTATTTTTTAACCTCTCTGGCTCATAAACGTGGCACGGGGGGCACAACTGATTTATTTTATTTATACACCACCTTTCTCTCCAATGAGGATACAAAGCAGCTTATGCTGTTCGCCTTACCTCCATTTTATCCCCACAGCAACCCTGTGAGGTAAATTAGGCTGGCAGTGTGTGCTTCCATGGCAGTTTTCAACCTAGGCCTCCCAGATCCTGGTCTGACTGCACCACACTAGCTGGCTGCCTCTTTATCAGGCATTCTATTGATTTAGCAGTGCCTTAAGCAGCACCAAGGATTCATCCTACAGCAGTGATGGCGAACCTTTTAGAGACCGAGTGCCCAAATTGCAACCCAAAACCCGCTTGTTTATCACAAAGTGCCAATAAGGCAATTTGACCTGAATACTGAGGTTTTAGTTTAGAAAAAAACAGCTGGCTCCAAGGTGTGTGTTACACGGGAGTAAGCTTCTTGGTTCTGCTATGAAGCATCTGTGCAACTCTTCCAATGGGTGAATCACGACCCAAAGAGGGTTTACTCAGTAGCAAGCCCCATTGCCAGCAACCGGGCTTACTCCCAGGTAAAAAATTGCGCTTTAGTTCTTTGCATGAAAATCAGTGGGGTTTAACAGCGCTTAACAGGGTTACCTACACTGACTCCCCAAAACTAGGTCTTAGGTTTAATGCTAATAATCGAGCCCAGAGGCCCAGGCCATCCTAGATGTGTGTGGGGGGGTGTGACTCCGTTTGCGAGTGCCCACAGAGAGGGCTCTGAGTGCCACCTCTGGCACCCGTGCCATAGGTTCGCCACCACTGTCCTACAGCAATAACAACCAGTTGTGAACTCTCTCTAGGGGCCAGCAGCAGCCTTGTACTCTAGGCAGCCTGCAAGGCTAATATTCAAGTGGACTTTGGTGGCCCAACCTGCTCTCCCCAACCCACTGTTTGTTTCAGGAAGCTACTAGCACCACACATAGTGCTTTGAATTGGCAAAGGACCTCACTTCCTACCCGACACCTGTTCCTTTGCTTGGGCAGGAATGCTTCTGTATCTCGTTACTCATGGTGCGTTGGTCTGTTCTTACATCGATTCAAAGGAGATCTTGCTAACTGAAACATGCAATTTAGCAAGATCATGAATATTCCAATAACTGGTAGAAATAGCTTGTAGAAATCTGTACAGTTTATCTGTGGCGACATTTTGGTGAATATGTTCCCCTCCCCATTTTTTTTAAACAGATATAACAGACATGCAAGAGAATGGACCCAGAAATATGCAATGTAAACTTTGAAGACTTTTTCATATATACCAGAGTACTGTAAATTCTAGGGTTTTTTCAAAATTAGAAGTACGTGGAGCACAGTTTACTGTTTCAGTGTACCATGAGGCCCTTTTTGATTTTCACCAGTATAAATGTGTTTCTGGAACAAGGAAATAACTACAAAAATTAACCTGAAGACTGTGATGAGAGTATTTATCCTTTTTGTATGCTTTGCAAAAGACATTTATTACTTTTTTTTTAAGATACTTGGACATCTGCATCTCCAGCCTACAAGAGTCACAATGCAGTTGTAGAGCAACCAAATTATTTTTGCTGAAAAACTAGGTGTTACATGAACTATTCTGTGTGTCTTTGAGATGTTGGTCCTGTAAGTCTGTCTGTATTTCATTCTTTGTTAGTTCATTGTATAATTTGTATTTTTTTTACTGTATAGACTATATTTTATTTACCATGTAAGTCAACTTACTTTAGACTTTCTGCACAGTATTGATGAAATAAAAGACATTTTCCTTCCCAAAGGAATACTCTGTAAACTGATAGACTTAAAACAAAACTTTGCACTCTAATTCTCAGTATGCCGATTATGGGGAAACACTTGGTTTTGATTCTGTTGCATACTTAATTTTATTGCAATGTGAACTAATTGCACTGCTCTGTAGAAAGAAATGTAACTAATTTTGTTCTGTTCACAGCTGACTTTTTTTTTATCCCAGGTGGGCAATATAATCTTTGACCTTTTAACAAATTGACTTGAAGCTTTTCCATACAAATAAAATGTGTTTTTTACTACTTGTCTTGGCTGTTCTTTAAGTCTTGCACATTCTTCACATGTGCTTGCTCTGAAAAGATCAAAATATTGCTAAATATATGAATGACTATTGGGAGAAGCAGGCCCATGTGTTTGAAATTGCTGCGAATTCTTGAATATGTTATGGAAGCTGTTACACAATTTTATGTGTGTGATTCATTGTGTTGTATTGTGTATGATCTGAGTTGTTGGATCTTGTACCCAATACAGAAAACTACTTTGACTAACAAAATTGTTAAGCCCCACACTTTGCTTAAATTAATAACTTATTAATTTTGCAGTGTCATTGAAGCTATTTCCCTCAACTGTGTAACAATATTTTGATCTCATACTTCTACACTCTTAAACTAATATTTTTAATCACACACACATACTTCTCCATGCATGTATGGAGAAAACAGCCTTCGGTTCTTTGAAAACGAGGATGCTTAAAAAAAGGTGTGTGTGGTCATGGAATACTACACCCTTGTGAAAAGCTTTTTAGTTTGTGGCTGCAGTAATTATTAAACACAGCTTGCTTGAATGGCAAGTTTGCCGTTGCAGACCCCATTTGACCCCTTCTGGAGAAGGGAATATAGTTATAGTGCTTTGCTATACCAAGGAACAACTTTTTTGTAAAAAAGCACATATATAACTGGAATGTGTAGAAGTGAGGCAAGCATCCCAGTGGCTATTTTTCTATTACTGGAATTTAAAGGAAAAAAATGTTTAAATGTTAAACGTCTTAGGTAGCTCTCATGGCCTAGGGAAAAAAAATCTGTACTGGTCACTTGTACATAAAGGTAATTGAGAGTTTAGGATTTTTTTTACCTCAATGTATACAATCAGCTCTTTAAGATGGAAGCTTTATGAAATAAGCACTGAAAAATATTGTTACATTTCTTCTGTGTCATTGCTTGCTGTGAAATACATCAGTCTGCAAAACAGCCAATAAGCTTTCCCGTGCAGTAAATGATGTTTCCACTATACTTGAAGTAAAAAAGGGATGCCATACCTTAGAAGGCAAAGCAATTAATCACATCTGTCATAAATACTTAACACTAACTGCTGACTGATGTCCCAGACTTCTTTTTAAATCCCTGCCTATCTTACGATATGTTTGTCCCAGAAGAATTTATAGTCCTTAATCCCCTGCAGAGGACTATGAAATTTGGCAGTTTGATTTTGCATGCCTGTTAAGCGAAAGAGCATTTAATCTTCTGCTTTTCTAATTATATGGAGGCTGGTTTGAAACTATTTAAATTGTTACTATGCTTTGAAGTATGCATCATACAAAAAGGAATTTACTTACCATAATGCAAAGTCTTCAGGCTGAGCAAAATAGGTGCAGATCAGCAAGACTTTTACTCTTCCTTCTTCACAGGGCTTTTTGAAAGGCAAGTGTGTTGAAGCCATACTCCCCTCGCCCCATGCATCAGTGTCATTGAAAACTAATTTGGAGAGTTTCATATGGAGCTAAAATAATCTTAATAAAATAGTACCATGAATTACTTCATTCTCTGGGCTTGTTTTGAAGTATGGCTTTCAATAACTAAGGGTGTTGAAATTCCCATTGAAACATTTTATATTCCCTGGTGAATGTCCTTCCTCTGCTATTTGAATAATTCCCTGTAAGGTTCTTTAGTTTTCATTATGTTTGCTCAGTCCTGGTGCTTCCATTATGGTGGCCTAAATGTTGTCTGTGCTTCAGTCCCTCTTACCAAATCCCACTTTATACTGTACACGGCCTTAGCAAAGGGCATTTACTGAGCCATCCCATTATTCTCTGTATATTCCACACATGGCACGATTGGCATGACTAAAGCAAAGGATCTCTGTATCACTGAACTTTTCAGAAGTGTAATCTTTAGTCATTCTAGTTAATGTTAAATAAGGCGTACTTTCTAGCGACTTCTGATGTGATATTTTTCTGCCTAAAGATGTCAGCTGAGGCTTGAATGAAAAATAAAGAGATTTGATTTGAAACCGGAATTTGTCTGTTTTATCCTTACGCGCTTCACTTTCAACTGACTCAGAGAAGGGACCAGTGGCACTCAATATGTATACAGCAGGTGCTTGTGCGTGTTGTCCTCTGCTTGCCTTGGCAAATCTGACTCCTTGGGGAGGCTTCTTGACTGCCAATGGAGCAACGAGTTTAGACTGCTGACGTAGAACATGATGCTCAGTAACAAGTTTTTAAAAATGTGGTGTATTCATTACATGGTGTCTTTGAGCTCTAATGACAGACATGTTGCCAACTCCTTTGTAGTAGGGAATCTCACATCTCCAGACGTTATCTCTCTCTCTCTCTCCCCTCCCCCCATTACATCTTCCAGGAGAAAAAACAGGCTAACAGTAGTTCATACATGTGATGAATGGAGCTGGTCTCTGACTCAGGAAAGCTCACGTTAGAATGAAATTTCTTAAAGTCTTGAAGGTTTCTTAATTTGGCCCCTGGTTAGCCACTGAGTGAACAAACTGCTGGGCCTTGGTCTGATCTAGCATGGATTGTCTTATGTTTGAAAGGGTGCTACTGGTGTGTTACTTTTTGTGCTACAGTGTGAGCTCAAAGTACATAATTCACAAACGCCATGTTGTTTTCTGACCTTCACTGTGTATAAACATTTAATGGCCAAATAAAGGGGTATACTTTGAAAAGCAATACTACTACTCAGCCATTTAAAAAAAACTAGTTTACTACTCTGAGGTTATCCGCAGCTGTGTCTAATAAGTTAACTCTTCTGTCAAACTCAGATTGGTTTTTGTAGGTTATTTATTTGTTTGTTTTATATCACACTTCTCCCCCCCACCAAGGTGGGGCTAGCTAAAAATATAGAAAATACATACCAATAAACACGATATATAATAATTAGATGCAGAATAATAAAACCAGATTATAAAAATCAATTTTGATCAAACTACTATAACAGTGGACTCTACAGCCAGTCCTAATAGTGCCGATAAATCATTAGTGAACCTGAATCTTTATGGCACACGATAGGTGTGAGAATGCCACCGGGTCTAAAAGGTGATGAAAATCAATATTTGGGGGAAATAAATTTATGACCAGCAGTGTGCAAGTTTCCTGTCTTGGTTACAGAGCCTTTAAAGTAAGGGTGTCCAACTGTGGCCCACCAGATGTTAATGAACTACAATTTCCATCAGTCCCTGCCAGCATGGCCAATTGACTTGAATGAAAAATACAATTAGCCATGCTGGCAGGGACTGATGGGAATCGTAGTCCATGAACATCTGGAGGGCTACAGTTGGACACCCCTGCTTTAAAAGCTTGTTCACCCAGGGACTCAGTCTTCCCTGGCTCTTGCTGCAATAGCTTCCTTCCCACCGACCCTCGCCCAGTGCGCATGCGTTAACGTTCTCACTTCCCTTTTGACCAAAGGCGAGGGAGGGAGGGCCAAGTGACGACATTAGGCTGTCTCCGCCCCCCGTCCGGGCGACAGCCCATCTCCTTTTTCCTTTCAAAGAGGAAACCTTGGCGCCTGTGACGAACACGCCGTCCTTTAACTTTTCCTCAAGAGGTCACAGTCTCAGTGCGACTGGCATGATCACCGCGCTTTCCAACTGAGTGATAAGGCCAGCCAATCCAAACATGTAGGAGTGGCAATTCGAGCCACATCCCTGCCACGCATATGGCGGCGGTGGAGAAAAAAATTTGAAACCGGAAGTCGAGACTTTATTTAACTGAGGGTTTCTCTGAACGCCAATCGGGTAGGAGGGCTGGGCGCATGTGCCAGTGTTTGGCGCCTTACCTGCCGTTGGAAGATTGCGTGCTTGGCCGCGCGTTGGTTGCCCCACAATGCTCCGCGCGTGCGGCGCGTGGTGGCGGCTGCTGTGAGGCGTGAGGAGGCAGAGAGGGTTGGGGTTGTTGTCAGAGTACCCGGGACGGTGCTATGGCGGCCTCGGTGCTCGCCCGTGTCCTGTCGACTATGGCCGGTCCGCGTTACATTCTCAGGTAAAAACGATCCCAACAACAAACTCACGCTGGGACATCCATTCCTCCTTCCTTATCCCTTCTCTGCCTACCCAAACCTAACCCTACCACCACCCCTTTGCCGGCCCCCGTCTCCTTATTTGTTCCGTAAAGGGGGTTTGTGTTTCTTGGGTGCGACTGAGGGGCTGTGACTAGCGAGCAACATGACTCGTGTAGACCAGGGGTCTGCAACCTGTGGCTCTCCAGATGCTCATGGACTACAATTGTAGTCCATGAACATCTGGAAAGCCGCAGGTTGCAGACCCCTGGTGCAGACAGAACCCCAGAGGTATAAATACGCAGGAGCCTTGTGGCAGCTTAAAAACTGAAGCAGTGGTGGTCTGTCTTGGAAAGACAATGTATAAATGGGGTAAGTCGTCATCAGTATCGTTATTGGCATAAAAGGGTTAAATGCTAAACTTTGAAAATCAGCTTAACTAAGGCCCATTCAGCGCAGCTTATTTATAACGAGTTGCATTAGTTATAAGTGAACTCGTTTTCCCTTTTTATAAATGGAAAATGAGTTCATTTATAAAGATTGCAAGTGCATAAATCCAGCCTCCGACACTGCTGGTGGAGACAGTGCTTAAAGCTACTCTCAGAGTGCAAGCCATTTATATGTAACTGTCAAAAACAGTATCTTGTGGGTATTATCTGTAAAAAAAAATTATCCTGCTGTTCCTCCATGTAATTCTCACAGCACAGCAACCTTGTGAGGGATGTTAAACAAAAAGAGAACAATTGACATGTTGAAGAATGTTGTCCCGAGGTTCACTGTGCGTCTATGTGTATCTCATTCTTGAATATTTCACACTCGAAGTTTGAGCATGTGCATTGTTGTTGTGCAGAGTATGGTGGAGCCTTGCTGTCCTGCAGCAGTCCAAGTATGATGCTGATACTGGTCTTCTTGCACAAGATATTTTTCTTGTTCTTCTTGCCTTCTGGTCTAGTGGTAAAAAAGTTAGCTGGACTGGGGAGATGTTCTGGTGCAAGATAAACTATTGGTGATCTCTTTGGGCAGATGCGGAATGTCTGAAATGGATTACTACAGTGGTTCTCAACCTTCCTAATGCCGCGACCGTTTAATACAGTTCCTCATGTTGTGGTGACCCCCAACCATAAAATTGGTATATATAAAATATAAAAAGACCGTTTTCTGATGGTCTTGGGCGACCCCTGTGAAAGGGTCGTTCGACCCCCAAAGGAGTCGCAACCCACAGGTTGAGAACCACTGGATTACTGGTTTTCTTTGGTTGAGCATACAGTAGAATTATAATGATGATTGTAATTATAATTATTTGAAAAGTAATTATGGTACTTCCAGAGAATTTCAGAGAATGCTGTTTTTGTCCTTTGTAATAAAGTGGTGTCCTTGTTTTAAAGTTTGTCAGACATTGATGTGTAAATATTTATAATTTTGCTTTTATTAAGATGTAGTAATACCTGTGTGGTGAAGTGGTTTTCAAAACATATTAGTTCAGTTAACCGTCCGAAGCAGCCTCTGACCGCCTACATACGCTTTTATAAAGACCAGCAACCGATTTATAAGAAACAAAATCCAGGTAAGCAAGTTACTAAAATAAGTAACTCACATAAAATCAGAGTGATTTGTTGATTGTTAAAAGCTATTTAAAACTTCTAGGCTCTTTTTTCATGCATCACGTTTTGCTAGGATTCTCTCAGGCCTTTGCTTCAGCTGTGTTTTGTGAAATAATTCTAATTGTTCTTGTTAAAGGCCTTAAATAGATGCAAAACAATAGAACAATGTGCTTTGATAATATCTTAGAAAAATCCTACATTTACGCTGTCAGAGGGTTACAGTATGTTGTCAAGACTAGTGGTTTTATCATCCATTCAGTGCAATCGGTATGCATGATATTGTATAGAGTAACATGCAAAAAGGAGGGTCTTTGTCCTGAGTTACATACAAAAAAATTCAGTAGGGGGAACTTTTAGAAATGAGGAAAAGAACAAAAAGAGTAGTTGTAGTTAGGCTTATGTAGGCTTTTTCAGTTATGGGTGAAATGTTGGTTCTAGTGTAATGGCTTAGAGAGGAAACCCTCTGCAGAAGTTCTAACCATAAAATCATATCAAAGGAGAATGAGCAGAGATATTTAAAGCGACATAAAACTTAATGCTGCTCAGCATAGCTAAATTCCCATTAAGAACTTATTTTTATTTCCTATGATGAGCTGGAAACATCTCTTTGAATTGAAAAAGAAGTAAATATTATATTTATCAAAATTTCAACTTTATTTTGAATTGTCTTTTTTCCCCCAAGTATTGTTTAATGAGGAAGATCTTACTGTTCCTCTACATGATTCATGAATTGCGTTTATGTGCATACTGAAATAACTTGCTTTGAGTAACTACCTGGAAAGAATACAGCTTAAGATTAAATTTGGCAGAACATTCACTTTTGCAGCTGAACCTTTTTTCTTTTTCAGATATAAGTGCTTTGGACATAACAAAACAGATAGCACATGCTTGGAGGGAGCTGCCATCATCTGACAAACAAGTGAGCATCTCTTCTAGATTATTGTCCTTGTGTGAACGACAATTTAACTGTACTTCCACTAATAATATCACTTCTCTGCTTTGGAAAAGAAAAATTCTTTTTAAAAAAAAAAGAAAATTCATGCTTTATGCATTTTATTTATTATTTATTAATTTCATTGGACTTCATAGACCGCCTCATCCCCGGAGGGCTCTAGGCGGTTCACAACATAGACAATATAACAACCAATAAAATCCTAAAAACATTAAGATCAATATGCAGCATAACAACCCATCTTAGCGGCATCCAGTCTTAAGGCTGGGAGGGACAGGCAGTGCCAGATGGAACTGATGACACTGTGGAGGGCCTCACAAGGGGGCAGCTGATCCACGGCCAGCCTCCCCAAAAGCCCGGTGGAACAGCTCGGTCTTACAGGCCCTGCGGAACTCACCAAGATCCCACAGGGCCCGGACTGCTGGAGGAAGAGCGTTTCACCAGGCAGGGGCCAGGGCTGTAAAGGCCCTGGCCCGGGTAGAGGCTAGCCGCATCATCGAAATTTTGTATTTCCTGACATGGTCCAGCCATTAATTTAAAGCCCTAATTAATTGTATGTATGGAAGTAAATTTTGTTACAGGGTTGATGATAAAATGATATTCTTAACACCCGTTACTGATACTCTCTCTCTCCCCGCCCCCTCAAATGAATCATGGTTATTTGTATTTTTAGTCTTATGAAGCAGCTGCAAAACTTGAAAGTCAGACTTACAAAGTACAGATGGCCAAATACAAAGCCCAATTAACTCCTGCCCAGGAAGAAGCTTTGAAAGAAGAAAAGAGAAAGAAAGTGGCAAAAAGAAGAGCAATAAGGAGAAAAAGGGTTAGTATTAAAAATGTAAACTCTTCATTATTACAATGAATGAAACATACTTCTATTAAGTTTTGTACTAGGGCAATGACTGCGAACCTTTTCAAGACCGAGTGCTCAAATTTCAACCCCAAACCCACTTATTTACTGCAAAGTGCCAACACGGCAATTTAACCTGAGTACTGAGGTTTTAGTTTTGAAAAAAGGTTGGCTCTGAGGCATGCATTACTTGGGAGTAAGCTTGGTGGTAGTCGGTGGCTTTGCTTTGAAGCAACCATGCAACTTTTCCAATGGGTGAATCACGACCCTAGGAGGGTTTACTCAGAAGCAAGCCCCATTGTCAGCAACCGAGCTTACTCTCAGGTAAAGGATCGCACTTTAGTTCTTTGCATGAAAATCAGTGGGGTTTAACAGCGTCTAACAGGGTTACCTACACTGCTAAGACCCAAAACTAGGTCTTAGGTTTAATGCTAATAATAGAGCCCAGTGGCCCAGGCCAGCCTAGATATGGGGGGGGGGCCCTCTGCGCGTGTCCACAGAGAGGGCTCTGAATGCCACCTCTGGCGCCTGTGCCATAGGTTCGCTACCTAGGGTTTCAGTATCTGAATACAAAACAAAATCTGGCATCAGTTACAGAATATGCATGGCCTATCTGTTATATCCAACTTTTAAAATGAAAATAACCTGTTTGGTTGCTGTTTTAGTATATTGAAGGGGAAAGCAACATATTACATATGAATATAGCAGTCTGACACCCAGTATATATTTTCAGCCTTGGTGTTAGGATTAAAATATAAATCATATTGAGGGGATCAACTCTAAGCTGTTATGTTTTAGGAGCTGTAAAGTCTTATCGAGCTGGATGTAAACCTCTTTTTCTAGAGGAGTACGGGGTATCCCGCAGCAGAGCGAGGCAACAATTTTCACTGGTTCTCTCTTCCCATTTTAGACCTTTACTCTCCCTGCCCTGTCTCCTGGCCCCAAAGCACATCATTTTGGGAATGGGAGGCAGAAAAGTTCTGTTAATGCAGTGCAGCTTAATATTCTTTGGATCTAACCCTTAATGTCTAAAATAGTTCATACACCAATGGCAGATTAGAAATGGTGTTTGTTGGAAGTAATATAATAATGTAATTCTGTCCAGAATTACTCCAGAGTAAGCCCATTAAAGACCATGTACTCAGACTGGATTAGCTGTTTGGTTAACCTTTGTACTGGATTGTACTGTTAACCCTTGTACTGGATTAATAATCTTAGATCTCTGTGTGGGATCTTTCAAGCTGGAAGTGGCAGTTGGTATTGCTAGATTAACATGGGTGCAAATTTTCAGCATTTGTGCTTATACGTACTTTGTTACCTTGTCTTTAGGCAGTGGTGTTGTACAAATGGCAGAGGCTGATGGGAATTCTAGTCCATGAACATCTGGAGGGACAGGGTTGGACACCACGTCCTTAAGGGATGAGCAGAAAGAATGTATTATGATAGTTGTAAATGATTCCCTGTGCATTGCAGTCTTAACAGTACTATATAATTACTGCCCTGCACACAAAAATAGCGATCGGTCTCTAATTTAGCTAGTTTTAAAGTGAACTTTTAGGAATGTTTCAAATGGACTTGATGTTTTAGTGAGACGTTTCCTGAGAAAGCAGTATAACTGAAAATAGCAGGCCAAGGTGCAAAACACTGTGTACGGTTTTCTTCACATATGGGGGCAGGGGGTGCAGTATCCCTCTCCTGGTGGCAGTTCCTCATACTTCCATACTTGCAGAATCCTTTAATATTGATCTGAACAATGTAAATGTTTGAAAGTGTCAGAAATGCCAAGTTATCATTGCAGACAGTCTTTCTTATTAGAAGGTTTCATGGAGTGTGTGAAAAAAGAGCAGAGCGAAGGAATGTAATGCAGTCACCATTATTAGTAGAGATGTATGCTGCTTTGATTGACTCTTGATGTAGAAAACTAAACATAAACACAAAAGCCACCCCAGGTCAGGGAACAGCATCTATGAGACAGTAGGAGCTGCCACCAAAAGTAATAGTCACCCTTTGACCAGTGTCACCATCAAATGAGAGAGTTACTTACTGCTCTTCTTTTTTTTAAAGCAATTAACAGTGCTTGGGAAACCTAAAAGACCTCGTACTGCCTTCAATATTTTTGTGTCTGAACACTTCCAAGAGGCTAAAGGAGTCTCTGTTCAGGTAAGTGAGCAGAGCATTTGTTTTAATAACAGATTATATTCATGTTGAAAATAAAAATGAAACTTATCTATTTTTATAGCATAGTTTTAAGGTACTGGGAACCTCTGGGCTTTCCCAGTAGAAAACGCTGCAGCCTGAAATCGCTTGATACTACAGCCCAGGCTTTCCTGCTGTTGAATGGCTTGCAAATATAGGTCTTCTCCTGTTTTAGCCAGCATCTCTGCAAATCCAAATGCCAAAAGTGAGCTTAGCTTAACAACTTATTTGGCGACAGGAAATAGTGATTTGCCATTTCTTTTAAATGCATCTTTGGAACTAGAAGGTCTGGAAAGTAACCTTTTTAAATTGCACGGGCCTTGTAACTCCCTTTCTTTTATTTAGATGAAGATGTGGAATGGTCAGCAATTTGTTAAAAACATTCTGTCCCTTTGTCATTCAAAAACTAGCCAAAATTGATCTTTGAATGCTTCTAAATAGTGCTCAGGCTTGGACTTTGGCAGATTTCTTGAAGAAGAAGCTTCATAATGAAGAAATGGTCAGCACAAAACCCTCTCTCCATCTGCTTGCTGTTTGTGATTGCCTCCCAAATGATGCCGTGCATCATAGAGTTTGCACGTAAGGGTGGATATGGTTCGCCTGTCTTCCTTCCTGCAATAGCCCAAGACCTTTAAAAGGCCAACCCCAGTAGTATAATACCTGCATAGACAAAAAAAAATGTGGGCCAGGGTACCAAGTAGAATGGATTGCATTAATAGGAGGAAGGAGAAACCAATTTTTCTGGTTCCTCATGGCAGCTTTATGGTGGTCATGTGGGGTTTTATCCGTGCGAGTCCTCCAACATCCGGTATTATAACTTTTGAGATGTTTGGGTTGCTTGGGGTTGGGGATGAGGATTGTGTCATGGTTGTTTTTGTGCACGTACTCCATTGATCCCAAAGCCTTATCAATGAGATGGCATCCTTATATGATATTGGTTATATGTAACCTGAAGAGCCGCTTGGCATAGTGGTTAAGTGCTTGCACTGCCGCTCACACGGTCAGGAGTTTGAGCCTCCTGTGGGTCAGATATCCTGGGAGCTAGCTCATGGTCAACTCAGCCATCCATCCATTCCTTGGTCAGTAAATTAGTACCTAGCTCATAGCTAGGGGGGAAAGAATAGCCGGGGAAAGCAATGGCAAACTACCCCACAAAAGAGGCTTGCCTATGAAATCACTGCTCACAGTGGTACCCCAGGGTCGGACACGACTGAAGGGGAAACTTTAACTTTTTAACTTGACAGTCTCATTATACATGTTGTGTATCTTGAATGAAAAATATAAAGCAAAGTAGGTATGGGTAGGGCATGTTTCTTCCATTGATCTTCATATGTTTTTGCATATTTTTTCTCTGTTGTAGGGAAAGATGAAAAATCTATTTGAAGAATGGCAAAAATTGGGACCATCTCTAAAACAGGTATGGGCATAGAACTGTTTTTGTGGTCTAGTCATCGGAGATGCCATGCTTAGTTTTGTAGCTGAAGTTATCTTGCAGCAGTAACTGATATAAAACTCAGATTCATGCAAAAGTGTTTGAATATGATTGAGCTGGTCAAAAATTGTGTGTGTGGGGATAGTAGTTTTGCAAATCCCTCCTGTTTCTTACAAAGTATTTCCTCCCTTATGATTATTTTACAGGCTCCATATTAGCTTTTTGCATCTAGCCACAGATTTTGTTCATTTCTGTAGGCCTCGGCAATGCTAATAGTTTTCTAGATGTTCACTTCAGTTTCTTGAAGTTGAACAATTGAAGAGACATTTGGTTCCTCAAATCTTCTAAAATAAAAGGATTTGCCTTGTCAAAAATGCTGGCATCCAAACCAACAGTGACTATTCCACTCCTGCCAAAATTTGAGCCCTATAGAATGCTAATTCATAAGGCTTATGGAGTTTTTGTCAGTAAGAAATTCTCCTCCTCATATGTGGGCAAAGCCCACCACTCACAAATGGGAAGGTGAGATACAATCTCATCTCTTGTATTGAAGCTGTGGTTAACTACTGTTGAGGACATTATTATGATGCTTTCCCAGGTTTTTTTAAAATGTGGTTGAGGGATTGAAACATAAAATGACTTGTGGTAAGTGCCATCAAGTGACAGCTGACTCATGGTGACCCGGTAGTGTTCAAGGCAAGAGATCTTCAGAGATGGTTTGTCATTGCCTGCCTCCATGTGGGCTGAGATAGTCATTGTGACTGACTCAAGGTCACCCAGCAGGCTTCATGTGGAAGAGTGGGAAATCAAACCCAGTTCTCCAGGTTAGAGTCTGCCATTCTTGATCAGAGTAATTAAGGTACCAACATTTGCATTTGTGTTGAGAGATTCAGCTGGTGCAGTTCATTTGTATTAAGGTTTTCCACTTCAACAAGAAAAGAAAAAGGATTCACCTCAGGTTTTCCTTTGCATGCATGTTAAAATGCATTCACTGATTGATTTCAACATTTTTGAGAAAAACTAAATACCTTAATTAAGTTTGGCAAAAAAAATTTCAAATGCCTTTGTTTTAGTATTTTTGGGTGAGCAGGCTCTAAAAAGTCTAAATACCTTGACTGTGTTCCTGAAGACATTATGAGAACTTGTATTACCACATAACTTTAAGTTATGCACCTTAACAACTGTACCTGAAGAGGCATACACTTATATGTAGGAAAAATATGCATGTTTGCATTACATGGCAAATACCAGGGGTTCACCCAAGCAGTTTCTGAAGGTTGCTGAATGTGCAACATAAATATTTCCTTCGTGTGTGGAGAGTACCAAGATATTTCAAAAAATCCTGTAGTTCTGTGAGGTAAATACCTCAGGTTTTGGTAAAATGTTCCTACAGTTTCTGTTAAACTTCTGTTCATACTATCAGCTCCTCCTTGAGAAAACTTACTGAGTGTTATTTCCTAGACATATCATCAGCTTGCTGAAGATGATAAGATCCGGTATGAAAATGAAATGAAGTTATGGGAGGAGCATATGGTGGAAATTGGCCGTGAAGATCTTGTACGCCATAAAAATAGAAGGAAAATGTCAAAAGAAAAGAAAACTCCAAGAAAAACTACTTCAGAAAGGGAGGCTACAACTTCAAAAAAGCCATTGGGAAGCAAAAGGGCTTCACCAGCACACAGTGTGAAAAAATCTGAAGAATAAAATGTTAAGTAAATTATGTTGCGTCCCTCTGAAGTGCAGTCATTACTGCATTCTGAAATTATGCTTGGCTGGAAAGGAGTTGAGATGAGATTGTGTGAGAAAAAGAAACTTGAAATGACTAGGTTTTAAATTTCTGGAAACTGTCCATTAGGGTAAATCAAGCTGTGAGAATTAAAACAAAGACCGATCATGAGAGAAGAGATGCTTATTTCGATGTGTAAATAAGTATTCTTTTACAAATTAAAACTTATATGTATAAAATCACCATCTTTCTGCTTATTAGAAGTGCTTTGATTGTGGGCTGCAAAGGTATGCAGCATGTAAATAATGCATAGTCACGGGAGAAAGCATGTATATTTGCTAATTTCAGTCTTGTAATTAACAATTACTGAATCAAAATTTTGAATTGTTTTTTCATCTACATTTTTGTATGTATGTACCAGCAATGCATATTATTTATATTGCATAGTACAAATTAAAATGTCGTGACTTTTATTCAGCTTTCTTCATTATTTTATCCAAGTCTGAAGACAGACTTTTTTCATGTTGGGTCTTTTAAAATAGAAAATGCATTTCAGTTTTCTGATGCAATACAGTTTGAAAACAAGGATGTGCAGTGGAGTGAGAATCCCATTCTCCAACCTACCCCCACCTTACTGTAGCTCCACTTTCTATGCAAGTTGTAACTATATAAAAACTAAACATCAAGGTTTTGTTTGGCCATCAAGTCATAGCTGACTTAAAGCAACACCGTTGGTTTTCAAGGTCAGATCCCTTTCGGGGGTCGTTTGCCATTGTCTGTCTCTGTGTGGGCTGAAATAGTTCTGAGAGAAACTGACTGGCCCGAGTTTACCCAGCAGGCTTCATGTGAAGAAGTTGGGGAATCAAACCCGGTTCCCTTGATTAGAGTTATATTCATTCTGTGCAGTTTGTAAGGGCTTAAACTACAGAATCTGGGTTATTGTTGAGCATCATCAGCATACTGATTGCACAGCAGGTTCCTGTAGCCTAAAAATCTTACAAACTTGAACACTAGCAGCAAGAAAGAACCAGGAAGACCTTTTTTGCAATGGCTACCCTATGAATAGACTCAATCAAGAACACTTCTGCAAATTCTGCTAGGCCTTGTCATGTCACTGATATGTCACTATAAATCTCCTTTAAATAAGTCACTTCCTCTCATCTCACTTTTGGTAACGTGCATTTTCTAAATTTCAGATCAATGTATCTCTTAATAATTTGTTCTGTGCTTTCATGGACAAAAGTCTGAAATGCAAAAATGGGCTGAAATTGAAAGGAGGATATTTGAATGGGAGGTTGGGGTTAGTCTAAAATGTGCATTTTGCCCAGCTTACTGTTCTTTGTGGTCAAACTGTAGTTTCCTAATAAATGCCAGTAGCAATGTATACAAAGTAATGCTTGTATATTTGGGTATCTAGATTTTTCTTCCATCTCCATCCTTCTTCCCTTTTGCTGCTTTTTTATAAAGTAAATCATCCTAAATTTGTATTGTCAAAGGCTTTCATGGCTGGAATCACTAGGATGTTGTGGGTTTTCTGGATTATATGGCTGTGTTCCAGTAGTATTTTCTCCTGACATTTTGCCTGCGTCAGAGAAAATACTACTGGAACATGGCCATACAACCTGGAAAACCCACAACATCCATTCTTTTTTTTTTTGCAAAAAGTTGGTACCTAAATGTAATAAGGATGCTTCCAAGATGGCATTTGTACTCCATTTAAATTGTACTTCTCTGCCAACTTCCTTGGAATAACTGGGGGTTTTCAATAGGCATCCACTGCAGCCGAGGATATTTTGTCATGCTTTGGCATTATAGCCCTAGTAAAGTGACTAAAGGTATACTCACACAATACACATTTGTACCAGTGGGAAGGGTAAGTAGAATGACCTGAGAAGGGAGGCCACAAGTTCAAGCGACGACAAGGCTAAAAATCAGCCTTGGTGTACGCTTAGTCATCTGTACTTCATTACCTATTTGTACTGTAAAACGCATGGATCATATTTAATTGTGTCGGATCTAGTATAAAGGCCCTCCAAGGACAACACAAGTATTGTCAGTCTTCCTTGCTTATCTTAGTCTTGGAGTTTATTCCTGAGACCCCATGGACTAATAACTGCACAAGTTGACAGCTTGATGTGGGACCATCACTCCCCTCTTTCTTCTTCTGTAAGCAGAGTTCTGCTCCCTCCCCCCTGCAGCCTTCTGTGCATTCACACCCAAGGGCCTTTCCATTCGAAAACTTCACCCTCTCCAGGCTCCAAACTCTCCAGGTATTTCCCAAACCGGAGATGGAAACTTAGTAGCGACTTTGGTATTCCTTGGTGGTCTCTCTTCCAGATACTAAACAGGACTGACCCTGCTTAGCTTGCGAGATCTGCCGAAATCAGGTTGGCCTGAGCGTGCTACCCAGCTCAGGGCATCTTTTCTTAAAACGACATCGTCGTGCACACCGCCATTCTACGCTCGCCCCTTTCAAGATACCGCGACCGTCGCTTCTCTTTTTCTAGGGGGTATTCTTCCAGGATCTTGAAAGAGAGGTGTCGCTCTAGCCCTTCCCATCTCTATGATGACTCTCCCTCATCTTTGTCTCTTTTGCGACGTTTTCAGGCGCGGGCCATAAAGCAGGCGGGGGGGGCGTGGCTGGCGGGAAAACCGTGGGTTGCAGGTCGGGCGCGCGCTGGCGTCCCGGGGATGGGGCTGCTGGAGGAGTGCCGCGAGGCTTTCGGCGCCGCGGACTTGTACCAGGTGCTGGGCTTACTCCGCAGCGCTTCGGCCGAGGAGATCCGCCGCGGCTACCACAAGGCCTCCCTGCGGGTGCACCCGGACCGCGCCGACCCGGAGGACAAGGCGAAAGCCACCCGGCACTTCCAGGTAAGGCGACGGCTGGGAGCCGCCCGCTCACGCCTGGTTCGGGTGGAAGGGAATGGGCTGGGTAGCATCTTCCTCCTCCTCTTCTTCCCCGGGACGACATGGCTGCAGAGTCCTTTCCCTCTCGCTGCCTGGCCGTGACAGGTGAATCTTCCTGTTCTCGCAGAGGATTGAAACACATGAAGCAGATGTTTTTAAATTTATTTACGGGCTTTTGGGGGTTAAAGGGTGCGCTTCCTTCAAGGAGCTCAGAAGAACGTTCTTGGTATCATGGAGTTGGAAGAGGGTCATCCAGGCCATCTGGTCCAACCTCCTGTTTTGTGCAGGATTGTCCTAAAGCTGGGATGTCCAACTCTGGCTCTCCAGATGTTCTTGGACCACGACTCTAAATTAAAGCAGCTTTGCTGAATGTTTGGTTGCTGTTGCTTTATTAATTGGAGTAAGGAATGTATCTGCTTTAGGACAGGTAGTATTTGCTTAGAATAATCTCACACACACACACACTTTTGTTCCAAATCCCTCAATAAATTCTTTTAAATTAAGTTTCTGTCATTCTTTTCCTACTGAATTGCTATTTGCAGCTGCCTTTTTAGGTAGAAGACCCCAGTTTACTGCACCCTGCACAAACACACAAACTAATGTCCCATTTTAATCTGAATGTATGTCCACATGTTTGCAGGAATGTCCTAACAGAATTTTCTGAAATTAGTAAATATTTTGGTTACATACAAAGCAAACGCTACTGGATGGTGGTAATGTTCTGTGGGAAATTGACACTTTTTGTGCTTAGTCAATGACTAACCTTTATCGGTTTAGGAAATGCCGGTTAGAGTGCTGGACTAGAATTTGGGAGACCTAGGTTCAAATTAACATTCTGCCATGAGAGCTTGCTGATTGACCTAGGGCCAGTCATGCACTCCCACGCTCACCTACATGATGGGTTTGTTGGGATGGTGGACAAAATGGAGAATGTTGCAAGCCATTTGAGTACTCATGAGGGGGAAGAGTGGGAATACAAATAAATACAACTTGGTATAAATCACCTTGTTTAGCATCAGTCCACCTGGTTTCTCTAGGACGGTTAATACTCCCCTATGTGGCATAGTGGCATAGAGCTGCAGTGGCGTAGTGGTTAAGAGCAGGTGCATTCTAATCTGGAGGAACCAGGTTTGATTCCCCGCTCTGCCACTTGAGCTGTGGGGGCTTATCTGGGGAATTCAGATTACCCCCCGCATTCCCACACACGCCAGCTGGGTGACCTTGGGCTAGTCACAGTTCTTCGGAGCTCTCTCAGCCCCACCCACCTCATAGGGCAGTGGTGGCGAACCTATGGCATGGGTGCCAGTAGTGGCACTCAGAGCCCTCTCTGTGGGCACGCGCAAACAGTCGCACCACCCCTCCCCCCCACACACACATCTAGGCTAGCCTGGGCTGCTGGGCTCTATTATTAGCATTAAACCTAAGACCTAGTTTTGAGGAAGCAGTGTAGGTAACCCTGTTAACCACTGTTTAACCCCACTGATTTTCATGCAAAGAACTAAAGCGCAATCCTTTACCTGGGAGTAAGCTCAGTTGCTGGCAATGGGGCTTGCTTCTGAGTAAACCTCCTAGGGTCATGATTCACCTGTTGGAAGGGTTGCATCATTGCTTCTAAGCAAAGCCATTGACTACCACCAATCTTACTCCTGAGTAATGCACACCTTGGAGCCAACCATTTTTTCTAAACTAAAACCTCAGTATTCAGGTTAAATTGCCGTGTTGGCACTTTGCGATAAATAAGTGGGTTTTGGGTTGCAATTTCGGCACTTGGTCTCAAAAAGGTTCGCTATTACTGTCATAGGGTGTTCGTTGTGAGGAGGGAAGGGAAATGAGATTGTAAGCCCCTTTGAGTCTCCTACAGGAGAGAAAGAGGGGATATAAATCCAAACTCTTCTTCTTATGTAAAAATTCCTGGCAAGTAAAATAAAAAGCATGTCCCAGAGAAATATTCTGGGTTGTCACTTTAAATGCTGTGCTATTTTTCTGTGTTTCAGAGAATCATCAAGTTTCCGAAGAGAAACTTGATATATTGTCGAAAGGCTTTCACAGCATGTAACAGTGTGTGTAACAGACTTCCCTCTGTGATACACCTCTGAAGATGCCAGCCACAGATGCAGGCAAAACGTTAGGAACAAGATCCACCAGACCACGGCCACACAGCCTGGAAAACCCACCACAACCAGAAACTTGATGATTCTGCCACATGAGCACCATGCCATTTCATTCCACCCTACATCTGGAGCAGACCTGAGAGGCAGGTTGTTTCTCCTTACTGGGCTGTTGAGGTGGCTTGTCTTGTCTCCTCAGATCTTGGGCAAAGTGTATGCCGTGCTGAGTGATCAAGAACAGCGGACTCTGTATGACCAGCAGGGGATTGTAGATGAGGAGTCGACTGTGCTGAGCCAGGACCGCAACTGGGAAGAGTACTGGAGGCTGATCTTCAAAGAGGTGGGCAGTCTTCCTCAAGCTGGCAAATGGCTATCGCTGTGGAGCGATAAAAGGATTATAGAGCAGTAGTTCTCAGCCTGCTGGCAGGGACGCAAAAGTGGCTTGTGACTCACTTCCAACAAGAGGGTTGTGAAACCAGGTGGGAAAAGGAAGAACATGATGAGGTGGGAGAGGAGACTGGATGGCAAATTTTGGTTTCTTTAAGCATAATATGCAAAATGGCCAACACAGCTTGTGGAACAGCAGTGCAATATAGCTTGTTCAGTAATAATCAGTATGAGATTTGTTGTGGGTTATGATGGAGGGGGAAATTACCATGGAGTCAATTTGCAAATGGGCCCTACTTCGGATTGTTTGAGAACCACAGCTTTATGGGATTTGGAGGAAGAGCATTTTCCTGAATGGTAAGGTAGACCCCCCCCCCCCCCCACTCCACACACACACACACATTTTTGTTTGCAGGTGTATGATGCATCAGCTAAACATCTAGCAATTTATTTTCCTAATTATGACTGTCTAGTGTGTGCATCTGTAATACACAAGTCCCGTGCTTGTCTTTTCTCAGTTAAACAAATTCAGTATCTTTGATAAATTCTTTTTTATTTAACGAAACACGTTTGACATTCATGTTTATGAATAAGGAGAGTAACATTCTTGCCTTGTTCCTTTCTCCTCTGCCTGACTTTGCATAAGGAACAGGTTCTTGTTCTTCCATCAAAATGGTTAAAGTTTCACACAGTTGATCCCAAAAGTAATTTTTTAAAAATAAGAATGATCTTTGGATGGAAAGCTTATATATAGGCTGAATTTTATATTAAGGATTGGCATATGGAAGGAATGTTCGTTCTGTCTTTTTGTGTTGAAAATTAGGTGACTTTAAAAGATATTGAAGACTTTAAGAAGCAGTACAATGATTCTACAGAAGAGGTGGAGGACATTAAAACAGCCTACAAGAACTGTAAAGGCGATATGGAACAAGTTATGGCTAAAATACTTTGTGCAGATTATACAGATGAACCAAGAATAAGGACGATTATCCAGCAAGCCATTGACTTGGGAGAACTTCCATTCTACAAAGCCTTTGCCAAAGAGTCTAAGCAAAAGATGACTGCAAGAAAAAGGAGGGTATGTATTATGTCAATAACAAAGTTCAGTGGCAAATGTGTACCATTTGCCACTAAATATAATTCTGAATCCTTCCTAGTCTAACATTCCATATTTCACCTGCGTGTTCCCTTTTTAAATGTAACACCCTCTGAAGTTGCAATATTAAGAAAAACTAAATTAACTGTTGAATATAAACTTAATTTTATGTCTCATATATCACTAAGCAAACCAACCAAATCCTTATTGGAAGAGAAGGATGATGGATGCTAATATGCATGTCAGCAATGCTAGGTCTAAAAGGAGTATCTTTTGGAATTCTGTGCTAACATCTTGTCTATGGAATGTTTGTAACATGTGATTGTCATTTGATGTAAACATTAACATAGATGCAGTACAGATGAAAAGTGGCACATTTTTCTCTCTAGTGCAGGGGTCTGCCAATTGGCCATGGTGGCAGGGGATGATGTGAATTGTAGTCCATGAACATCTGGAGAGCCGCAGGTTGCAGACCCCTGCTCTAGTGGCACTTGTTTGCAGGGTTTTCTAATGGTACTAATGTACTTCAGTTTCCAATATTCAAACACTTACTGTGTTGGTGGATTTTTATTTATGTGCTGGCTTTATGTCCTGCCTGTCCACAAGGAAATCAAGGCAGCTTACCATTTGAAATATTAATATGACATATAAAAATGCAAAATAATAAATAGCAGAAATTCTCTCACTTCTGCCAGTGTTTTGAAGGGCAAGTAGCCAAGGTTTCCACCTTCTCTTTCTAGGCATAACAGAAGACAGAATTAGTTCCTACAATAAATGATGAATAGGAAGATGCTTAACAGTCGATTGTGTTCCTGTTTCAGGCTGAAAAAGAGGCTAAAGAGGCAGAAAAAGCCAGAGAAGACCTAGGTCTTGATAAAGATGATGATGTGAGAGCATTAATTCAGGTAAGGGTTGCAAATGAGGACAGTTTTTGGCCATTGCATTGCCTTTGTGTAAATAATCTTTCTCAAGGAGCGGCAGCAGAAGGCCATTGCTTTCACATCCTGCATGTGAGCTCCCAAAGGCACCTGGTGGGCCACTGCGAGTAGCAGGATGCTGGACTAGATGGACTCTGGTCTGATCCAGCAGGCTAGTTCTTATGTTCTTATGTTCTTAAAAGTATACAATTGTTATTAATGGTCTCTTATCAAGATAACTTGACAAAAAAAAGTTAGTGCCTTCCCCCAACGATATGTGCCGGTTGCTTGATTTGTCCAGTAGTTACAGTAAAAGATGAGGAGGGAGGTACCTTGGAAGGGTATTGAAAAAGATAACAAAACAGAACCACCTTGTTCAGATACTGTAGATGGCAAGCACACACAAAGAGGCGAGGACTGTTGTTTGCATGCCTTTCTTGTGGAATACAATTGGCTGGCCTCTTTTGAAAATAGAATGCTGACTCAGATGTACCCACAGCTCTAGTATGTTTTTTTGTTTTCAGCCTAGCACTGTGGTCTGCACTATCCCATAAACAAGATGGTGGTTTTGTCTGTAGCTCACTTGGAATAATCTTTCTCTTCCTTCCTGTGGCCTGGTTTCTGGTCCACCCCGGCATTCTAATATTGTGTTCTGCCTTCTGAATTATCCTTTTTTATAAATTGTAAATAAAATACTTGAGAACTTTAACCAGCATTCTTTTCTTCATTTTACAGAAAAGAAATGAGAATCGGAAAAAGGAAATGGATGACTTTCTGGCTCACATGGAAGCAAAGTACGGAAATTCCTCCAAAAAAGGAGGAAAGAAAACAGCAGCCAAGAAAAAAATTAAATGACTGCTTTTTCTAAGTATCTTGCTGTTTATGTCTTCCATGTATATTACTTCTGCTCTGAGACAGTGAAAGATAACGTTTCATCAGTTTACTACTATGAATGTAGTGTAGAACACTTGCTCAAAATGGTAAGATGTAAAATAAATCTGCATAATTTTTTCAAAATGCTGCAGAAGAGTCAATAAGATACCAGGGAGTTTCCATCTATTTTTGAATGATGTTTAATAGAGCTGTCTTATTGTAGGAGGTGGGTAAGGGTAGTCACTTCTGGAAAGAGCATTCATCTGTGAATTAGTGGAAATATTATTCAAGATTTTATAAAAGCATTTGTTAAACTTAATAAAGTGTTTTGAAAGTATTGTGAAGAGTATAGATTCAAAATAATTACTGGGAAAGATTGCCCTAAATGCTTCTGAAGATTCTAAAGAAAGAATTGTAAAACCAATACCTTTTGATATCTGGTGTTATTGGCAGAACTTGCAGTGAAACTATTGTCAGAAGTTTCAACGAGTTATAGCTGAATTCTAATTCTAGCAGCTCTGTTAGTGTCCCTGGAAAGTTCCGGACATAATTGGGTGATTCCCAGAGCTGATCTCACTGATCAGATTAAGGATGGGGGAATTCAGAAACCAATTTCCATAAGTACAGCCAGTGTATATCTGCATCTACTTCCATCATGCTTGCGGCATCTTTTCATATGGGTGGGAATATCTGTCATCCTGGGGGTTCACTCCTTTTGTATGACAAGAGCTTGATTGAGGCTACTCTTTCAACATGCTGTTTTCCATACTATCACAAGAACACAGGTTGCACTCCTTGACTTGCTTAAATCACCAGCCCTTGGTAGAAGGTGAAATACCAATGCACTTTGTGAAGACTCACATGTCCCCAAGTGCCCAAACCCGTCCCATGACCACGAATTTGAACAGCACCATAATTCCTAGTTCTCTCACTGTTAAGCATTACAAATTCAGATGCGGTTTAAAAAATATTTCTTTATTTGCATACAAAAATTATTCTATTTTACAACTGAAAAAGAATCTGTTCCCAATCTGGTTTTTACAAGTTTTACATTATCTAAAAGATAATGAAAAGCTTTTTTCAATTTACATAGCTTCATGCCCTTTGCAAGCAGCACTTTGACTAATAAGACTTAGAACTATTTTTTCAAAGTGAAGTTAATTAAATTAACATCAGATCTGAAATGCAATTTTCATAATAAGCTATGCTCTTTCTAACTTTTCATACACCCTGTTGAGCTGGTCTTCTATAAAATGTTGAAAGTAGCTGCTTAAAACAGCGTCTCTCACCGTTGAGAGAATCCTAAAACTCTGAATATTGCTACTGAACAGAAACAATTACACAAAAGTTTTCATAACTTCTTACATTGTTTAAAACATTTCAACAAGGGAAAATGGGTGTTACAGGTATGGTTCTAATAATCAAATTTGCCTCAGTCCGCTTTGATCTTGGCTGAGTCAGTAGTTGAAGGGGTATGGAGTTAAGAATGCTGATACCAAAATTTAATACTACAAGGACTTCAATCTTTGGCCACCTTCAGGCATCAGCTTCTCTCCCAAGTATATGAACTTCACTATGAGGAAGAAAAATGGCTGGAATCAAGTTCTAGAAGTATTACTAAATATATTGCTATTAGTGTCAATTACTGGCAAGTTAAGAGTACAATATTACTGCTACATGAGTCTGGCTCTTCAGGCTTGGTAATGCAATACATCAGAACACACTTGGAACACAAGCAGTCCCATAGAATAGCACAGCTTGATCTACAGGAACAAAAATTAAACACAACCCTGTAGTCTTTGGCAGTTAAGTTTCTACAAAAATAGGACTCCGTAGAGAAAGTTTAAGACTTCTTCTGTAAACGGGTTTGGTATTGCTAAGGTTGAATACTGATTTTTAAAACTTCTATAGATGTTCCCTGGTCTTGGAGAGGGATAGTTTCTTCTTGTAACATGCTATAATCCCTGTCTGCTTCTTGAGATTGATCCACCTCGGCTGTGAGTCCTCGCAGACCCATGCAATTGAAGACCTATTATGCAAAAAAACAGATTAGGCTGAGAAAGCAGCAATTATCGTATGCAAGCCCTATCTTCTCAAGTTTACTTCACCATGTGCTAAAGTCAGCCATTGCCTACAGGAATTTATGCCAAGGTTCATGGTTAGCTACAATTTAAATGTACACGTGCTTATATGGTACAGTCATCTCTTGAAATTACAGTTCTCTCTCCATAACTGTTTACTATACATTTTGAATGGGGGCGGGGGAAATATGTCTCTGCCTGCATGAATTGGGTTTTAAGTCCAGTATATACACTTCTTCAGAGGTATGGTTGTGGCTGGCCAGGAATCATGTAATTACATGGGAAGAGCTGCTTGTACTGGTTGTATCTTGGGCCACTAGCAGCATTGGTATCAGTAGTAGTCTTCCATCTGTGTGTAACATTATCAAAGGGACTTGGGTAGCAAGCATGAAAACAGCAGTCATACTGCTGCCATGTAAGATCTATCCCGCTGTATCTAAGGCACAATAACAGTTTCTTTTTCATTTTTATGATAAACAATTTCTGAAGCTTCAGTACCTATGCAGGAAGTACTGGGTACTACACTGCCTTGTCCAATTTCAAATACAACTATCAAAGCAAAATCCACTCCCCCTCCCCATCATGACATACTTACTACAGCAGAAAGGTTTTAGTTCAAACAACTGAAGTATATGTAATATTACAAAATATAGATCTAATTTTCAGGAAGTGTGTCATGGATGTTAACATTCTATACGGACGAGAAGTTACTCCAGTTTCTTCAACTACAGAGCCTTTATGGCAGGTGCTGAAAAATGCCAGGTGCCAGGTCATCATGGGCCTAGACATTTCATTGTGGTACTGAGTGTTTTTAAGTAATGATTTTATTGCACTGTGTTTCAAGTGTGATATAGATAAAGTAAGGATCCAATGACTTTTTCCACTGGTGAAAAAGTGAGGAAAGGGTATGAACATCAAAACGGCTGTGTTTGTGATCAGAGGGCCAGCGTGGACTAATGCCATGAGGGGGAGGTACAATAACGGGGCTAAGTGGCCAAGATTTAGCAAAAAAGGCTGTCTGAATCCAGCCCAAAACTTATTTATCATTTTGCATCACATAATTTTGTTCTAAAACATAAACATAAATGTGCATTCTTGTCAGTCTTGTTTGCATGCAAACTTAACTTTATACCACTAAGTGGTGGATTAATGCGTTTCTTAACCAGCCACTTTATAGTGGCTTCAATAGTGAATTGAGTTTTTTAAAGCAATAACGGGATTATGAGAAATTGGGTAGAAGCTGAGCTAGGGTTAGAAAGTAGTTTTTTGCTGTGGTGGCAACTATCAAGATCACCCCGTTTTTGTTTATATACTACAAAGTATTTGACATAGTCTTAGTAAAATTATAGGAAATTGTGAAGAATTTAAGGATCAGGCTTTGTAGCAGCTGGGCTGAAAGATGTGTATTGGGAAGCTAAAACTGGACTCCTTGTTTTAAACAAAGAGTGCAAATCATCATTTGTGATTTTGATGCAGTGACAAAACTGATATGAAAATCTCATTACTAAGCCCGCATTAAGGGGTCAATGGAGAGAGTATGAGATTCACTTGGCTTGCTCCCATAATGACAAATCATGGTTTCTAATACATGAGGCATTCCATTCTCAATCCTGTAAACTTAGAGAACGTGAGTCCATGTAAGAAGGATCAGCATGTATGGATTAGGAGAATATCTGATTCGGTAAACCAAAATATTTTTGGAGTTTCTGAAAAAGTTCAGGTCTATTTGAATTTTTAGGTATTCTTAGGTGTTATTAAAGTTTTTGTGTAGTAATGCACTGCTGACCCAGCAGCACCGTGGTAGAACGTTGGGACGCCAACGGACCTACGGCCTTCTGGTCGCACCGCACCCCCACTCCTCATCCCCCTATGAGTCACGGGTCATGAACTGTCTGGCTCAGTCACCGGGCGCAGGGACAATGGTCTTGCCCCCAGGTGAGGATTAGGCTCAGACGCTTACGCTCCTCTCCGCACGTAGCCAGGTGAGATCATGCATCACATGATGATCTCCAGGTCTCCCGGTCTCCCGCTCATCTCCCTACCCACCTCCTTTACCGCCCACAATGAAACCCTAATAAAAGGTGCCAGAGACCAGCACAGGGAGAGTTGTCAGGATCACGAAATCCCGCGCTTCCTGTTGCTGGCGGCTCTCCACCAGATGAAACCTCCTCAGCGTCTAGCCTATTCCTTAGCGGCGACCCTGCGGGGATGACTACAAGCTGGTGCGAAACCCGGGAATCCTCGAGACCTCCACCCTGCTCACGTCGCCTGGGAAAGGGCAGCGATACCGAAGTCCGCTGGATCGAGCATCCAGGGACCACCGTTTCGGTATCGCCTGTCCTCTGGATCGAGCGCATCCAGAGACACGCGATCCTAGGACACTCTCTCGTCCGACGGAACACCCGGTGAGTATGGGAGCTTGCAAAAGCAGGGCTTATGACAAGCACGTTGGCCGAACTGAAAGCGTTAGCGAAATGCGGCAGGAGTCCCGTAAAGAGAAGGGAGCTGCGCCAAATTGGTTGAGGAGATTGAAGCTCAGTGTCCATGGTACCCAGAGGGGGGGACATTGAATCTTAAGGACTGGGGAAAACATCGGGCGCACTCTTCGCACAGAGCCTCGCGCGCCGATGTCACTGCTACTGACGTGGAGACAATGTTATGTCGCCATCAGCCTGCAGACCTATGGCTCCCTTGCTGTAGGCCGCCCTCCTTTCGATCTTTCACCTTCAATTTCAACCCCGGAATTTTCTCTATCCACTAAATTGGACGCCTGTCCTCCTTCTGCCCCCCTTGCTCCTCCGCCCATTTCAAATTCTCCGCGGCTCAGCCGCCCCCTCCCCTTGCTCCGCCTTCATTTTCCGAAGCCACTGCACCTCCGTCAAGCGCCACGTAATGGCGCGGGTTTCAAAACTCGCCAGGCGTATTAGCCACGATCTGCAAAAGAAAGAAACCCTGGCCGGAAGGCGATGCCGATATTCTGCGCATTGTGCCCGTCCATTTCACAGATACCGAGGGGAGGATGGCATTGTTGGCGGGTTGTCAGTACCGCCCCTTAAGCTATAATATCCTCACTGAGCTCCATAAAGCAATGCGGGACGTAGGAATCCACCAGCCCCTATGTGAGAGGCATGTTGGAAGCAGTCGCCAGGAACCACCTAATGGTTCCGGAGGACTGATAAACTGCCTTTCGCATGCTTTTAAACCAGCGCAGTATGTGATCTGGGAAAGCGAGTACCGCCAGCAGTGCATAAGCAGAGGAGCAGCCTCTGGCGGCGCCTACACCACCGCGCAGCTTTATGGCTCGCGAAGCTTTACAGCTAGCCCCAATGCACAAGTCGCCCTGCGGTGGCCACCCTTACGGTCGCATACTCTGAATGCATACAAAGGCGTTTTTGAAAGTCCCCAATACCGGACAGCCAACCCAAAGTTTTCTAGCACCCGGCAGAAGCCTCAAGAGCCCTATGCTGAGTTTGTGAACAGGCTCCAGGAGGCCCTCAAGAGGCAGGTTGACAACGAGGAGGCCCAGGGCGAACTCCTTAAGCGCCTTGCCAAGGAGAACGCCTCCGCTGAGTGCCGCAAAGCGATCACAGGCCTAGGAAGGAACTGAGCTGGCCGACATGCTCAAAGCTTGCCAGGATATCGGGTCTTTCGCCCATCAAGCCAGCCTTCTAGCCGCCGCCCTCTCCGCTGCCATGAGACAGCCCCGAGGCGAGTGTCTCAATTGCGGCAAGCCAGGACATTTCGGAGGTGTAGGCTGCCCGGCGGGGGGGCCTACAACCCTGGCGGAGGAGGGTCTCTCCCCAGAGGGCGAAGACCCCCAGGAAAGTCTAAGACCGGGCGCTCCCAATGCCCGCTGGGGAGGCCCGCGCCCGGGCATCTCCCCAGCCGGAACCAAGATCCGCACCTCAAACCCTTCCCCGGGCTCCCCATGAGATCTTCGCTGCCCCAGCTCAGTATAGTGATCCCATCCCCACGGAGACCATGGGGCTGGTCTTGCCAGCTTGCTCCCCCCCTACGTCTATACTTCCTGCTCTGCTAACCCCTTCTACTTCCAAAGTCACCATGCCTCCGCCAGTGCCCCAGAATGGCACGCATTTCAAAATCTCTGCAGAGTCCACAGTCACTGAATTGCAACAGAAAGAAATGCTGACGGAAGAGGACTGCCGTTTTGAACCCTCCTCAGAATGCCCCATAGCCAATCTACAGGACAATGAGGCATGGAAAGGGGAAGATGCTCACACAATGGCCTTAAGCCAAAAGTCCTTCGTGAAGAAGAAGCCCCCTTGGCCCTCTCCAGCTGTAAGGTTCAAACCAGATCTCATAGCCTCTGCGCCTGTGCAAAGCCCTTAGCTCAAAGCTCCCAGTGGCAGCAAAATCGTCAGTACCTCAGAGAGAGCAAGATCTCAAATCAGAGTTGTAATCCTCCTTGTTACCTTATATGTGCTCTGTATGCCTATGTATGTTCTGTATGTCTTGCCCCCTTTCAAGAGACCCCTAAAATTTTCCCCTCATAAGAGGGATTTTTCCATTGCTTCTAAGCTATGCTCTTGTGCTTCAATTAAAGTCTCTCTCCTTTTGACTATGTGTGCCAATGCCTTGAAAGGCTTCACCCATTACAGCATCAACCTTAAACAGGACGCAGCTCGTGCATGCTCCCTAGGAGGCCGATGGGACCTGCTTCAGGCCGCCTCCATCTTAGTTTAAACCCTCAAAACTCTTCTTCAAACCTTTCCTTGAGAACCTTTTCCTTCGTCCATCTGAGCCTACACTGCCACATTGGAGTGGCGCAAGTTTACATATGAAGCCAAAATCATTTTCATGCTCCCACATTCTCTGCTGGCTCCCTGGCTAGTCACAGTGCCAGGGGTCTCTCAGCCACACCTATCTTACACAGCCTCTCCGCTGTGAAGGTAGGAAGGCGAGCTCAAACCGGCCAAAGTCCCCTTACAGGAGGGGAAGGTAGAGCTGGCTTCCAAACCCTTCCCCTGCCTTCCTTTCTGCACACCCTCCCTCTTTCTAATGGGCTGACGCACCCCACCTCTAGATCTAGGATCTGATAAAGGGTTTTTTGCAAACCCCTCTCAATTTGCTCCTGTGATCAAACCTCAAGCCCAGGAACTGTTTTCTTTGCATCTTCTCTACATCTTTCCTATAGATGCTATTACGATATGACTATAATTGTGAATTGTTTTAGTTGCTTTGCAAAAAACCCACACCTTAGGCGGTGATTGGGATTGTTTTACAAACAAACATCCGACCTGGATATGACCTCTCCCTTCTCCTAAGCCTTCGGGCAATTCCCTGCCTTGTATCTCTTAACGCCTTGAATGTTGCAAGTGATCGTTGTCGGAATGGGCCAACTGGCCCTAACGAAAGCTTGGCCAAAACAAACGAAAGAAAGGGGAGTAGTTCCCCTATTGACCCAATCAAGGTCTCACCCAGCAGACCATATCCAACGTACTCTTCTCTATTCTCTATCAAAAAATTGCCCGCCCGCCCCACTCAGGGCTCGAGCTTTCCATTGTCATCTATAAGAACTAACTCAGCCAGCACGCAAAACCCCTGGGGGAAAAGCGTCGCTTGTTTTTTCTCTTCTATACAGGAGTCCAGCTCGCCATGCCAGGCCAGCCCCATCCGGAGATGGGCGGGGCCTCCCTGGAGGATCCGACCCCGCCGCCCTGTTGAGAGAGCCCGATCCCCCCCCCAGCCTGGGCCAAGATGGGAGGGACCTCTCTGGAACCAGTACCCATTCTTCCACGGAGATCGCAACCCTCGCTGTCCCAGAGATGGCAGCCTGGGCCAGCTATGGCTCAAAGGTTGGCGCTGTGTGTCGCTGCTCCTCATCTACAGCCATTCTCTCTCCCTCTCTGCCGCCCCCTGGCTGAAACTTGGAATTGCAGCCAGGAACATTCCTGATAGATTAACCCTTGGAACTCTCCGCTGTTTTCAGCCCGGCTTGAATAATTGTTGGAACAACGCCTTCTCTCACAACCTTGCTTTCGTGAGAGTCACTGAACCTACAATGCTAAAGACGATCAGTAGATCTCCCTAAGCTCTTGAGAAACCCATGGACTCTAACGCCATCGCTCTGTAGCTTTGGTAGTCAAACAGCAAGAGCCATGCATTGGACAATTATGCAACCACGGGTTGCCTTCCTTCCTTACATCTAGCCTATGTACTGTTTAGCTATGTTTATTGTTTTCATTTATGTGATGTCGCCTATCTACAAACATGCATGTCTTGTATATATTGTTGCCGACGCAATGTCTGATGCCTTGCCCCTTTATGCCCATTGGAGCCGACCTCCAAGGGAATTGTTGAGTACTATGACCGACTGATTATTGAAGTTACTGCATGCCTTAATTTTAGAAGTTATCATTATTTGCTGTTGTTGCATTCCCGCCTATCTGCCTGCCGGGACTCTCTACTGCCGTCTCACCATTGTTTTGCATCAGGCTTCACCTCGGGGAGCCCAAGCACCGGTGCCGCTCCGCCCCTCCCCTCGACCCCCCCCTTTTTGCGGGAGCGACGCAGCGGCTCTAGCCAAGGCGGGAGTATGTTTCCCTTGCGACTCCCCTTGTGGGAGTCCCGGACTTGTTTCATGTAACACTAAGACTATCGGCCCGTTCTGGCCTGTGTCCTTCTTGAAGTCTACCAACTCTACCTCCACCGCTCTGGATGCCCTGGCCTCCGAGCAGCAGGAACTTCATCAAGCGACCTTAGATAATCGTTACGCTATTGATTACTTGCTGTTGTTGCATCACCAAGGTTGTGAGAATGTACATAATATGTGTTGCTTTAACCTCTCTGACAATTCCCAATTGATTCATATGAAAGTACGTGAGCTGCAAGAAGTTGTATCTAATCTGAAATATGATGTTTTGCCCCATTGGTGGTCAGCCCTCTGGAGCTGGCTGCCGGGAGGATGGTTGAGTGCTATTGTACAGCTCTGCATTGGTTTAATTGTATGCCTGCGTTATGGGATCCTGTTTGCGTTCAGTGTGTGTCTAATGTTGCCTGTAGCGTGTGTAGAAGCCCCTCGAATTTCCCCTGCCCGCAGCCAAGTTCTAATGCTACACAAGCAGCTTTCGGTCCAGCTTGACCAGGCAGTAGGAGGAGACGGCGTCCCTTTAAATCACCTAGCATTTCGGTCCCCTTCTAAAATGTAAAAAAGGAGGAGATGTAGTAATGCACTGCTGACCCAGCAGCACCGTGGTAGAAACGTTGGGGCGTAGCGGACCTCACGGCCTTCTGGTCGCACCGCACCCCCTCTCCTCATCCCCCTATGTGTCACGGGCCATGATCTGTCTGGTTGAGTCACTGGGCGTAGTGATAATGGTCGTGCTCCCAGGAGAAGATTAGGCTCAGGCAGCTTACGGCTCCTCTCCGCACGTAGCCAGGTGAGATCATGCATCACATGATGATCTCCAGGTCTCCCGGTCTCCCGCTCATCTCCCTACCCACCTCCTTTACACGCCCACAATGAAACCCTAATAAAAGGTGCCAGAGACCAGCACAGGGAGAGTTGTCAGGATCACGAAATCCCGCGCTTCCTGTTGCTGACGCTCTCCACCAGATGAAACCTCCTCCGCGTCTCGCCTATTCCTTAGCGACGACCCTGCGGGGATGACTACATTTTTGGCCTGTAAGGGGCATATTTTTAAACTAGTGGCAACAAACCTGCAGGGTATCTTCAGGAGTCTCTCTTGATGATACCACCCAGGTTTGATAAAGTTTGGGTCAGGGGGTCCAATTTTATGGACCCCCCAAAAGGGTGTCCCCATCTCCCATTGTTTCCAATGGGGGCTAATAGGAGATGGGGGCTGTCCCTTTGAGGGTCCATCAAACCCTGAGCCAAACTTCACCAAACCTGCGTGGTAACATCAAGAGAGTCTCCTGAAGACATCCTGCAAATTTGGAGCTGCTATCTTAAAAAATGCACCCCTGACAGGCACCTCAATAAATTTTCCCAGATTCTCCTTTTGACTCACCAGCAGCTCTGCAGGAAATTTGGTGCCCCTGGCATACAGCAAGACCCTAACCAGAGCCCCCCCCCCCCAAATAAAATCTCCAGCACAGAGCCAGCTGGGCATAACAGCAAGCCCCCCTCCCCCCCACACACACACACTGTTTCCAATGGAGGGGAAAGGCAGCATTTTTCGCTCCAGAATAGTAGAGGCAGGCTCTCCCTTCCACACCCACAACAACACCTGTACCTCTTAAAACAAAGCCACTCTACAACAAAACCTAATGAAGAAGACAAGAACTAAGCACACCCCAGCACCATAACACAGTCCAGTGACACAGCCACAGCAGGTCAAGACAGGGGGCATGTTTGCCAGCCCTGACTCCCACCGAAACACCACAGCACTATTTATTTGCAAACCCAGAACATTCACTTTTATTTTAACCTGCTAATATCCTATTAAGTAGGATACTGAAACCCTAGCTCCGTGGTGGCGAACCTTTGGCACTCCAGATGTTATGGACTACAATTCCCATCAGCCACTGCCAGCATGGCCTTCGCCATGCTGGCAGGGGCTGATGGGAATTGTAGTCCATAACATCTGGAGTGCCAAAGGTTCGCCACCACTGCCCTAGCTGATTTAAATGAACAACTCTAATTAACCCTATCAAGCCCTTTCACAATTAGACTAGTTAAATGAAATTTTTTGAAAACTGGCTCACGTCAAATACTAAAACCCCAAAAAGATAACCACAGGAAGGCTACTCTAACTGAGCATGGAACAAACAAATCCCCCAAACCCCCTCTAAAGTACAGTGGGGAGACCCACAGGCCCGCTCAGCCCACAACAAGACCTACCACCACCAGCAACAGAAACAAGCCACTACGAAGGAAAAGCAAAACCTCCTAACAGTTTGGATTTGGAGCAGGAAACTAAAGGGTCAAACTTAAAAGGGGAAGCAACACAACAACACCAACACAGGGAGAAAAATGAGTGACCCAAAGGAGAGAACTCGACTTTGGGAGACCTGAACCAAAAAAAACCACAAATCTTCTAACCAAAGCAAAGCAAGAACAGAAGCAGCACACGGGAAGGGGGGGGAGATAAAACTGGGAGGCAGTTATGCAAAATTTTTACAAATTCAAACTAACAGGAAAACAAGGGAAAACAACAAGCTACAGCCCCCCCCCCCCCCGGTAAGTAAACTTTAACGAAAGGTAAGTCTGCATGGTCCTAAGACCTTACCCCCCCCCAAACACCCAAACAACCAAAAAGCTGAATTGAAACCATAGAAACAAAGACAATGTTGCTAACAGCAACTTAACAGTAACAGTTGAACAAATTAAACTTCAAATCAATAGAACCGTGGGCTTTGGTTCTACACCCTCAGCCCCCCCTCCAGCAGCAAACAATTATAACAGGAAAGCAATAAAGTTTTAAAAGTTAGTAATATCAAATGTTTTTGAAAAATAAAACTTGGTTAGTGAAATAAAAATCTGTGTCTTCTCCTCTCCAGAAAGGCCTCCTCTGCAGGGCTGGTGTGTCCCATGAAGCCAGGCTCTCAATGACCAGTCACCAGATAGAGGGAGGACAAGTTCAAGGCTCTTGAACTATCACACTACCTCTCTGAACTCTGGCACAGAATGTGCTGACTAGGAACCAGCACTGAAATTTATATTTTTTGGCCAGCCAGCCAGGCAACCCAAATGGAGTTTGAATATCCCAGGGAATGAAAATCATCCCAGTTTTGCTTGGGCAGATTAAACTTTTCCTCTCCTCCTGTGTCCTGTCCCTCAAGGTGTAAAGCTTTGCAAAGTTCTAGCTACCAGAAATGCAATCACTGGCTGGCTGAGTCATCCAATCTCCAATTTGTTGCCCTGGAAACAAATTAACAACAGAGTTCCAGGGAAGGAGAGAGAAAGAGACTCAGCCAGAGTCAGCTCAAGAACCAATTCTTCTTGGCTTCAGGCTGCTCCCCGTCCCCACCCAGACCCCACCAGAGAGCTTCCAACACACACATAGCAATAGTAAATAAGGTGGAGGGAGATTCTCGGGGGGGGGGGGGGATTCTCTAGTTTTAACTATACAGTCAAGTTAGTTAACTTTAAAGGGAGTCCAAGGCAGCTAGCCGCTATTGAAGGCTCCCTTTAAAGTTTAAATCCCCGGAATGCAGAATGCCGAACATCTATTCGTCATTCAACATTCTGAGCTATTCGGATCGGCTTGTATTCGGGGCTGATAAAAGCCGGAAAAAGACTAATATAGCTTTTTAACAATTCAGATGTACCGAATGACCAAGCCTGGCCACAACCATTTTTTCTGGATCGTATCTTCTGTTTGTTCATTTAAATACTGATTGATCTGCTTAATAGGGTAGATGATGAACAAAGACAATAAAACCTTAGGAATTAACTGTTTGACAAAACAATTAGCAACTAATAAGAATGCTGTATATTTTATGGGTGGTAACCAATTAAAGGACATGCAGTGTCCAAATTTGCTGCCTCTCGCTTCTTACCCAATGGAGGATGATCTTCTTTGTCCTCCTCATCCTCGTTAAGAAAATGACCGAGAGGCTGGTAGTGGAAAGAATTAATACAGGAAGAACTAGATATCCCTAAACTGATTCCCATCACTCCTATGTTAATAGAATCTGTAGAGCAATAAAGATTCCAGTATTAAAATGGTTACACATATTAAGTCTTCATAAAATACAGCCAAATGTTCAAGCAACACATGTCCAATTTTGCACCTACCTGAGCCAGCAGATCCTTTATTAGTCCATGGATGATTAGCATAATCAATAACAGTACAAGAACGGCGGTGCTGCGAGTCTGGCTAAAAGGCAAGTAAAACAGTTATAGCACGATCATGATTTTACAAAGTTTAGATACAGGCACAGCATTTTTCCATGTGAAGGAGGAGCTATCTGCCATCTACAGATCTGCATAGTTTTAAAAAGTACTCTGGGACGTTATGAGGAATGGGAGTTCCCAGCAAACCTTTCATATTCAGCATAGCCTTCCCTCTCTATGTTGTTCAAGTGGCCATTGTCCAGATTTCAACTAACTTGTGCAGCACACAGAGAACCAGCAATGTCCTGATCTATACTTCCAAACGTGCAGAGACTGGAGGAGCAAATAAACAGCACTCTACTGAGCCTTGTGGAGAAATGCTACTTGTCCTACCCTTTCATGACATTAGGAAGTACAAAACAGCAGCCCTGAAGTTTCATTAAGCCTAAACAAAAAATAAGGTAAGAAACACCCAGGTAAGGACACCTGGCCCACAGAAACAGAGATGAATTCAGTTATTCATATAGTAGAGGAGTGGAATTGGAAGGGAGGAATGAGGGTAAGACTAAACAAGAAACAAGGAACAAGGTTGGCCAAACCCAAAAAAACTTGCGACACAACAGGAATTGCACAAGGAAGCGTTAATACCAACAATGACTAACGTGCATATATACAATATTCACAAAATAACATAATCAGGAATGATTCCACGAGTCCATAAGGTTCTCCCTCTATAAATATTTCATTCACAGTCCAATGGAAAACATGGAAAAGGCACCGGTTCAAGAAACAGCAACCTGCCGCCAAATTGTACAAGTTCAAAAGAGCAGCAAGGTTCAAAGAAGCAGCAGCAAAACGCCTGCGCGCTGAAGTGCGTTTTCGCTAATCTTCTTCAGTGCATGTGCGTCCTCTTTAGTGCATATGTATAGTATTAGTACTTATTTCCATCATTCAAAAATTGTTATATGCTACCAAAGTATGTTGCAAATCATTCACTAGGTGTTCTTTCTAGGATTCTTAGTAGGATTTCTAGGATTCATATAGTAGCGCCAGGAAAATCCAGGATGACTTAGGAAGAGTGACTGATGAAAACCTAATTGGTAGCCAGGCGCTCAAGAGCCATAAGCTAATATTCAAAAGCTTTGTACTTACAGTTGTTTTCCTTAATACAGGTAAGAAAAGGAAGTGTCCTGTACTTATAAACTTTGCATTGCAGCCTCTTCACCTTGGTGTTTTCCGCTTAGGTGGCAAAATAAGGATCTTATCAGTGTCTGGATGTAATTTGGCACCCCTTACCCAAAATGCATGGGATGTGTTGGGTCTGGAGAAGCTCTCAGGCAACACAAATCTTTCGTGTACTGGCTGGTGGTTTATTTCATCTGCTATTGCACTGCGAGCTCGGTTGGCACTCCCCTGGGATTTCTGCAAAATAAAATCAACCAAAAACATGACATCTAAAAAGAGTGCATATGTTTGGAAACTGAGATTTATTGCAACTCAAACCAGGATAACAATACTAAAGCATGATAATGTTCTGGTTTCTAAGCTAATATTCGTAAGGGTTCCAGGTGGATCACAATCCGACGAATTAGCGACTATAAATAGTCAACATTCAATTTCAGTATTTGCAGCATTTTTTAAAAATTGGCCTTTCAAATAAACCACAACAATTTCTTTAAAATTCTCTTGGAGATTAAGACCAGAAATGTATTTTCAAAATCTCAGCCGATTTATTAATTTCAGACCTGGCTAATTTGTGGAACTCAAGCTGGTTTACAAAATAAATAAAATTATTATGAAAAACATATAAAAGGCCACAATTTAAAATCTCCACTTAGGACTGACGATAAACTAAACTGGTCAAATACAGTCCTAAAGAAAACTGCCCTCGACTACTTCCTAAAAATCAGACATGAGGGGACCAGGAACACCTGTTTCATAATTGTGGGACTGCCGCCAAAAAGGTCCTCTCCCATGTGCCCATCAGTTGAGCGTCTTGGATTGGTGAGACAGTAAGGAGGAACCTAACCGTGCGACCTTAATTCCCGGGCAGTTTTATTTCTTAAGATCCACTACCATTCTGAAGCTTGGATTCTCGGTCACAGGAACAACGGCTTACCATTGGCTTTTGGGATCCCAAATGTTCTACTGCATCTACAGAACTAATAGGAGGCAGGAGATTATTTCGGCTCAGAGGCATCGGGGAAGGTGACGACAACTGCTCATTTGCAGTGGTGCTGGAAAAATCAACAGCAATGATTAAAAGCTGCCCATTAGCACTGGAAGCGATGAGACAACATGAGCTCAAGGTACATAAAACAAATGGTGCGTGCGAAGCTGATGGAAAATGACGAGTGGCTCTTCGGGAGCTTTTGAGATTGGGGCTGAAAAGGAGAATTCCGTACTGGATGACATTTCAGTGGACCCGAGAAGCTGGGGGATCTCAAAATTTTCCTAGACTTTTTCTCTTGCTATCAATCCCTGGTTTCTCTTGCATTTTTCCAGCTTCTTCCTTTGCTCAGGAATAAAAAGACTCGCTTAGGGTCAGCAACAACCACAATGATCTTCCATTAGCAACCAATCCCCTTTCCCACCAGCTCTACTTTAGGGGTTTATCCACAAAATGCCTTCCTTGTAGCTCACCCCAAAATGCCGTGGCTTTTTTTCCTACACAATCAAGAGTCAAGGAAACTGCTCTCAAGTGGGTAGGCCCCATTCCTAACAAACAGCAGCAAGTTTATTTCTTGCCACAGGCCTGACCCTGAAAAATGGAGCAAGGCTCAATACTCACCTGACACCCCATTGGGAAATCACCAAGGACTATGATTATGTACAAATTTAGATGCAAGAGACATGCTAATGAAACAGTTTCATAGGCAGATATCATCCTAACAGTGAAGCCAAGTGCCTGACAAGCATCTCAGCAAATGGCTGAAATGGATGAAGCAACTGGTCAGAGTCTCAACTGAAATAAAATTGGCGTTGGGCAGCAAAGGGAAGCTTTTGCAATATCCAAATCGAGTTCTTTGACTATCAGCACTCGTTCACTGATTGTATGGGAGGTGCACACACTAGGAGTGATTTGACTGCAGTCCTGCGGCTTATTACTCCACGCCACGGAATTCCTGATTTGTACATTTAGTATACCATGAAATGATAATGCAGAAAGACTGTCTCTTACTAGACTGCTTCAGGGAATAGCTTAAGAGTATAAAGTAAATTTAAGGACAGACAACTGCCCCTTCCACCCAGCCTTTTGGGCAGCAAAAGATTAGGTCACCATTGTTCACCATTCCATTTTATTTGGCTGCTCCCTTGGCCCCTTTGCAGACTGCTTTCTGTAAGACCATTTCCAAAGAGACACTGGGATCAAAACAAGAGTGGCACAGAAACGTACAGTCGTGTTCCCCTGATGACTTCATCCATGGATCTCGGAGTCCCTGAGCGAGAGTAACTGGTGTTGATGGGATGCAAGGTACGTGGTGGCGGATTACGCCTTCTAGCAGACTGAGCAGAGTAGGACAGAGAAGATGTGCTGAGCTCAAGAGTACGATTCGGCCAAGCCCTGGTTGACAGTACAGAACTGGAGCCTGGCCTGGTGAGCGATCTGTCATCTAAGTCTCTGATGGGGAAGGCAGGGGGGAGAGAGAGCACAGGAGCAAAATGAAACATTCACTATCACACTAGCAACATGGATGAACAGAGTACAAATATGGCAATCCTGATCTAAAAAGCCCTCATATAGGAGAGTCGGGCAAATTTTCATTCAGTGTTTCCATTAGCAATTACAAGACGACACCAGTGGCCAATCCACTACTCTAGTCACTTTAACAAAAAATGAAAGTTGCATTAAATCCTGTGTATATTTCAACAACTATTAACCAGGGTCCTCTGGACAAATTTCTGTGGTTTTAGGAATTTATTTTGGCTTTGAGGGCTTGATGAAAAGGTGAGCTTGGTGGAAAGGTGGGTTTTCAAAACAAATTGGACGTAGAATCTGCAGTTCAGCCTTTAACATATGCAAACACTGGAAAGCTGACTTGTAAACAAGCTTTGTCAGAATTGAAAAAAGGCAACTAGCCTACAGAGTGACACCCTTCTAGGCCCACTGAAGTCAAGGGGGCTTGGAGTGGCGGTGGACAGTGCCATCAAATCACAGCTGACTCCTGGTGACCCTGTAGGGTTTTCAAGGCAAGAGATTTGTCATTGCCTCCCTCTGCGTCACAACCTAGATATCTCCCATCCAAATACTAGCCAGGGCTGAGTAACTCTGCCAAGATCAGACTGGCGGGGGCCAAAGGGGCTTAGCAAGATGTCGTTCTTCTTGGGACTTCATTTTAGATCTCTACAGCTGTCTTTATTACAGCTTTCCTAGCTGGAGATGCACCCTTTCAAGTTCACTGAATTCAATGCAAATTAGAAGTCTAAAACTCTGCTTAGGATAGCACCATAAGTCTCAGGTTGACCAAAATATTAAAGTGTGTGCTTAAACCGACGTGTTGGTTGCTTCAATACAATCGCATGCAGGCTACGAAATGAAGTAGGTTTAACTGCCCATTTGAATCAAGGTCGAGGGATACGCACAAATGTGCTGCTTCTCACAAAATATAAAAAACAGGAAGATGTTCAAAAGTTGCTCATGAAATTTGCTGCCAAGTGACAGTTTGGAGCAAGTATACATGTGCTGGCTCAGCAATTATTAGGTGAGTATTCATACAGAACAAAAAAGGCTGCTATTCTTACAATATTTTATCCATCAGAGGCAAGTTCCTTTGGTATAAGGGGATCCCATGAATCACCATCAGGCCGTTCAAATTGCGTTGAGGACTGCAGCTTGTTCCTTGAGAAAGATTTACCTGCACATTACAAGACAGTAAATTTCCCCAGAATTAACTGAAATGTGATGGCGAGGATGTGCTTATTTTTATATTTATGCCTACTACATATTAAAGAGAAAAGAATATCGAGATTTTAAAGAAAAGCTGGGTGCCAGCTTCATAGCCCAGGTTCATATCATCAGGCCATGAACAATTATACACAGAATATTTTCTGTGTGTTTTTTATTTTTCTATGTATATTGTTTGCTACGTGATACTATTTCACAAGGCTCTCGTTCACGTGAGGCAGTTACATTAACTAAAGATTACATAAATGGATTTGGAGTAGGGCAAAGTATGGTTCTCTTGTGTAAAAGATTTTCAGTGGAACTTCCTTCAACCTAGGCTTGCTTAGAATTGCTGCACAACCTAGGCTTGCATAGAATTGCTTCACAAAACACACACCACTTTTTAAGCAAATATCAGGAATCAGGGAACCCACCCTTACGGCCAAACTAGATAATATCACAGCCATTTTGGCTCTTGAAAACAGCAGAGGGAGAGAGGACTCTCCACCCCCAGAACAGTGGCCCCTACCGCACATGCAGAATAATGCACTTTCAATCCCCTTTCAACCCATTTTGCAGCTGAATTTTACTGTGTGGAATAGCAAAATCCACTTGAAAACAGTTGTGAAAGTGGATTGAAAGTGAATTATTCTGCATGTGTGGAAGGGGCCAATCTCTGGCAGAATTAGTCTCCTGTGACATTTTGAAAAGTTTTTCTAAAAAGCTTTAAAAGTAGCTTACGACATCCTCTCCTTCATTTTACCTTCACAACAATTCTGCCAAGTAGGTTAGATCAAGAGTGTGCAGCAGGTCAACAGTCACCCAGCACAGTGGGGATTCAAACCTGAGTCTCCCAGATCCTGCTCTGACACTCTAGCTATTACACCATGCTGGACTTTTTAGATTGTTTACTGAATGTTCAGGAATCTGGAATGTTACAATCTGGAATGTTATAATCGTATGACTATTACAAATATTGGTAAGAAGAATTTTAATGCCACATCCTAAGGCTCCTAATTGCCTTTTCAGTGCAAGAAGAATCTTAGTAAGAGTGTGACTTATTTGGAAGCTAGTTCTGCAGCAGCAAATGTGCCTCACTTCAGTGCAAGCAACTTGAGGGTTGTCACATTCTCCTGTAGTTCTGCTAATTTGCTAAAATTGCAGCAAATCCACCCATTGCAACGACACTGACAAAAAAAATGCTCCCCCCCCACCCCCGCATACATACTTCTAGTGATTTTCTCTTCTTTTTGGTTTTGCATCCGCGTCTGTGCTTTGAGTACTATACACATAATAAGGTGTGCAAGGTGGGGACAGAGGATTGGATAGGAAAGCGAAGGGGAAAGAAATAAAAGGAAAGCGTTTGAGTTAGAAAGATCAAAAACTGATTAAACCTTAAATATTTATCAGTCAAGGGCCCCTACATACACCAAGAAATTGTTGCACAAGGAAAAAAAAGTTACTTTTTACTTCCAATCACCGAAGCCACGTTTCCAGCTGTTGTCTATTCAGCTGGGTGATCTAATATTTTCTGCAAAAATCACTGAGAGCCTCACAGTGTACTTATTATGAAAATCACACACCTGTGTTCCAACCCTTTAGAATGTGATCACCTCAAGGCTGAATGAAGGAGAATGTTTGCAAACCGAGAAGAGACAGAATTTTTAAAAGTTGGGACAAGACTATGACAGAAATTAAAGTTTAGAAATGACAGTTACAGTCAAACTGCAGCAACTTTTAATGTTCAGACTAGGAGACATCAAGGATGTCCATGCCTGGATATCAACGCAACCTGACACAGATCGCTTTGCATCGTAAACTTACCAGGTTGGGGGTGATGGAGGGCATTTTGGTTTGTGGCATTCGAGGTAACAACAACGGCAATGGTTCAAACTGCATAAAAGGGCTTCCTGCATCAGTTCTGCTGGCTTCTACGGTTATTATATTCTTCTCATCATCTACCAAGACCAGAACAATTAACTTCACCATGCTAGCAATTCTTAAAAGCAACATTTTAAGGAAAGTAATTTTTAATGTCCTGTAAGAATGGTATCAAAAATGGATTTAACAACTTCTAAAAATAAAAGCAGACCCAACAGGAGATTCTGCTGAGCACACTGGACTACAGATCATAGCTCGGTTTGCT
The DNA here is from genome assembly GCF_021028975.2 of Sphaerodactylus townsendi. Classification (NCBI taxonomy): domain Eukaryota; kingdom Metazoa; phylum Chordata; class Lepidosauria; order Squamata; family Sphaerodactylidae; genus Sphaerodactylus; species Sphaerodactylus townsendi. The sequence continues at coordinate 29,290,379 of NC_059432.1, read as the reverse complement.
GAAACACAGGAAAGATTAAAGACATAGTGGGTCGGATCCTGCATAAATCTTCCCCACCTTCACCATTCCAAAGCAGCCCAAATGCCCCCCAATTGTTATACTTGGGGGGACAGGGGAACCCTTGGCGAATGGGCACTTGAAGGCTACTGCATTAGAGGGAAATTATACTCTTTTCTTGTACATGCAGTTCTTTCCTACAGGATCCAACACTATGGGAGAAAGAAACATGGCAGAGAATGATTTTCTCAATGGCAACTATTGACCATAACTATTTAATTACCCAATTCCATGAGGAGCTGCTGCTTAAAAAAAATGGGTACCAAAAGGCCAATCCTGGGTGGGGGAGGGGGCAGAATCGGTCTATGGAGCTGGGCTATGCTAGTATATTTGCCTGCTAGCGTAAGTGCCATTTACTGGGAGGCAGGTAGGCACCACAAAGCTCAATGGTGCCCAACCTAGAAATGCCTGCCCCCTAAAGAGCTGTGCTAGCCTAAACCTGGCTGCTGGGACAGCTGGGGGCAGGGTAGGGGCATTCCCGGGGTGGAGCTGACTTTAGTCAGCTTTTGCTATCCTTTCAGGCTGGGAACGCCCTTGGTGTAGAACCTGAACTTATGCCACCCTCCGTTTTGCCCTATGAAAGGCTCTCCAGGTGGCCATGTTTTTTTCCCATTTTTGTAGCCTCCCCATATCCCCTGGAAAGTCCTCCGGAGCCACAGCGGGAGTGACACTGTCCCCAGCCACCGCAGCTTCTGGGTTGGACCAGAAGAGCCCAATGTGAGGTCCCAACTCTCTTTTGCAGAACGGGAGTTTACCAAAGTTAAGTGTGAAACATATATTCGAAAAAATACCTTAGGGGGAGGGGATGTGTTGTTTAGATGACATTTCAGCTGTGACACTCACCTGAGACTGACCCTTCCCAATGTCGGCAGATTAACTGTTCCATACAACCCAAAACTTCGCTCCACACATCATCAAAGACATAGGAAAGAACAGCATCTCTCATGCAGTATGACGGTGAGATTGGAGGGAAACCTAACTTCCGTCTGCCGGGTGAAATCCCCATTTTCCTTTCATGCAGCTCTTCCTCCCTGAGAAGAAGACAGGCAGCCAGCAGAAGTCAGAATATACTGAAGCAATTTTGCAGAATTATTTTCCACAAATTAGCACTCTGGAAATCCTGATAATGTTATCAAAAGTCTAGCAATAGAACTGAAGTAGTTCAGTGCTCAAAGATCTGAAGCAGAAGTGGGTTATATTTGAAACGAACCGGTTTCGTACGAAAAATACAACATCCAATCAATTCCAGAAATCTTAGCCAATCCTTCTTATGAATTTTACAGCACCACACTATACAGAGTTACTGCAGTCTGGACTAACTCTGCATAGGACTGCATTGTTGCTCAGTGAAAACTATATAAATGTGAACACAAACAAAAAATAAAATAAAAGCACACTTCCACTTGTTTTAGAGCAGTGGTTTGTTTCCCCACATACCCCTTGGCACCCCATTTTCTAAAACCATACCCCCATAGTAGCGAACCCAATACGTAATTTTTTTCACACACACCCAATGCTCTGATGCCTACCCAGGCTGGGAACCGCTGTTTTAGAGGATAATTGTCAAAGTCACAGGAACCAAGAATGTGCAGTTTTCATAAGTACCTCCATCAAAAATCATTTCAACGTTTTTGAAAAAGAGTCGTCCAATAGACGTCCAATAGACCTTTTAGTCTATTTAAAGGATTCTAATTGAATGTATCTAACAGATGTATTGATAAAAGATTGCAACCCTCATTAAAACATATACGTTAAAGACTGCAACTCTCATTAAAACATATACATTTATTTTGTTCATAAATGAAGCAATTCATTATGCGATGTACTGAGTTAAAATGTTAGGAGCAAACTGATACCAATTTAGAAATAAACATCCTCAGCCACCTACATTACACATCAATATAAGACTAACTGAATACCTACACATCTCTGCAGTCAAACGCTAAGTATTCCTCCATTATGCCTTCTGAGACAATCACCCCATCTTCTCTTTCTTCACTTTCCAACATACATAATTCGGGAGGTTTTGAAAAGTGAACTTCTTTAGAAACAGGAATTTCAGAAAGGGAAACTTTTTTGCCCAGAATACTAAACCTGAACAAAAAAATAAAAGAGGTCAAATTGATTTTAGGTGGGTACAAGCAAGGAGGAATTCATTTCATTTGTAACAACAACAACAACAACAACAACAACCTTTATTTGGCATTTAAAAATAGGTTCTAGAGCATTACCAGACATTTTTGAAATACAAATCAAGAGTACATTCAAAGCGCAGACAGGAAAACTATAGCAGTATACATTACTTAGAAAGTTCTGTCACTTGTAAAAGAAATTTTGCTACTTTTTCCAAGAGCATGACATCTGTGTTGTTTAACAGAAGCTCCACAACAAAACAGTCAGAGTCACTTTCAGATTTGTCTAGGGCCAGCCTGGGAGAGAAATTCCTAATGCCCATATATCTCGGACAGTCAAGAATAATGTGAGCAAGAGTCTCCACTTGATTTTTACAGTGTGGACAAACCCGATCCTGGAGAGGTATGGATAAGTAGCGACCCTTTGTAATGGCCGATGGGAAGGTATTGGATCTGGCCCTTGTGATAATCCATCTCTGTTGGGGTTCAGACATTTCATTTGTATATACAACTGTATGGTTTTGATATCAGTGACATCAAAACTTCCATCTGAAAACAAGGGGTGACTTTTGAAGGATGACTAATTAGCCTATACATACTAATGCACATAAGACCTAAGAGAGAAGATTTCTTATGAGTCTCCATCTTCATTGCTGCCCACCCCACAGTAAGTTTTGTACAGAAGGTCCTGGAAGGTTACTGTCCCTTAGCACAGGGTTATCTTGATGAACAGATGAGGGCTGCTATGGGAATATAGGTGACATCTCTGTGTGTGAGATGCTACTTCTCACATAAGTCTGCATCCAACCCCCTTCCCTCAAGCTGTCCTCTGGAAGCTTGTGCAGAACCTCTAGTTAGAAGTTAATATTGCTCCTTCTGCCAAAGTGATACCCAAAGAAGATGCTTATATCCTGCTGTTCTCTACCAAAAGAAGTCTCAAAGTGGCTTACAAATCACCTCCCACCTCCTTCCCCCATAGGCACTTTGTGAGGTAGGTGAGGCTGAGAGAGTTTTGAGTGAACTGGGATTAGCCCAAGATCAGCCAGGAGGCTGCTGTTGAGGAGTGGGGAATCTAAGCGGGTTCTCCAGATTAATCTGTCACTCATGTGGAGAAGCAGAGAAACAAACCCAGTTCTCCAGTTCAGAATCCTTCGCTCTTAACCACTACACTATACTGGCTGAAGTTTCAGGTGCAACTGGCAAAAATCGCCCCCCCTTCTGTTAGCAAACATGTTCCACTGGAGCCAAGCAAGTTATCTGAAATGAATTAATACTGGTAGTTATACATCAATCATGCTGTAGTTACTTTCAAAATTATGGTTTATATATGAAGTCTAATACATTGCATACACTGACTTATAGATTTCCTGCCACATACAGATGGAACAATCCAAATTAATGGCCAGGACTTGAAGAAGACCACTCAATTTAAATATCTCAGATCACTGGCCTCAACAGATGGGGATACCCTACCAGATGCTCAATCTACAGTTAATGCAGAATGGATGAAGTGGCGGGAAACCACAGGAGTCCTGTGTGACAAAAGAATACCTGAACATCTGAAGGCAAAAGTGTACACCACAGTCATACACCCTGTGGCCCTATATAGAACAGAATGTTGGCCAACAACTCGGAAACATGATGGAAATGAAGATGCTCGGTGGATGCTTGGCCTGACTCTTTCCGATTGTGTTACAAACGAAGTCATATGGCAAAGACTCGGAATTATACCAATTACAAAGAAAATGAGGGAAACACGGCCCTGGTGGTATGGGCACATTATGCGGCTGGAGGAGACTTCTGTTGCAAAAGCGGCCCTAAACTTTGACCCTGGAGGCCACCGTCCACTTGGAAGACCAAAGAAACGGTTGATGGACTGGATTGCTGAAGGTATACGTGCTGTCAACCTTACCCCTGAAAATGTCCCAAATCGAGCTATTTGGCCAATAAAATGTCAGCACTAACCCCCTCAAGGGGAATACAAGAAGAAGAAGATGCAGAAAACAATAGGAAAAATTTTACATGACTTATAGGTGACTTATTCTAACACTGACACTTACTCACTAGGATCTTTCTCTTGCATTGGGCTTGTGTCTGACAAACTTGAGGTGCTGCAAGTAGAACTAGAATACCAGCCATAACCTTCATCCGTGGGGCTTACCACTTGTTTCCCCACAATCCTATAATAAAAGAAAACATTACAAAAGAAAAATTAAACAAACCAAAGTATCCTTAACAAAATAAGGTAACAGGTTCAAGGCACCCAGCAGACATACTTAGGATAGAGTTCAAACAAAATCTTTGACATGTGAGAGCACTTTATTCTGGAGAATAAAGTACTCCCCTATTCTTAAATAGAATGAAACCAACAGGCTTAGATTGGAGTAACTCTTTACATGATTATAGGGTCTGAAATCTAAACATTCTGGTTGCACATCTGCTTAAATCAGAGCTTCCCAACATGGGGCCAGGGGCACCATGGCACCCACTAGTACCTTTCCTGGTGCCCACCAGTGTTTTTAAGGAGGAGGGCATGTTGAAACTTTTGCCCAGCAGGACATCTGATTGGCTGTGCAGATTTTTTAAAAACCTTGATTTGGCAGTTGCTGCCGCCCTAGCACGAGGATCTTTGCTGCATGACTGAGAGCTCGATGTATGCAAGAAAGTATTTTTAAACAATATGCTCCTTTAAAAAGACATCCTGCTAAACAGCCTTTATCTCATATGTTGAAGAATTACTACTGCAGTTATGCTTAACCTCATTCCCCGACATTTGCATCCTGCAGCAATCATTTTGTGGCTGAGCTCACCATCCTGCATTGGAATCTCAAAAAGGCTTGGGATCTCTATCTTAAAACATCAATAAAAAACGATAATGTGCAACACTGTACTGATAAGGCACTTAGTATGTTCCAAAGGAGGCATTTCTTAGTTCTGTGCTGCTCAGTATCAGTGCAGAGAATCAGAAAGAAATAGCTGTCATAATGGGGTGCCATGACTCAGGAGAGATGGGAGAAGCACAGTTAACCATTGGCAGCAGATGACTGCACAAGTTGGTGTTGCACCATAAAACTTTCCATTCCATTGTCAGCTCGAGAAAGGAGGAATGCAGTTCTTCAGAAGGAGGTGCTGATGTGCACGGCTACTAACTTGGCTACTATGGATCAGTATTGACTTTGACATATGGAACAGGAGTTGGATGCAGTATAAGAAGAAGCATAGAGTAACACATGCCCTTTGCTTTCCAGTTCAACTTGGGAAAAACCTGCTGTTAAAATAGGGTATAGAACAACCTGGAGATTGGGGCCAGCCATGATTGGTAGTGCATGCTGTAACCTTGACAGCACCAAGAGCACAGCTGTGCACTACTGATGCTACGCCTGAATGTCAGACACCAGTTTAAAACTACCACCTTAGTCATATTTAGAAATCCAATATCCTCTATGAAAAATCCAGAATGAATATATTATTACGACACCTGAGATGGGGGAAGCTTGATGACCATTGTTGGCACTCTTCCTCTATGCCTTCAACATAGACACTCAGTTTCTGTTCATACAAAAGCTCGTCGATGTGTCTGAATATCTGTTGAACTTGCCGTGTAGCAGCTTTATCAAATTCCTGTGGGATGGGGAGACATTGGGGAAAAAATAGAATAAAAAGGGAAATAGATTGACTACTTAAATAAAGAAGGATACGCAAGATATGCAAAAATGGCCCTAAAATTTGACCCTGGTGGCCACCACCCAAGTGGAAGACCAAAGAAACAGTGGATGGACAGCATTGCTGAAGACATGCGTGCTGTCAACCTTACCCCTGAAAATGCCCCAAATCGAGCTATTTGGCGTAGAAAATGTCATTGCTAGCCCCCTCAAGGGGAATACAGCCCAAGAACAAGAAGAGAAGAAGACGCAGGACTGTTCTAGCATTTTGCAGGGTATGCAGAAGACTTTTCTCTTATGAAGTAAAAGAAAAATTAAACTTCCAATATACTTAAGCCAGTGGATGGCTTAAAGGAGATATTTGGCCAATATCTTCCTTGCTAAGGTCCTTTGCAGAGAACATTTTTTTTAAAAAGCACTAATCAAAATCCAAAACTGTAAAAAGATTCTGGGAAAAGGCATTGCTATGGATAGAGAAACTGGTGAAAAATAAAGTGGAATTAAGAAATGATCTATTATTTATGGGAATAATTGATGATGAAAAAATAGATATACAATATAGAAATAGGTATAAAACGTTGATTAGAGCAATACATGCAGTGATAGCGTTTGGATGGAAAGATAAGAAAAAATGGACGATTCAGAATTGGTTGGAATATATATGGGAACAAGTGACATTAGACATTTTTGAAATATTATCAAAGAATAAAACATGACAAGAAAAACAGAATGAAATAATGAAGATATGGACAAGTTATGAGAATTGGATGAAGGAGACGGGAGTCAAAGAAGACATATGGATAAGAAGACAACAACGAATGAACTTACTGCTGTTTGGTTAAAGAAAAGTAAAACATAATATTAGGGGAGGGTGGGAGGAAAAAAGGGAAAATGTACTGTTTGGAAATTATATCAGAAAGATGTAAATAGAACGATTATTTCAAACTATACAATAAAAAATATTTTTTTAAAAATCCAAAACTGAATCAATGAGAAAAGTGTGTTCTGAAGCACGACCACAGCTCAGCTGAAACTACAAGATATTGAGTCTACTTACATCATAGCCCCAAGAGAAGACTGAGCTATCTTCTGTGGAGTTTCCTGTGAAGCTCTGACTGGGTGACCACGAGTTTCCATTGCCCACAGAAGCGATCGGCTGGTAATTTAATTCTTTTGTGCTTTCGGAACCACTAAAATTCACATTTGGGGAAACAGAAATAATGACACATCAGAACAGGATTGAGTCACATGAATGATGGTGAGCGAAACTTTTTCTGTGAATTAGAAGACAAGGAGAACCAAAGAAAATGAACCTCTTAAAGATTCAAGTAAAAGTATGATAAAGGACACAAAGTCCTACTAATGTTTTTATCCATGCCTGACTCTTCAATGCTCAGATGGGAAATGCACACAAAGGATGTCTAATACTGATCAAACATTTAAAGCATTAATTTATTAGAGCGAGGAAAGAAATTGAGAGCTGCACTTAGATGTAATGATGAACCCTGGTTTGTCATGGGCTCCTCACCCTCTAATGCATGAACTCAGAGACCGATGACTTTCAAATAACCAACATGCCATATTTTGTTGTAGTATATGAAATGGATGAAAGGACAAACTGTGATTTGTTTCCTCACTTACAAACCAGCGTTAAACCATGATTTGAAATCTTATTTCGTGGGCAACAAACCACGGTTTGTTGTTTCACCAGGAGGTTTTCCATCTTTGAATTGCAAGCCAGGAAAGGAGAGAGGGAACAGGACCATGCAAGCCCAAAGACTTCAAAAGCTCATTCCTGTAACAGCAAAATATCTGAATAAAATATATGGTTCTAATGAAATAAAATGTAATTGCTTTGAAAGTATTACATGACATTCTATGTCACTGCAATCAATTATTTACAACTAACAATATTATGCAGATGAATGAATAATGAATAATTCTCATTTTTTGTCCTGGAGCCCCGAGGACATAATTTAAAAAATAATACATTATTTTCCATCACAGGATTAAAGGGAAGCAATGAATACCTGGCTTATCCTAAATGAAGTATGTGTGTATGACCTGACTCAGCAGCATGAAGGAACAAACAGCCTCTCTTTTGTCTTTACTATAATACCAGCTAAGGATATTCTTAGTTTTGTGGCAGAATTGACATTTGACCATCGGCAGCTAACTGGCAGTAACTGACTGGTCTTTAACAGGTACCTCAATCCTAATGGAAACATAGAGAACCACACCTGTTACCAAAGTACACTATGAAAGTGGATAGTAAAAAAAGTCCTGCTTTCTTCCCACAAAGCATAATAATAAAGGTACTACCCCAATACCTTAAGACATCTTCTTGGCTTCCAGTGGATGGATTACTGTCTTCTAGTGAATCTGGCAGGGGATGATGTTCTAAAGTATTCTTTGTAAGTCCTTGGCTAGTAGGAAAACCAGAACATTAGGTTTATCGAAACATAAAAGTTTATCTGTCACTGGTGTTCCTAAAGTTGTTTTTGTTGCTGTTTTACATTATGATGCCTATAAATAGAAATTTGTCTTCAAAGATCAGGGATTTAAACAGTAGTAGAAACAGAATTTCAGCATAGCAATTTCTACAAAGATAGGATAATTTGCAGTTATAAGGAGGCAGTTACAAGGCTATTTATTTATGAAAATGTTTACATCTACCTTTCCCGAGGAATCAAGGAATCCTACAATCCAGAATTAAAAGCACTGAATAACAACAAAACAGAAGTCCTGTTCCAATCTAATAAAATGCCTGCAACTCACATTCCACTAAAAGCTCTGGTGAATAAAATAGTCTTTCAGTGTCTCATAAAAGTTTCCATGGCCGGTGCTCCCTCACCTCTTTGAGGAGTCAATTCCAAAAACTGGGAGCAATCACCAAGTATACAAGGATGCTCACAATGCCAGGTGGGCCCCCTTTTGTGAGAGTGAACTCAGATGATGGCAAGCTGAAAACCATAGGAAAACTAGGTTTGTGTGCTCTTTTCTCCTCCTTTCCCCCATCCATTTTGAGCTGCAGACTACTACATCTACTGTGTGATTTGAGCTAACAACAGTTAGTGTCTGTTAGGGCAGATGTGACATTTCATCATGGTTATCTCTGAAACAGGGCAGCAGAAAGAAGCATGCTCGATTTACAAACTATGCTCAGGTGGTTCTGAATGTTACATCTGCACCTGGCCTGGTATATCAGGGTACTGTTTTAATGTGTAACACAGGGATATAACTAACAAGTTGGCTGCTATTCATTTTTTTGTTGCACTGCTTTTGAGCATTTACTTTGTTCTAATCACATTATATATGGAGTTCTGTAATGTTTTTTTTAATTCCCTAACAAATAGAAAGTAATGGAAAGTATAGGATGTTGCCCATTCCTTTCCCCTCCCCTCCTAGTGCTTACTAAGTATATTTTCCAGAATGCCTGCAGGAATGCCCTTCACCCACGCCCTGACACTGTTCATACCTCTCTTGCTATGAAGAGAAGGCTGACTTTTTTCTGGATTCAAAGCAACATTGTGCCCTACACAAAAGTCTAAAAGAACTATTATGTCTCTTTGGACTACAGGAAGACTGGACTTTCACTCCTGTTGGACTACAGGAAGACTGGAAGATGGCCAATGTCACACCAATATTTAAGAAAGGATCTAGGGGGGACCCAGGAAATTACAGGCCAGTCAGTTTGACATCTGTTCCTGGTAAATTAGTAGAATCTATCATTAAAGATAAAATTATAAAACATGTAGAAAAGCAAGACCTGCTGAGGAAGAGTCAGTATGGCTTTTGCAGAGGCAAGTCCTGCATTACAAACAGGTGTAAACAGGCATATGAATAAGGGGGAACCAGTGTAAACAGGCATGTGGATAAGGGGGAACCAGTGGACATTGTCTACTTGGATTTCCAAAAGGCTTTTGACAAAGTTCCTCACCAGAGACTATTGAGGAAAAACTCAGCAATCAAGGAATAAGAGGGGAAGTCCTCCTATGGATTCAAAACTGGTTGAGAAACAGTAAGCAAAGGGTGGGTGTAAATGGGAAGTTCTCACAATGGAGATATGTAGGGAGTGGTGTCCCCCAAGGATCCATTTTGGGACCGGTGCACTTTAACCTACCCGTATTCATAAATGACCTGGAAGTAGGGGTGGGTAGCGTGGTGGCCAAGTTTGCAGATGATACCAAATTATGTAGGGTGGTGAGAACCACAAAGGATTGCGAAGAGCTACAAGCGGACCTTGATAAATTAGGTGAGTGGGCTAAGAAATGGCAAATGCAGTTCAATGTAGCAAAATGTAAAGTGATGCACACAGGGGCAAAAAATCCAAACTTCACGTACACGCTACAGGGGTCAGTGCTATCAGTCACAGACCAGGAAAGGGATTTGGGCGTCTTAGTTGATAGTTCCATGGGAATGTCAACTCAATGCATGGCAGCTGTGAAAAAGGCAAACTCTATGCTGGGGAGTTTACATCCCTCCAAAATTGTTGGATTCTAATGTGCTGCTAAATGTAAATCTAGTTGTTGTTTTTGATTTTTTATTATTTTTACAAGATAAATCTAGTTCTACAGCAGACTAACACAGCTATGCTCTAAAATTAGGAATGATGTATGTGTGCTTCTTAGAAGGGAAAAACCAACCACGCAAGCCAACAGCAACATGAAGGTGCTCAACTCAGACACAGATTGAGCCATCTCCGTTCAAAAGGATAATTTCCCATCCGTATACAAGCATAGCCTTCACCAGTGAGGAACTGCATTCCCGCACTTTCTCCACACTGAAGCTGCAAGTACCTGAACTGGTTCTAAACAAAATCCACGCAATACTTTTCAGTGCCAACCAAAACGTCACAAAACATTGTACCAATTTTTCCCCAGACATCTTCATTAAGCTGGATGTTAAAAGGCGGTAAAGGGGGGGGGGGGGGGGTCAAAAATGTTCCAAGGCTTTCCAAACAGAAACCAGAGGTCTCAGGAGCATGACCTGAAACATCTCGCTTCCGTTTCATTGCATATAAACATACAGCTTGACGAAGAGTTCTGCATAACTCAAAAGCTCGCACCGTTTTGTTTTGTTTTTGGGTTAATCTTCATTATAGCAACGGTACAGATTGTCCTCTTGGCACCAAGGTTGTTTACAGCTTTGCCAGCAAGGGGAAGTCTGGCAAAATAAGGGGTGGCAAACCTAAGTCGGGCCAAGTGATGACCCCGGCGTGGAAAGGAAGGTCACTCACATCCCCAGGGCGGCGTCGGGTGGGGGTACCGGCTTCCGCGTGTATCGCGAGATCATCCTCCCGCCTCACCGCTTCATCTCGGGCCTGGTCGGCGCGGCCGCCCGGCCGGCTCCGCCCCCGGCCGCCATGGCGACGCCCCGCCCCCCTCAGCCTTGCCCTCGCGCTCGCGGCTATGGCGGAAGCGGCCCGAATGGCAGCGCGCGGAGATGACGTAGGCACGAGGGCGGCGAGGGCCAAGCTGCCACGAGCATTGGAGGAACTACTGAGGAAATAGAGCGTCATTAAAGGGCGTCTTGTGGCAGCTTAAACGCTGACACAGTTTCGTTCCTCATGAGCTGTTTTCTTCTGAAGGAGACGACAGGTGGTTTGCATAACAGCTCTACATGCTAAAATAAAGAGCATTTTCGTGGTACGTTAAACACTAACCAAGTTTTGTTTCAGAGTAAATTTTTGGGTTTTTTTCTTCAAAGGCGATGAGCAGATCCTTAGTCGGCGGTTGTTTTAGGTAAGGACTTGGGAGATAAACAGCAGAGTCGGTAGGCCGTGCAGTGAACGGGGAAATGTCCAGTTCCGGTCTAATCGGGAAAAATATATATCTCAGCCACTTATTTCGCATGTTTTTGTCCTGTTCTTCATTGAAGGAGGAGTGGGCATCCTACATGCTTCTTTCATCCTACTTTATCCTCACAACAATTTTTTAGGATGGGTTATGCTGAGAGATACTTAGTGAGTTTCACCAGTACCGCTATGGAGACATCGGGCCACCCATGTTGCCGGGCACATGCCTGTGGGGTGCCCAGCAGGCTCCTGCCCCCCCCCCCCCTCCGGGTGTAATTTAGAGCCGGTACACCACTGAGTTCCATAGCTACTCAGTGAGTTCCACAGCCCAGTGGGAATCTGAACCTGGGTCATCCCTATTACACCAGGGACCAACTCTCTCTTGTGTACAGTTCATCTGAGCATGTTTACTCAGAAGTAAGCTGCACTGTATGCAGCAGGAACTACTCCCAGGCATGTGTGCATAGCATTGCCCATGTGTGCAGTAACTGATCTGGTAATTGTGCTGTTTGTGTGTGCCAGTTTTGCATACTTAATACAAAAACTACAGTAAGTGTGGAGGGAAGATGTTCCAGAAAAGGAATGTCATATTCATGTAAAGCTGGATTAGCCTGCAGCAGCAGATAACAGAAGCTAAGCAGGTTGAGCCTCCACAAAGAGGGGAATGTAAAGCAGGAGTGTACAGTCTTCAGTGGATATCCTCTTCCCACCCAGGAGATATGTTCAGCTATCTCACCTTTTTCTACATACTGAACTGCAGTATAGGCAAAAGTCCAGTACGTTGAAATTTCCTGACGTGGGAATGGAGAGTTGCAGAAAGTGACTTTTGGTGGGATTTTGTGTCTCTAACAGTTGTTAGAAACATAACACTCCTAACAATTTTTTAAAATGAGAAGCTACTGTCCTGTGAGTTAAAGGAAGTGTACTAAAACCTTTTCCCAGGTATATAAGAGATACTTGCATCATGCACCTAGCTGTCAAAGTTGATTACATTAGGTTTTTTCCTGTCTCAGTTGTGATTTTTTAAAAAATTGACTGCATGCATGTATTTTAAAGCTAGAGATATGTGCTCTGTAAAAAGATACTGGCCTCCTTACTTTACCTGGACATAATGTGAACAGAAGCAGAGATGCAACCATTCCTATGGCCTTTGTGTAAATGGCTAGGCTGCAAATAGTTAAAGGTTTGCTTATAAAGATTTCTGAGGGTTTTATTTTCTTTTTGTCTGTGAACAGAGAACTCCAAATATTAGTTAGTTAGTTTGTTTTTTGTGGCATTTTAAAAACTTGATTTGAAATGTTATTTTGGTGAGCTATAAATTGTTCTGTTCCTTGGTATCCTGTTTATATTTTATTTGGCTTCTGTGACTTTTAGAATTTTGGAACTTCCTCATAATTGCCTTATAGATTCACTAGATGGGATGCAAACATATCAATTTAAATACATGCAGCTGTCTTAGACCAGCTGAGGCCCCTGGTCTATCAAGGTCACTGTTGTGTACTCTGTCAGCAGCTTTCTGGGGTCTCAAGCAGAGACCTTTAATACCACTTACTATCTCATCCTTTTAACTAGAGATGCTGGAGACTGAATCTCAGACCTGCATGCGAATATGTTCTACCGCAGAGCCACAACCCTACTTGAAATTTAAAATTAAATCTTATCTATGACACTTCTTTCTCATTTTTCACATCTGAGTAATCAGTTCAATAGCCAAGGGGTCATTAGGAAGTTCTTTTATAGATCTATTTTTGACACCTTTAACAAAAGTAGGGTGAGGAATGTTCTGGAGAAAGGTTCTAAATGTAATAGTGTTGATTAGCATTTGGTGTGGGAGGTGTTGTGCATGCCTTTGTGTAATGGATTGCGTTTTTTTATTTTTAAAGGGTGCTCGGTTAAATACAGAATGGAGGAGCGACGCCTGGCAGCTGTGGAAGATGCAGTGCAGTACCAGCTCTTTCTGCTAACACACAAACAAGAAACATCTGAGCATCACCAAGAAATCCTTCAGTCGTATATTGAAAAGATATTAGCACACTTTGCACCCATCCTTGTTTCCTATATCTGGCAAAATCAACCGTTTACTCTCAAGTATAAGCCAGCCAAAGGTAAAGTGGTTGTCTTCAAGTTCATTGTGTTCTGACATTATTGAATGTGGAGAAGGGCCTCCCAGTTCGTTAGAAGTCTGCAGAACATACAGGTGGCAGAGGTTCTGATAAGAGACACTGTCAATAATTTTATCTCAACATTATTTCTGCAAACTCAGCAGTACAGCAGACTGACATTCAGGGCAGCGGGGTAGATTTTTGTGCTTATCTAGATTTCGTAAAGCTTATTGTATGCAATGAGAATGTTGAAGTTTTTATTTCTACCCAGAAAATTATTGAACAGTGTATAGCCCTTATTCAGACATTTTATACAGTATTTTAAAATTCTACTTTCTGCACCATGTATTTGATATAGTTTCTACTATTAAAAAAAAGCTCAACTGAATCAACCAAATTGTTTATAATATGAAACTGAGTCGTCTTAGATAAACGCAGTTTTTTTATTTTGCATTTTACTTTCCTGTCCCTGCTGTATAAAATAATGGGGGGAAATTATTTGGTTTTAGTTATTTATCTGGTTGATACTAAAATGATTTATACTATTCCTCCCCTCCTCTTTTCTAGGAGATGTTCCTGCTCATATTGGCGGTCTCACGAAATTTGGGGATAACATTGAAGATGAATGGTTCATTGTGTATCTTATAAAGGAAATTACAAAAGAATTTCCAGAGTTGGCAGCCAGGTACTTATTCCACATTAATACTTTACATATTATATTTGAATACTTTTTACTATTTTCACAGTGACAGATCTGAATTTATGGTAACTTTGTAAGAATATGGGTTCAGTTTCCGCTTCCGGCACCTTTCTGTTGTATTGATGTCGGACAAAAATTGCTCTGTGGTGTTCTTTTTTTAACAATAAGCAATAGTGCAGTCACCTCACATAAATGTGTAATTTTAGCTTTTTATCATGTCAATTGTAGGGTTTAACGCAAGTGATGGCAGCCATTTTTGTCTGAATTGTCCATAGGTTTATCTGGGGAAAAAGTGCATAAACTGTGTGCTTTGCACTGTTTTGTAATAAGCAGTACAGACCTATTCCTATCTTCTAGACTTATGCTGAAAACTTTTAGGAACTTTTGTAATAGGATGGCACTTTATTTGTCTGAATATTGATAATGTAGGTCCAAACAGCCTTTTTAGGTCATTGCTTGTATTTTCTGTGTTGACTGAAAAAAATCCTCAGAATTTGTGCATAATGAAAACATTAACACAGATAGCCTTACCATACACTCTTAAGCATGTTTATTTAGAACCAACATCTATCGAGAACAACAGAACTTGCATTTTAACATGTTTGTAAGATTGGAACTTTAAGCTATTCTGTAATTCGGTTTAAAATGTATATGGTGTGGAAACAGTCGTTGGTGAAAATTCTCAGATATTAATGCCTCTGTGAATGGAGATGGAAAAAGCTGCCTGAAAGTTAACACACCAGGTTTTGTTTGGTTTTTATCTTGTATCAGAAGGTATTTCAAGAAAGATTTAATTTCTAATGGATAATAAAGGGAAAGTACCAGCATTACATTGAGATCCACCAATAGAAGTAGATTCCTTTGTGAATAGAATTTGCTGGATCAGCAACCACAGGTGCAAATCAGATGTGTCCCCAAATGTTAACATCTGTTCAGGTTGCATTGTTTCCAATTTGTTCAGCATTCCTAACATGGTTCAAATACCCAAGTAGAGCTGGATGGGAGTAAATGTTCCTATTTATATGAGTATCATTTATTTGGATAGGGTGGATGATAATGATGGTGAATTCCTGCTGATAGAAGCCGCTGACTACCTTCCTAAGTGGCTGAATCCTGAGACTAGCGTCAATCGGGTAAGAGAAATTGAAGAATGCTGACTAGCAAAGCAGCAATATATTTAAATTATAAATTGTATATATAATCAGTTCATCTAAGAACCCCATCCAAAGGGGGCGGGGGGCACGAATCTGCCTGTGGAAGCAGTGGGGCGGCGATGCTGGTGGATTCACCCTCTCCAGGGCACTTACCCCAGAGGAGGGGCAAAACTTCCATCACCCTCCCCTGGTGGGGGAGGCATGGCACTGGACACTGTAGCAGCCTCCCTGCACCATGCCCCATGGGAGTTGGCTGGCAGGCCACTATCCGGACTTAAGTCAGCCATTGAGGTTTCTCAGAGGAGGCGGGGGCTATCACACTTTGCGAATTTCCCCATGCCGCTAGGGAGCCTCTTTGGGAGCGGCAGGACAGTGCTGCATTGGTGCCATGGCCAACGGCCTCTAATATGAATGGGGCTGCCCTTCTCAATGTGACTTCATCTGTAGATACTTAAATCTGAACATTAGGGTCACAGCCAAACAGGTGTATCTTTCAACAGCCCTGAGAAAAGCCCCAGGTTTGCAGAAAATATGTATACACATACACTCGGAGATTGAACCCCCCTAAAGTGATAGAAACATCATCTACAGCTTATTTTGTTTTGCCCTTTGTATACAGAGCCCAGAAAGATATATTTTTGCTGAGATTTTTAAAGTTATACATTCTTCTGCCATAGAAGAGAAACTAGATTTCTTTATTTCTGATTCAGATCTGTATGGTTGTGGTGGGTTTTCCAGGCTGTGTGGCCGTGGTCTGGTGGATCACACACTGGACTGATAAGCCTCACCTGCAATACAATACTATCAACCACATCTTTGCATAACAAGTTCTACCCAAACACTTACTGATTGGTTCTCCACCCTGGGACATGGACAGTATATACCCCAAACATTCCCTTCTCTCTGGACACAGTGTGTAACAGACTTTCCTCTGTGATACACCTCTGAAGATGCCAGCCACAGATGCAGGCAAAACGTTACGAACAAGATCCACCAGACCACGGCCACATAGCCCGAAAAACCCACCAGAACCAGTTGAATCCAGCTGTGAAAGCCTTCGACAATACATCGGATCAGTATGTTTCTTATAGAGTGGCACAATTTGCCTTGACAGTGAAAAAAGTACAGGTCAGAGCTGTATCTAAAGGCTGGACTATATTAATCATATTTTGTGGGGATGTTTAACTGTTTTCAAAGTGATTTAAAGTGTTTTTAACATTATTGTGGGGGGTTTTTTCCTTAGTTGTGTATGTTCCTCTGTGTGCCTTAAGTGTGATGGCCTTTGGCCTTGTACAGTGAATGTTTTTCTGTGACTGCACCTTTAAGAAACAATTGCCCTGGATGGCCATTGTTAGCCAACCACGACTGAGCACTGCCAGCCTTGATTTCTGTCAGCAAAAGGCAGGGGGAGGGGACAAGGCTATTTGCTGGGCTGTTTGACCTTTATGGGATCACTTTCTCATTGCTGACAAGCAACTATGAACAACTTGCCACCACATGACTTGCTTGACTCACCTGGGCTTTGCTGCTTAGTACTGTTCAACAGCAGCCATCCCACAAAACTAGTGTGGTGTAGTGGTTAGAGGTTCAAACCCAACTTCAAGGCCCCACTGCCATAGAGGCTCACTTGGTAACCTGAGGCTGGTCATACAACTCTCAGCCAAGCCTCCCTCACAGGGTTGTTGTGAGGATAAAATAGAGGAGAACTTCCAGGACGAGTGAAGGGTGGAAAGCTGAAGACAGGGAAACAGATAAAGGTAGGATGGTTAGTGGTTGGGAAGGAGAGGGGGAAGCAGGAAAAGGGGAAAGGTTATGGGGGCTTTCAGAGAACAGAAATAAGAAATGGGAGGAAATAAGATGCCCCCCTGCGAGTCCTTGCATGTTCCCCTCTTGTATATGTATGTTTCTCCTGCTGAGAAACAGTTTTCTCAATGTGTATATGTTAGTAAGAAATGTTCTCTTTTTTGATCAGGTGTTCTTCCACTGTGGCGAATTGTGCATAATTCCAATACCAAAAACTCCTGAAAAAGAGACATTACTACCTGCTACCAATCCTACAATTTCTCAGGCACTGAAGTTATTATCTACCCATTCTGCGGACTTTGTAGCTGCAAAATCTATTAGAGCAACAATATATAAACGCATCAGTGGGTAAGTGACCTATTGACAGTTGATATTGCTGTTATTTATTGCCTGGAAAACTTTACAAGTACTTAAGTATATTTTTTTAATGGTCTATCTCTTTTTAATCATAAAAAAACCATCAATTTTATTCCCAAAACTGATAGATTCATATAGGTGGCTTCATATTTTGACCACTGCAAGTTCTGACCAGATTTTTTGAAATATGATGTAACTGAGTGGCTGTAATTGTAGACAGCCAGAGCTAGACTCATAAGTACCTTTGTACAAATTATCACATTAGCTAAATTTCTTTTGAAAGTTTTGTGCATCCAGAAATAGCTTTTAATGTTATGCCAAGTTTAACCTTGTATTATATCTTGGGGTTGTTTTTTTTCATTCTGTCTGCAAATGCCAAATAAAGGGAACTGAACTGAAATTATCACAGGGATAATTTATTAGGCTTTGTAGGTTTTTTATGAAGACAGCACAGCATAAATCTGCCATCAAATGTAGGCAGACTAAACATTAGAAAATGTATTCTTGCAGTAGTAAATTATTTTCTTTTCTAACTTTTGAGCCACTAAGTACAAGCCAGGAGCCTAAGCCCCTCTGAAATAGATCTGAGTAGACGTGCTTAGGGTTGCTCTCAGTCGTACATGGCAGAAAATTAAGGAAACTGATTTACTTTTTCCTTTGGCTCTGACAGATGTCCATGCAAATCATTCAAACCACCCAACTTCACTGGTGAAACTTCTTTTTTTACTGTTCGTTCAACCAAGTGATCATGAACAGCCACCAAAAAGATTATGTGTGAGCAACTGATGAAAAGCTGCCTACTTTGTATAGGCACAGGTGTCAAACTCGCGGCCCTCCAGATGTTATGGACTACAGTTCCCATCATCCCCTGCCAGCATGATGCTGGCAGGGGGTGATGAGAACTGAAGTCCATAACATCTGGAGGGCCGCAAGTTTGACACCTGCTTTTGCTTTTGCATGTTCCTGAATTTCTACAACAGCAGCCACAAATCTAGCAACCTCGTGTGTAACCCATCTGTGTCTCAGTAGCCTGGTATCCTCAAGTGCTAGAGAGGTCAAATTATTACTAATTGGGGGGCGGGGGATCAGCTCCTGTCTACATTTTAACAATTCAGGGCAATTTAGAAATACATGTTCTGTGGATTCGAGACACTTGAAAGTGCAATTACATATTCTCTTTGAGTATGGAATACCAGCATATTGACCTGAGAGAATTGCAGATGGTAGGTAAAGCATTAAGGCATGCTAACATAAAGGCTTGTCTGTATTTAGGATATGTTTTGTCATCAAAATACATTGGGATATAAATACTGGGATACGAGTTTTCACTGCTCAGTTGCTTAGAGACCTTTGATGCTGCTTTAAATATTCTGCTAGATGGTTTCTGTTTTTTCAGGAAAACAGGAAATCGTTTCAAATAAGGAAATTGCTGGTCACATTAGAACAATGCTTCCATTATGATGTGGTTTGATTCCACAGGTATCCTGAGAAAATCCAAACTTACCTTCACCGAGCTCAGTGCTACCTTCCAATAGGTGCTGCAGCAGTACTGAAGCAACGTCCTGGGCTAGTGTCTGCAGCAGTCCAAGCTTTTTACTTGCGAGACCCCATTGACTTGAAAGCCTGCCGCATTTTCAAAGTGTTCCCTCCAGAATCACGCTTAATGACTTCGGTAAGTGATGGTGCTACGCTGAGCCAGGATTTTTTCACTCAGTCACATGGTCACACATTGATCATGCAGTTTCATGTCGGATTTTTTGAACACTGTAGTGGGATAGTGTTCTTATGACACTATCTGAGATACAGAACTGATCCAAACTTTCTGGAACCCACATCTATGAGAAATTCTCCTGAATTGAGCTGCAGGTTGAAAACATGTTATTTCATAAAATAAACATGGGCCAGGATCCTAATGATCCTGCTGTTTTTGAAAGACAGTATTGTTTAGCGGCTAAAGGGTTGGACGGAGATCTGGGCAACACTGGTTCAAATATCTACTCTGCCATGGAAGCTTGTGGGTGACTTTGAGCCACACACACACTCCGCCTAGCCTACCTCACAGAGTGGTAGCTGTGAAGATAAAATGGAGGAGAGGAGAATGTTGTAAACTGCTTTTGGTCCCCATTGGTGAGAAGAGTGGAATATAAATGAAATAAATGTGCATGAGACCTCTGGTGATTTTTCACATTTGAATGCATTCCCTCACTCTACATTGGATGGCATTTTGACATTTAGGAGTTATTTTCTGTGGGATTCGAGGGCTGTTCAGGGAAGAGAGACCCTGCTGAATGGAAGACGCCAAACAGCCCTTTCACACCAAGCATGACATTTCTTTTGCTTGAAGAGAAAGTGTGAGGATGCTGCAGGGGCAAACTGTGGTGTGAATATAGCGGTGTGAGCTTTATGTCCTCACATCTCATTTGGTGAATCAGGACACTGCATACAACATTTCTGTAACTCACGTAGTGTCTGGTATGCCACTGCACTTTTGCAAAAGCACCCCCACCCCAGTTTCCAAAAAAACCTTGCAAATACGAGTCAAAGTAAATTCAAACAGATGCAAAGATGAAGCAAGTCTACATAATAAAAAATGTGTTGCTTTCAGGTCACTTTTACTAGGTGTCTGTATGCACAGTTGGTTCAGCAGTCTTTTGTACCAGACAGGCGGAGTGGATACTCACTGCCTCCTCGTTCACATCCTGAGTACAAAGCATACGAGTTGGGCATGAAGCTGGCAAGTATATTCCCTTGATGTGTTTCAAAGATAAGGTTTTAATTGGCTGATTGACCTAGAACGGGGGTGGGCAATTATTTTTTCCATGGGGCCGCATAAGAAACAGAAAATATTGTGGAGGGCCGGGCCAAAAGGCTGAACTCAATTCTGCATAATAGGGGCTGATAAGTGACAGACAGGTGCATAGATCAACTTGGAATCAGTGGCAACAGTTCTGCATACAACACTATTTGGCACAAAGAATCACAGGCTTAACCTACCTGCATAGCTGTCCACTGTGACAATCAAGCAAGTGGGGAAACTTAAGTCCCTTGACCTACTTTTTTAATCGACTGGCGCTTTTGAAAGCCCCGCAGAAGCAGGCAGCCAAGGCAACCGGCTTCTGCGGGGCTTTCAAAGGAGGGGATCGCCCCAGAAGCCACTGCGCAAGGGGGGAAGGGGGAGGGTTAGCGTGAGCAGCGCAGTTCTAAACAGGTCCTCTTAGGCCAGGGCCAAGTCTGTCATAAGGGCCAGTCAGGGTCATCTGGCGGGCCGGATGTGGCCCCCGGGCCGTATAATGCCCAGGTCTGACCTAGAAGGAGTGCTCCATATTTCGTAACTGTGATGGCTAAGTTGGTGAGACTGCGCTTGGACATCATATCTCGTTGCCTGCCTTGCTGCTTTCTCCCATCACACATGGAGCACAGTTTAAGCCTTCCTGGTTTGAGAAGCCTTGAATCAAGCTTGAGTTTGCTGTGATGTTTGAATGTGGGTGGCTGGACTGATGTGTAGTTTGTGGAGGCAGACTCCACTGGAAGTAACAAGGCAAGTGCATGAGCAAGCGCGAGCATCTCTGTCTGTCCGTCACTCAGAATACAATCCAGTTATACAGTTGTGTCCCATTTTGAGTGCTCCCTGTTGCCTTGATAGGAAACAGAGAATTATTCAGACCTCTCTTTTTTTTCAAAATCGTTCAGCATCTCATTTCTATTATTAGCCGTAGTGTTGATTGTTGTTGAATGTTACTGTGTGCTGTCCCCTTACTATTACACTAGCCAAGAATACAGCTTAATACAATGCACTTTTAAGTTGTTTCAGATGCACTGCTGTTTGAAAGTTTATCCCAGTATTTAAGAACCAGAAGTAAAAAAAAACCTCAAATGTGTTTTGTTTCTTTCCTGTGTGTCTTTGCAGGCTCATGGATTTGAAATTCTGTGTTCCAAGTGCAGTTCGACGTTTCATGACCCCAAGAAACATGCAACAAGTGGTCAGTTGTGGGACAACTTTCTGGACAGCCTGAAGAAAAATAATTATTTTCAGGTGAGATACTTTGCATTGATTTGGAAGAAAGTAAAACCAGTTTAGGCCGTGAATTTCTCTCATCTGAAACTATGTTATAGATGAAATGCCACCATGCCTGCTATTGGACATTCCCCAAATCAGAGTATGCCTGGTACTTTTAAGGTGTTTGCTGCAGAACCAGGCATCTTTTCTTCAGTCATACAAAAGCTAGCAGAAAGAGAATCCTTTACACTTGGCTAACAAGTGGAATCCTAAACAGTTACACCTTTCTAAGCCCATTCATTTCAATGGATTTAGGAGGGAGGTACTTTGCTTTATATTGCATTGCCAGTTTTCCATGATTCAGCATTTTGATTTGCTTCAAGGTCTTGTTTGGATTGGGAACATTCACAACTAAAACAAATACTGAAAGTTGCTATTAGAATCAACCAACTTGTAATAGAAACTTTCCATTGTAGTCTTCTATCCGCTTACTGTTTTTACACGTGTTCTCACCATATCACAAAAACTTTATCTTCTATATATCATCTGTATCATTATTCAGTATATTCTATGCTGTAACAACAAGATGTATTATATATAAAAACATTGCTTATTACATTGAAATTATTTAATTTTCTTCGTTTGAGCAGTTACTAAATTTCAGGGCTGAAGAACTGAATTGTACCATTTTGTCTGGCTGGTGCAAGCGTATTCCTTTGTCTATACTGAAGGAATGTGTCATTACAGCAAACTGGTGGACTCCAACATTATTTATTAGGAATTAGCCATTACCCAAAAATAACTTTTAACATGCGAGTCTGCTGACTGTCCAGTAAGTTTAAGGAATTATAGCCACATTTCTAGAAATGCAGCTGGTCCTTTGCAAAGTTGGATTGTTATTCCCCCCCCCCCCCAAAAAAAAAAAAACCCTTTCTTTTTCCTTTGAAACAGTAAAAGTAACTTTTTTTCTGTTTGGATCATTTTGTCAAAAAGTTGAGCAGATGTAAATAATTCTTGTGCATTTGATTTATTTTATTTTTATACTACTTTACCAGCCACCCAGAAGCGTAGCTACAGTGGGGACATCTGGGGACAAATGTCCAAGGCGCCCACCATTGGGGGCACAGAAAAATTTGGGCTCATTTCTAATTTTTTTGGTATTTTAGTGTATTTACTTTGTCAGCCAGCAGGGGGTGCAGTTTTTAGGCTAGTGGCACCAAATTTTCAGGCTATCGTCAGGTGACACTCCTGATGATACCAGCCACGTTTGGTGAAGTTTGGTTCAGGGGATCCAAAGTTATGGACCCCCAAAGGGGGTGCCCCATCTCCCACTGTTTCCAATGGGAGCTAATAGTAGATGGGGCTACCCTTTTGAGGAACCAAACTTCACTAAACCTGGGTGGTATCATCAGGAGAGTCTCCTGAAGATAGCCTAAAATTTTGGTACCGTTAGCTTGAACATTGCTCCCCTGACAGCACCCTCAAATTTTCCTCAGGTTCTCTCTTTAAATCCACCCCCTTTGGAGTGGATTTAAAGGGAGAATCTGGCCTCCCTAGAACAGATTTAAAAACATTGAAAATATTGTTGAAGGCTTTCACAACCAGATTCAACTGGTTGTTGTGGGTTTTACAGGCTGTGTGGCCGTGGTCTGGTAGATCTTGTTCCTAGCGTTTCACCTGCATCTGTGGCTGGCATCTTCAGAGGTGTATCATAGAGAGAAGTCTGTCATAAGAGAAGTCTGGACACAGTGTATAACAGGGTTTTTCAAGACAAGAGATGTTCAGAGTTGGTTTGCCATTTCCTACCTCTGTGTGAGCTGAAAGAGTTCTGAGGGAACCGTGACTGGCCCCAGGTCAGCCTCAGAATTCATGTGGAAGAGTGGGGAATCAAACCCAGTTCTTCAGTTTAGAGTCTGCCGCTCTTAGATACTTATATCAAAAAAGGAATGCATTGGAATACTGTTTTGTTTCGTTTTTAAATTTCACAGGGTGAACTGGAAGGTTCTGCTCAGTATCTGGATAAATTGCATATGGCAGAAATTTATTTTAAGCAGACTTTAAGCAATCCGCAAAGGTAAGAACTTTGCTTTTGCTTTCATAATTTCTAGAATGGTGTGTTCTGTTGGAACTTGTATATAGTGGGTCTGTAGAGTGCAAGTGTATATTTCTGTGTAATATTTCCCTCATCACTGGATGGCTATGCAATCCTGTTTCATGTTTCTGAGCAAATATTTGCAAAAGAATTAGATTGTTTCATCCAGAAGTGTTTGTAAATACTGGCTTGGATCCAAACTACTGCAAACATGGAATGAAACTCTCCTTCTACTGCCTTTTAGCAGTCTCTTGCATATCTTCCAGAACCACAGCTGGTTTATCTTGTTCACTCTTGGAAACTGAAGTCTTGGGTAGAGAGAGGCCTTTCCTAGCATCTCCTGCCCAAGATTGAAACAAGGACCGTCTGCATGTAAAGTGTGTTCTTTCAGTGGAAAATGAACTTTGACCACCTGATACTCCATGGGGTGAACTGGCAAAAATCAGGGAACACCTGACAAAAGTCAGTGGGTTCTTCTGGAGAAGCCCTTTAGATTCCCAGAATGTGTAAGCCCCCTTTCAAAAGGTGTTTTAGAACCAATTTAAACCTGCTTGAGACACATGGTAACCCAGTTTAGAAATAACAAACCTCAAAATGTGTGCTAGGGATGAGCTGATCTGTCTTTGCTCTGGCTTGTAATTGGAGCAAAGTATGGAAGAGTAGTTTTTGAAATTTTGCTTGGTAAATTTTTATTTAATTGATATTTTGGGGGTGTGGGTTTTGGGGTTATTTTGACAGTTCAGTTGTCAGAAGCCCAGGTGAAGAAATTCTCTCTATATTAAAAGCGGCTAATTTGGAGGATTTTGGAAAAGAGGCATGCAGCCTTCCACCAGAGGACGGTAAGAACAGAGGGGAAAGAGCAAGATCATCAGCCGAGTATCCTACAGACATCTTGGTTATTTACCATGTGCCTTTACCCTGTGTTTGCCAGGGCAGGGTTCCCCATAGTTGTGCCCCCCAGTATTTCCTCTGTTGCCCATTGAGCTTTTCAGAAAGTGGGCATGGCTGTTGTAAGGTGGGGCATGTTCTTGGCTGTCTCCATTCAAATGAAAGGAGTTTTCATGGCTGCAAGAGCAGCTGCAGCCATTGGAGGATCAGGAGGCCTGTTAAGCTTCTGGACGTTCCTTAGTGCTGGTTCCATTCCCCCTTCAGGCGTTCCTACTTCTTATTTCACCCTTCTTTCTCCCACCCCGTTTGCACTATCCTTCATTTCTCTTTATTCCTCTTCTCTTATTTGAGAAATAAGCTTTTGTACACTTTTTTTAACAGTAGTAAGCTTTTTAAAAAATTAGCCCCCACATTAAACTAATGATTGTGGGAAGCCAAAAGGCAAATTTAAATGACATAAATGGCACCAAGAATGTTTGCCAGTCAGAGTAGAGACAAGGCTGAACTTGGTAGACCAGTGGTTTTACTCCGTGTAAGGCTGCTTCATGTGTTCATCGCAGGATAAAAACAGGCAGAATGGGTGACGGTAGGAGCATGGAGTTTGACCTGACTGTTGCCATGGGCTTCTTTTGCACAGGGGAGAGGGAGCTGTAGTCTGATCTTCAGAGTCCAGGGAGCAGGGCTATTGCATGAGGGGGGATAAATGGTCAGGAGTAGAAGCCCATCCCTACTTCTCCAAGCTTGCTGTCCTCCCAGTGGTGGGACCGTTCTTCCAGCCAAAGCACAGAGAACATTAACCCTGACAAAAGAATGACCGAGCTTTGGATAAGTCAGCCTCATGTGTTCAGTGCCATGTGATTCCCTTACAAAACAATGGGGGGAGGTAATGCATTTAGCTCTGCCTTCTGTGGCAGTCACTTTTGGGGTAACAGCAACCCCTCCTCAAAATACTAAAGTTGCATTCAGGCTCAAAAAAATGGCAGACCCTTAAGTTTTGTGTAGAATGTAGATGCCTTTTTTTCCCCAACACACCATGGGGAAATACGATCAGGTCTATCACCAAATGAGTGGGAAAGTATGGAATCATGTTTTTATAGCATCCAAACAGTGCAGCTGTTTCAAAGTACCTTTTTATTCCTGAATAGCGCAGCAGTCGCTATTTCTAGTGACTTGTTTAATCGTTTGCTTCCTTGAGCTGCACTCTGAAGAGGCGGCATAAAAATAGTCCAAGTAAGTAGCAAGGTATCTTTATAATGCAAAGGCATGGGGACTTTTTCGTCATGGTTAGTGGTTCATATCACACTAATATTTGGGAAACCCAGTTTCAAATCCCCATTCTGCCTAGAAGCTTGCTGGATAACCTCAGGCAAGTCACACCTCTCAGCCGAACCTACCTCGAGGTGATGAGGACAAACTGCAGGAAGGGAGAATGTTGTTCTAAGCTACTTCCCCCCACTTTGTCAGGGTTCATTGTTGCAAGTGACCTTTTTTTCAAGCTTGTTAAAATGACCTGAGCCTTGCTCCTGAGTCTTGTTTAAGATCCCAGGTCTAATCAGGGGAATTAGCGCTTAGCTGGGTTCACTTAAATCAGATTACCAGTAGTCCTATATAACCAGATACAGATAGGAAGCAGTTCAGCCTCACAGCCTATGTGTGGTGCACTTAGCATGGACAGATTATACCTGACGGTCCAATTCAGCCACACCATCATCTGATGACAGCCCTTATTAGACCTGATATAGTTTTGGAGGCTCTATAAGTATGTCATGTCAGAAACTGGGAAGTGCTGATGAAGAATGGTGCACATTTTGTAGAAAACTTGTTGAGGGAAAAATAAGGTTCAGCACAGAGGATCAAGCTGAAATCTCTGCACTCAGCTGCTCACCCTCATTGTCTCTGTTTTCTCTCTCACACACACGTTCATTTTTGTAGTTCAGCTCACACTGGTGGCTCTTGCATGTCAAACTGAGCATTGCTCAGAGGAACTAAAGAGCAATTGCTGTGTTTGTCTGTGAAGGATTACAAAACATGTCGTGACTGCTCACTGGTTTGTGCCTCTGCCCTGGTTACTGACAGTCATCTTCCTATGCATGTCATTTTCATCTTTGTCCCTCTAAGTGTCTGCCTTTCAGCTCCTGGCACATCCATGCCTCCGACACATCCTTCTAGTTCTTTCCTTTGTCTTCATATCAGACATCTAAAGGTTGTACCTTTTTAGCTTTAAGCTGTTGCAGAAATAGAGAAGGATGCTTTATTAAGGTTTTGCAGGCTGAACCATAGTGCCTATGATGTTGAATTAGGATCTGGGAGACTCAAGTTCCAATCCCCACTCCACCACGAAGTTTACTGCGTGCCTTGGGCCAGCCTCTCAGTTTCACCTACCATACTGAGTTTTTGTGAGAATAAATTGGAAGGGGTAATGATGTATGCCAACGTGAGCTTCTTGGGAGGAAGAGCACAATGCAAAAAGGCCAAATAAATACATTCTTCATTTTTAATGTCTGTTTAGAACAAAACGTGCTGTTCATGTTTATCCCAGAAGCACAAAATAACTGGCATTTATCCCTTTGCCTGTTGTCTCCACACAGCAGTGACAATTTTCCATAACCATCTCGTTTTTTAGTTTGTCCACATTTTAGGTGGTATTTTCAAGGTCTTGACATTGAAGGTACAGTTGTGTTTCCCATCCTGCTCTTCCAGATGAAGATTGGTTGGAGATCACTCCAGATTCTCTGGAGCAGATTCTTAAAGAGGCAAGAGGAATGAGTGAGTCTGTTTCTACCTCAAATGAGGATGAACAGAACTATGACTTAACAGCGGTGACTCAAAGCATGAAGGCATTTATGTCTAAAGTCTCAACACATGAAGGAGCGGAAATGCCATGGTATGCATCGAAATGCCTAGGATTCCTAGTAATGTAATAATTTCTGTAAACCTCATATGTTGCTACAGGGATGGGGAGAATTTGCAAGTTGAACATACACACCTTCAACACAAAGAGACAGGAGATGGTTGTGAATGGCTCATAAACCTTACCTTTTGGCCTCTGTGCATTATTGGTGGGGGTGTATTGCTTTTAAAGACTTGACATGTTAACTCTGTTTTGGCAAAAATAGGAGTTTTGTGGCAACTGAAAGGCCAAACATTTTATTATACGGATCAGCTTCTGTAGGCAAGATCCTAGATTGGATGAATGTGTGTTTTTGATTAATGAAACCTCATGCCATGACTGCGTTCTATTAATCTTGTGCTTTTGGATAGATCACAGTATTTCTCAGATGCCATAATCATGTATACAAAAATATTCTAAACTTTTTTTCAGGACATCTTCTGACGCTCATGTCAGTTTTGATGTTGACTCATTCACAGGTGCATTAGACAAAATTTTAGGTGAGCTGTGGAGCGGGGGGGAGGGGGGGTAGTATATTCATAGAAATCCTGTACCCAACCCTACAACTCTAGTGGCTATTCATTGTTCTGATCATGACTTTGTTGCTTCGGTTCTGCTGTTTCTAGGAACAAATTCAGAAGAACTGGACTCGGATGATTTGGAAGAGGAAGAAGAGTTTGAATTTCTGGACAGTGATGAAGATCTACAAACTGATAATAAGGAGGAAGCAGCATCTCAGGATGAAGCAGTGGGAAGCCTCAAGTCATATATGGATGAAATGGACAATGAACTTGCATCAACCAATATTGGGAAAAGCTTTGCCACCCAGTCCAGAACGGTATGTTTAAGGGCTCCTTTCCTGTGACCAGTGGATAGATAAAGCTAAGCTTCTGGTTTGCATATTGCATATTGCTTCTAAAACTTGGCCTTATCTTTGTCAGCACCAGAAGTATATGGCTTATAGGGACATGGGGTAACCTGGGCATACACCTTTTGGTCACGTGGAGGAGTGCTGGGTGCCCCCCCCCCACATGACCAAATTGGCGTGCGCCCCTGCTGCACACCACCGAGCCCTGCCTCCCTGCGGGCTGGCTCATGAGTTGGCCTGCAAGGAGGCAGGGCTCGGCGAGGGGCGGCCACAGTGCCGTCGTCGCTGAGTCCCACCCCTGGCCTCTGTGCAGGCCGGCTCCTGGCAACCCCAGGTCCTGGGGACGCCTGGAGCTGGCCTGCATGGAGGCCGGGGAGCCAAGCCCCGAGCCATGCCCCCGAGCACATGGAGGTGGGGAGGGCGCCCAGAGAAGGTGTCTCCGGGCACCATTTCTCCCCAATACACCTCTGGCCAGCATGCTTGCATTTTTATCAGGATTTAAGTTTAAAAGGAAACTATATGAGATGCTAATAAAAGCAACTTGAGTTTCTGCTTCTCTGCATTTATTACAGATTGAGCCTGGTAAAGAGTGTACATCCCAAGATACTGACAACAATTTAAAAGATGAGTTCGGTTCAGCGGCTTCGGACTTGACACCAGTGGATATAGATCTCAACCTTGTGACTAATTTGCTGGAATCCTATAATGCTCAAGCTGGACTAGCAGGACCAGTCTCCAATATTCTACAGAGCATGGGGGTACATTTGCCTGAAAATACAGACCACAAGCCTCATTAGTAGTTTGAGGATGCAGTATTCTGGATTCATAATGTAGGAGTTTGCTAACTGACAACAGCAGTGTCCTAAGAAACAGTTTCTTTTAATGAAGAACAGACATTTCAAACTGAGGCTCGAGAGCTTCACTTTGCAAGCAGCTTAAAATCCCTTTGTGGAACTTGATTTCTAAAAAAGCAATCTGTCACTGCCATGATTGTTTTTGTATTCATTTAGTCATCCTGATTTCATATCCAGTCAAAGAAAAATTTACTGTCTAAACTATCATTTCTATAAGCCTTTTTTATTTTCATTAGAAGGTATTCAAACATACTTCCTTGCTGCATTTCTTCTTGCTACTGGTTATGATCCTATCACTCAGTTCTGTTGGTGCCAGTAGCATGTGTCTTGGGTGCCTATGGCCTTGCGCTTACTGGGCTGCAGCATCTGTAGCCAGCAGAAGAGGAACTGCATTAGAGAAAAACATGGAAGGAGAGACCAGAATGGTAGGATCCAACCTACAGCAATGTTCTTTGCACCACAAAGTTCCAGAAAATTCATTATGTGTGAAATAAAGGTGGTCAGTTGTGTTTTGAAGTACCTGCAAGCATCGACTGAAATAGAACCATCTATAGCTGTGGTTCTCAACCTGTGGTTCGGGACCCCTTTGGGGGGGTCAAACGACCCTTTCACAAGGGTTGCCTAAGACTCTCTGCATCAGTGTTCTCCATCTGTAAAATGGATAAATGTTAGGGTTGGGGGTCACCACAACATGAGGAACTGTATTAAAGGGTCGTGGCATTAGGAAGGTTGAGAACCGCTGATCTATAGAGATTTGTTTTAGCCTACCCACATTTCTTTTGCTTTCATGACACAAATAACTTCACATGTTTAAGGTGAAAAATAACTAAGTTCAGAAACCATTAAAGTGTTCTCTTTCTTTACAGTATGAAAAAGTAGGGGACTTCAGTGGATACAGAAATAGCTCTGTTGTATTTTAGATATTAATTAGGTCAAAGCAGACATGAGTTTAGTCAGCAGTCAGCTGACCATATATGATTTAAAAACATCTTCATCTGTGTCAGCTTCAGAAGCTAGACAGGTACAGATACTCTGCAAGGGCTAAAGGGGCATGGCAACGATTGAACTCTCCCACTGCAGACTTCTGATTCCCTGGAAGGGAGGGGAAGTACTGTGAGTTTCACAAATCTTCCAGAAAGCTTGGGAATATCCTTCTCTGCATCAGGCCTGTGTCTGAACATCTGATCTCTCCTCCTTATTGGGAGATTCAGATGGGTGTATGCATGAAGACAATGCTGCCTTTTGCACAGTCACTTTCCTCTCATGGTCACACCTACATACAGGAGGGACGGCTCCTGTTCTATTCATTCAGGTAAAGAGGTCTTAACAATCTGGGTCTTTAGTTTTGGCAGCAACAGCCTGCCACGACCTACTCAGCCAACAGAGAGGCACTAGCATATTAAAGAGATTCCATTTTCCACACCTGGTTGTGAAACAATACCTGTCAGTCAGGATCACTTTATTCCCAACCTTGGTTTCACCACAAACGCTCTAATAACATTCATCCCCCTCCTGTTGTCATCCGTGACATCTCAGATGTCATTTTTACTAACATTTCTGTTCTTATGGGAACATGCCAGGTATTTGTTCAGCAGTAGTAAATACTGCTCAACCTTTAATGTTATGCAACAATATTCTGAAAATTCAGCATTCCAGCCCCAAGTGCCAATTTTACAGATTGTTCTAGAAAACGGAAGCCAGCTAATAGAGATTTAGATTTTTATTTTAATGTATTTATTTTTGTACTTATTAGTCACCCATCACCAAAATCCCTGGGCAGGGTACAACAGCAAAGTATATAAAATTCTCCCTGGGAATAGTGTCCTCATATTTATAGACTTACAGGTTTCTCCCCTTTCTAAGTTATGCTGTCCCTGTGGACTTGAAGATTGTTCCCCTGCTTTGTGGGCGGGGGGGGTGTTGCTCTCCTTTTTCTGCTGGACTAGTTCTTGGACCAAGGAAGGGTCAAACTCCCACACAAAGAATTTTTGCTGCAGAAGGAAGAAGAAAGTCTTCCCAGCTAAGTGCCAAGTTCTCCTTTCAGTTGGAACAGAGCAGGTCCTTGGAGAGAAGAAGGTTATGTAGAAATCAAATACGCATTGCAGCTGGTTGTCACTACCATCCAGAAAAATCCAGAAAGATTTTTGCTTAGCCGGGAATGTAACTTCAGCTCATTTATGAAACTTCCATCATGAATGGCTATTGCATTTGCGACTTGAGGGAAGAAATGTTAGCTGTTTGGAATGATGCATTCAATATTTACTTGTAAAGGGGAAGGCAAAAGAAACCTTCACTCTTTTCAGCCAAGGATTTTATTTGGGTCGCTTCATCAAACAGCAATAGTTGCTGCTCCTGTGCTACATTGCTCTGTGTGATACACAACTAGTGAACCTTCTTGAGGAAAGGGTAATTGCTGTGCCTTCCACATTTTGACTGATAAGCAGAATTTTGACCTAAGCCTGAACTTTCTACAACTAACTGAGTTTCCATTTGAAAAACTATTTAAAATGAGATGCTATATTTAAAAAAAAAGTTTTCAATCTCTGCACTTCTGGCAAAGAAGTTCAATCAATACTCATTGTTCATACTCATTCTTCCTGAACCTAGACGAGAGGTGCAGCAGACTTGGTTGTTTTCTGCATGTTCCATTTAGATGGAAGGATGTAGTGACCGGTATCCTTGATTGCTATATGTACTCAAGAACAACATAAGAGAACTTGATTGTGTTTTAATATCAATTTATTTTATATTTGTCCTTGTCTTTATGCCTAATAAAGGTTACGTGATGATGGCTGGCATCCAATAACTACTTTGATCCAAGCAAGTGCCATAATGTGTGAAGAAAAGAGCTGAAACCTCAGAGTTGTAAAAGCCTTATGCTGTCTGCCTATGAATAATTCCCCAAAGTAATCTTCAATGTTGTCTGAAATAATTCAGCCTGGAAAGAAAATTTCAGTGGGCCATAAATATTGTTACTTGTCATTTAGTATACTTTCAGTACATCTGACATGTGCACTTAGAAATTATGCCTGCTAACAGAGAAAGGCACTTTATTTACATACTCAGGCAAGGACAGAGAGGTCAAAACTGCCCTGGAGCTACTGGGACTTCCCTCTCCTTGCTCTTGGCTGCAAGTTAAATGGCCCCATATATATTTCTCACTGAGACTCAAGGAAGAGTGCACCGTTGAAAGTCAATGCACTCAATAGACCGACATTTAATAAGTAATGCAATTGGAGCAGGATTTCAGAAATTTGAAATAATCCCTACCTGAATGAATAGTAGTATAAATAACTCACTCACTGGAAACTTTTAACAATTATAAACTACTCTCATTTATTATACAAGCTGACTTAATTCACAATCTTCTGCTGCTTGTTGTACACAAATAAAATATTTATATACATGCAGGAAAGTTTGGGAAGTCACTGCTCATAGAAAAGTGACTGAAGAACACTCAAAACATCTGGTCTTATGAAACGGGTTATCATTTTTGAATGTTACATGCATGCGAGTCCCCTGTTTTGTTCCTCTTGTACAGGATTCATTGGAGGGTTGGGGTTTCATGTCTTTAAACTCTGTTATAGTTTAAAGCAGACTACATAAATGTTGGCCTCTAAACTGCCTGTTTACACATCTGTCACTACCTGTGCATTTCATTTTAGCTAGGGTATCTAGTATTCTCACGTTGCTGCACTAAGTGTCACCCTCAGCAGCAATTATTGAATTTCACAAGTTCAACTTAACCTTTTTTTATTCTATCACTTATTACTGGAGCAGCAGAGTTACTCAGTCAGGAATTTAGCAATTCTATTAAACTGGGTGGGATAATAGGAACATATAATCTTATAGTCTTCCTGGTACTATCCAAGGTGCTGGATTGGGTCAAGAAAGCTGTAGACATATATCTCAAGGGACTACTAGGATAGTCTCTTCTCTGCACACACTGCAATAATTAGTTCAGTTGAGGACACATCTTCAATGTTTGGACCAAGGGCAATGCAGAGAGGTGGTTTCAGTTGCTAGCCTTCTTTTCCCCCTCCCACCTGCCCTTGAAACTTACTAAAGTCCATGTCTTTTATAGCAAGTGTTGTAAGACTTATCTAGGCTGGTTCATTGGGACTAGGGCAAAGTGACAGAAAACTAATTTTAAATCAGTGAAATTGCATTTTGTGCTGTTAACTTGTAGGAGTCTTCAAGATGGACTGTGTGATAAAAGTAATAGCATAAATACTTCTTCAACCAACTGGATATATTCAGTGAATGCTGTTTAATTTTGCAGTTTAGTAACTTCATAGCATTTGAACCACTGCTTGGAAGCAAATCTGGGCAATATTCGGAGGCAGAGGGAAAAGGAATCTGGGCTGATGGAACCTTTGTTGTTGTTACTTGCAACAAAGAGACCATGCAAAATAAAGCAAGCGGCCAAGCTCTTCCCATAGTTCCTATAGCCATGGCTAACTGATGAGTCACATGAGTGCTTTTTAACTACTTGCACTGTGGATATTGTTTATAACTTCTGCTCAATTGAGCACCTTTTTAATTGATTAAAAGATTTTAGTCACCTGCACTTTTGTCAGATATTTCATCAACAGTTCAATGGGCTTACTTCTAACAAGTGATTTTAAAATCCTGAATCTAAAAGGAACAACAACTAATCTAAAAGGAACTACCAACAAAGGAAGACTCTCTTACATCAGGGAATAACCCTCTTCCACCAACAATATGTGTCACCAAAAACAGAGCAGATCTATGGGACTCAATCCATTACAGCAAACAGAATACAGAATTAAAAGATCTCCACTGACTCAGTGTTTCAGTTCAAAGAGCTGTTTTTGATTTTTAAAGCTCCAAACCTCTTGAGACCAGGATACTTGCAGGATTGTGTTTACCAATACAAATCTACAAGTCGACAGAAACCATCATCAATTATTATCCTCCATGTGTCCCCTCTCCTGAGTTTATATGAGTGGTGACGAGAAAAAGGACCTTTTCTGTTTCATAATCTCCTTCATTGAACTCCCTCCCAATGGAGAAAGGGAGACACCTTCCGCATTAAATTTGAGGCACTAGATGAAATCAGACCAAATAGGGCTTTTCAATGCATGGTTTGTGTGTGCCCCACCACACTTTCTGTGGTTTGCTGCCCTGAAACCAATCACTACAGAATTATGCACCCCAGACTGGCTTTCCTTAAATTCAAATGGACAGGAGAATCTGACCTGAAAGTGATCGCAGCTCAATGGAAAGGCTAGCAAGACTGAACAAATGGGATGCTTAATTTAACATTTTTTAAAAACAAGTTCATTAGATTACTACAGAAATCATCCATCTTGATAGCTTCTACCCATTGACGGAAAGGAATTAAAGCCCAAGTGAAGAATGTTTTGGTTTGGCCCGTAAGAGTTATTCTGCTGGGGGGAAGTGGTGCAAGAGATAAATCTGACACTCCCAATCAAATATGCTTTCATAATCTATCATGGTTCTTGGGTATTTGCCAGCTATCTAGGCATAGCCTCAAGACACAGGCATTGCAAAATTGATTGCAAAATAGAATAGACCACAGGGGCCCAAAAACTTCACTGACAACAGATTTGAGTTGAAGATATGCTTAGTAAATAGAAGCAGTTGTAACAGATGATCTGCTCCTCCTTGTCAACAAGAGTGTAACTTTTAAGTACACTGAAGAATTCAGCAGTGTTCAGATGTTCCTTTTTTGAGAATGCTCCAAATGTTACATGAATGGTGGCTAGAGCATCAGAGCAGGAGTGCTGGTAGTTAAGCAACTGAGTTTATATGGTTTCTATTATTATATCTAAGATATGCTTGGTCGAGGGGCCCTGCCTACTTCCTCCCTTTCTTTTGGCCTTAGATCGGGCGCCTGTTTTTAAACAACTTCTGTTTTATAAAAACTTTGGTTGTTTTAATTTATAGTTCCTTGTAATTGCTGCATAAGTTTTAACGGCTTTAGTGTTTTTATGCTGTTGATTTGCTGTTCGGTAGAACAGCCGTATTGTGAGCTGCCTCGAGCCCTTCGGGGGATGAGGCGGCCTATAAGTTCAATAAACAAACAAACAAACAAATAAATGAGTGCCTGATGAGGATTTGGGAGACCCAGGTGCCAATTTCTGCTCTGCCATGAAAGCTTGTGGGGTGGGCTAGTCACCATCTCTGAGCCTAGGCTTCCCTTACAGGGTTGTAGTGTTACTTGGATAGATGGATAGTTCATTGGTTAACTGGATAGTGGAAGACAGTTTAATCAGATAAATTGTTGTGGGTCCCCACAGGGGAGAAAAGGGGGGTGCGATTAAAAAAAACACTCAAAACCCACCCATATAAATCTTCCATTATTTTCACAGTCAGTTTTTCATGTTACTCTTTAATGTGTTAGCCACAAAACTGCATATTAACATGGCTGTCCTTTTGGGATGTCAACCAAGACTATTGGGTAAATGAAACAACCAGGAACATTGTGAAATGTTTACAGCAGACTATAGTGCAAGATATGCTGCAGATAGACCCACATTCACAGCAACCCAAATCCTGACTAGCGCAAATGCTACAACAGGGCTCAGAACTGGCAGAAGCTTTTTCATGCTGGCAGCTAACAGAATGCATTGAAGCAGCAGGGAATTTGTTTCCAGACGCACTCACATTGTGCTGGGACAAAACTAGTGGTCTTTGGTTGTATCAAATTCCTCATTACCCTAGCTATCAGACCATTCCTCAGTCAACAGCATGCTTCCTGGCTCCAGCCCAGGTGATCCTGGTTCCAGGATCTATCCTGCTAGAGAATTCTAGAGCAGTGTGATTCCCATACTATTTGAGTATGAGGTCCCATTTTAAACATCAAAAAACTCACTACTGGAATCTGTTGGCTGAGAAAATACATAATGGCTCTCTCCAGACACACCATTTAAAGCATTTTCAGGCAGGAAATGAAACATTTCCTCTAAGGCAGTGATGGCGAACCTTTTTGAGACCGAGTGCCCAAACTGCAACCCAAAACCCACTTATTTATTGCAAAGTGCCAACACGGCAATTTAACCTGAATACTGAGGCTCTAGTTAAGAAAAAATGGTTGGCTCTGAGGCGTGCG